>NC_133664.1:193362030-193695027 GCF_037893015.1 Macrotis lagotis | reverse complement strand
AAAGTGATAATGCAGAGCTACATTGCCAAACTGTATGCCAATAAATTGGCTAACCTAAGTGAAATGACTGAATATTTACAGTAATATAGAAGAGGAAATAAAATACTTAAATTTCAAAAAAAAAAGAAATTGAAGAAACCATTAATAAATTCCCTAAGAAAAAGTCTCCAGGTCCAGGTAGATTTTTGAAAAAAAAAAAGTATTTATTTAATGCAATGGGTTAAGTGACTTGTCCAAGATCACACAGTTAAGCAATTATTCAGTGTCTGAAGCCAAATTTGGACTCCAGTCTTCCTGACTCCAAGGCTGGTACTCTATCCACTGTACTACCTAGCTTCCCCCCAGGTCTACATAGATTTACAAGTAGATTCTATCAAATAATTAAGGAACAATTTATTCCTATTCTACATAAACTATTTTTAAAAATGGGAAAAGCAGTTCTGACAAATTCCTTTCATGAAGAAAGAATGTTTTTAAGAAGGGCAACTAGTCATCACAGTGGATAGAACACTGACCCTGGGGTCAGGAGGACTTGAGTCCAAATTTGGCCTCAGACACTGAATAATTGCCTAGCTGTGTGACCTTGGGCAAGAAACTTAACCCCATTGCCTTAAAAAAATAATGTGTTTAAGAGAATGAAAAGTGGGAGGTAAAGATCACTTTAAGGATATAATGGAAGAGGAAGAAATATGCACACGCAATTTAAACCCATGCAAATCATGTTTGTGCAAATTCATGTAAGTATACATGCATGCCTATCTGTATAAATGATTGGGTCTATTGTGTATATAATATATGCATTATGTACATATATAAGTCTGTTATATGTAAAATATATATTTGATATATACAGATCTATATATTACATACAAATATGAATACATAGATAACAGAAATAGAAACATAGATACATAGAATAGTTTGTATATTCAAATAGGGAGCAAAGAGGTTTTAGAAATATAGACAATTTTTAGAAGACCCTATCCAGATAAGTAGTTTTGAGAGCTAGAATAGAGAGAAATCTATATCAGTGGACAGGAGAGGTCTTACCTCAAAGAAACTGCCTAGATGGAAATGGAAATATGTAGTGAGAATCCATGTGTGGTAATTAAGATGAGTCAACAATGGTAGGAAGATTGTTGTCCTCCTGGGTGACTGGAAGAATAATGGTTTTCCTTGATAACAGTGGAGTTTGGAATGGGATTAATTTAGGTGATTTGAGCATTTATCTTTCAAATTTACATAACTATACTTAAACAACTGGTGGTCTGGCTGCAAGGAGGAAATCTGTTTGCCCTGGGGACTGTGAAAGTCTGACCTGTGGAATATGTTTGTTTGGTTCAGAGTTAAACTGAATCATGGATTTGGAGTCTTCCTCTTCCCATGGTTATATGAAGCAAAGTGGGAAGGGTAGAGTGAGGGCAGGCAGCAGGGAAGGGGGTAAATGGTGTTGGCATTCACCTTCTCCATCAAATGGAGTTTAGGATCTCCTGCTAGTTTGTTAAGGTGCAGCTTGTTGCTGGCTTGCTATGATGTTTCCTATTCTGTAATGTGAACTCAGCTCCTTTTTCACAGAAGTGAGGTGGCCTTTCTTAAAATTCTTCCAAATATTTTTGGTTGTTTTTACCCCATCCCCAATGTTGGGGGGTATTATTTTTTGGTTGTTTGGAAGCAGTGGTAGGTTTTAGTCAGTTCACACCATTTTGGTAGAACTGATACCTCATTTTATGTTAAGTTCAGTGAATCTGCTGTTAAAATGGAACTTATAATCAGGGATCTCTCTAAGGTGGGCAGGTTTGTGGAACTCACAAATCTACAGTCATTACTCTTTTTTTTAACATTTGTCTATGCAATAGTATTTTCTAAGACCTTGTAGTAATGTTCCTTCCATCCATAGGTGAAAAACATTGATGGAATTATGCTTTTAATATTTATTCCATCATTTCTTTATACTCATACCTTTAATGAAATACTACATTTTCATTCCTTCCTTTCTGATACTTCAGTAAAGAAACATAGAAGGTAAAGAGATAAAGTACCAAACAACCAGGAGGTGATAAGTTTATATTTGTTTCACTTTGTGTTACACTTAAAATGCTACTGAGATAGTATAAGTGTGCTGGTTGAGAAAAGTGCAAATTAAAGCATCTCTGAAGTACCACTTCACACCTCTCAGACTGGGCAATATGACCAGAAAGGACAATGATTAGTTTTGGAAGGGATGTGGGAAATCTGGTACACTAATACATTGCTGGTGGAGCTGTGAACTCTTCCAACCTTTCTGGAGAACAATTTGGACTTTACAAATGGCAAGACTCCACCTATTTTTTCAATTAATTTATATAGAAATGGAATTAATCGTTCTTTAAATGTTTGGTAGAATTCATTTCTAAGGCCATCTGGCCCTGGAGATTTTTTCTTAGGGAGTATGTTGAAGATTTATTCAACTTTTTCATGAAATGGGATTATATAAGCATTTTTTCCTCCTATCAATCTGGCAATTTATATTTTTGTAAATATTTATCCATTTCAATCAGGCTTTCAACTTTATTTGCATATGGTTGAGCAAAGTACTTCTAATTTATCATTTTAATTTCCTCTTCATTTAGTGATTTCACCCTTTTCATTTCTGATACTGGTAATTTGAATGTACTTTTTCTTTAACAAATCAGATTTACCAAAGATTTATCCATTTCATTAGTTTTTTCATAAAACCAACTCTTAGATTTATTGGTTAGTTCTTACTTTAATTTTATTAATTTCTTCTTTGATTTTTAGAATTTTAATTTGGTATTTAATTGGGAATTTTTAATTTGTTAATTTTTTAGCTTTTTACTTGCAATCCCAATTCATTGACCTGCTCTTTCCCTAATTTATTCATATAAGCATTTGGAGATATAAAATTTTCTCTAATAACTGCTTTGTCTGTATCTGACAAGTTTTGGTATGATGTCTTATTGTTCTTATTGTCTTGGATAGAATTTCTGATTTTTACCAAGGATTTTTATTTGATTCTCTCATTTCTTAATAGTGGATTGATTAGATTCCAATTAATTTTAGCTTATCTTTCCATGACACTTTTTTACATGAAATTTTTATAGCATCATGATTTGAAAAAAAAGGTGTTTAAAATTTCTCCCATTATTTAATTGTGCATCATGGTCAATTTTTGTGTAGATGTTACCTATTGCAGAGAAGAAGGTATATTACATTTTATTTCATTCAGTTTTCTCTGGGGTTCTATCATGTCGAACTTTTCTAAAATTCTATTCAAATACTTAATTTCTTTCTTGATAATTTTTTGGTTAGATTTCTCTAATTTTTGAGAGAGAAAGGTTGAAATCTCCCACTATTATGGCATTATTTATGTTTTCCTCTAACTCCTTTAGTTTCTCTCTAAGAATTTCAATTCCACAACACTTAGTACAGATATGCTTAATAGTAATATTGTTTCATAGCCTATGATACCTTTCAGAAAGATGTAGTTCCCTTACTAGTCCATTTTAATTTCATCTATTTTTTTCTTTTACTTTTTCTAAGGATTGCCATCCCTGTCTAAGGATTGCTATCCCTGATTTTTTTTTAACACTTCGACTGAAACATAATATATAAGCATTTTATCCACTGAGCCATCTAGCAACCCCCAAATGTAGTAATACCATAGTTATCTGTATTTAAACATTTACTAACTGTGTGTGACCCTGGGCAAGTCACATAATGGCATATATATCCCAGGGTTAATATGGATGAAATGATATAACAACTGATGAATATCAAGGAGAGTGAGTGGCTTATAGTAACAAGTACATTAATTTTATCTATCATAGAATGACACAGTGAAACATGAAGTCATAATGCAAAATGAAGTAAGCAGGACCAAAGAAAAATATAAGCAGTTACCACAAAAAATTGTAACCACATTGCGATTGAAAACTAATGTATCAAAATTACAGATATTAATTTTGATCCCGAAGAAGAGGAGGTAGGTGTTTTGTGGATATTTATATTGTTGAAAATCAAATAAAAGTTATTTTCAAAGAAGACAAGATGAGTATCAACTAAGAAAATAATAAAAAAAGGAAAATTCAAGAGAATAGTAATAGTATAATATTATTAGTATATTACTACTATATATTATTTATTACTATAATTACTATATACTTAATACTGTAATATAAATTATTAATATATATTATACTAATGATATTAATAACCAGTATATTGATATTATACTAATAATATTCATATTAATATTCCCTGGAAATAAAACTTGATTTAGAGCCAAAATGGTACAGCCATTTATCTGACAATCACCTCATTTCTCAAATACTTTGCAAACTGTGTAAAATTTATAAAAAAAATTAGTCTTCCTCAAATGAAAAATGTCAAAGGATAAGAACAATCAATTTTCAGATGGAATATTCAGGCCTTTCTATAGTCATATGGGGGGAAATGTTCTAAATTACAATTGTTTAGAGAAATATAAATTAAAATAATTCTGAGCTACAACTGCATATAAATATATATATTAGATTCACTAATAGGAAAAAAAGGAAAATGACAAGTGCTGGAAAGGATGTGGGGAAAACTGAGACACTAATGCACTTTTGGTCGAGTTGTGTGCTGATTCAGTCCTTAGTGCAATTTCGAACCGTGCACAAAAAAAACAATAAAACCATACATATCTTTTGACCCAGCAATACTACTACTGAATCTCTATTCCAAAGAGAATTTTTTTTCAAAGATTTTTAAAATTATGTGTAAACATATTTATATTAACTCTTTTCTGGTGACAAAGAATGGGAAGTTGAAGGGCTGTCAATCATTTGAGAAAAGATTGAACAAATTGTGATATGTGATTAAGATGGAATATTATTCTTCTATGAGAAATGATGATCAGGATGCTTTCAGAAAAACATGAAAATAAAAACATGAATGATGCCAAGTGAAATTAATTGACCCAGAATACTGTATATGGTAACAAAAATACCATAAGAGAATCAACTTTGTTTTGGTTATTTTTAGTCTTCTCTGGAGACTTATGTTTTAAAATGCTATTCCCAGAGAAATATTTGATGGATTCTAAATTCAAATTGAAACATTTATTTTCCTTTATATTTATTGGGGAGTTGTCTATGTTATTTTTTCAACAAAACTAATACAGAAAGATTATTTTTCTGGCCAAATATATTTAACTTATATTAAATGTTTACCTTCTCAGTAGTGGTGGAAGAAACGAAAGAACTGAGGATTCAAAATATTTAAAGATAAATATTAAAGCAATTAAGGAAAAATAAAATAATAAATAAATAAATAGAATTTATTCCCTCATTTGTAAATCAATATAGAAAGTTCTATGTTAATGAAAAAGAAATTCTGTCAGGAAGGAAAAAGTTGGAAGTGGAAGAGAGATTTAATTTCTCCCTCTGCATTTGTGGTGATAGGAGGGAAAGAATAAAATATTGTGGGAGGAATTCAGAGAGAGAGAGAGAGAGGAATGAGAGTTGGATTCCCAAAGGGGAAAAGAAATACTAGGTAACCATTGTGAAAATATACTACAGAAGGAGAAGGGGATGAGCCAAAAAATTTGCCAGAAATTCTTCCTGATTTTTTAGTTTGCATACTTTAAGATATCTTCTCCAACGTGAGGATATGCATGCATTCAACTCTCATTGGAAGAAGAAAGTGGTTGATAGACAGAGACAGATCTTGGAAGCTTGAATGGTATGTTATGATTTCAAATGGAGGAGATTATTATCACTCAACTAGAAGGAGACATGAGAGAAAATGTCCAAAGTGGGATTGTCTCCTTTTGACTTAGGTTAAAGAAAACTTAGTTTTGAATCCTGTTATCTCCATTAAGAACTGTCAAACCTGGGAAATGGTTCTAGAATATACCAGCAGAAAGATGATATTCAGACTAGACAACTAGTCCAGACCTCTTATAGTAAATGATAAGTTTCTGTGCTGTGAAGTTTTTGCAGTTGTTCCCTAGGAGTGAGCATGCCCTGGGCACATTTCTTGATTGAATCAATCAAAAACTTTTGACTGAGAATACTACTTTATTGGTTTATATGTCTTTGAAAACTTTGAATGAACAACAGTGACATTTTAAAATCCCTCTTCAGCTTGAGGGGGTTCAATACAATGATGGGGCTTTTATAAAACCATTGAATAAAATGGAATTGTAGTATCAAGAATCTAGCGATTTTGTGGTTAAAATTGTAGTTAAATCCTTGAGAAAGAAGTGGATGGGAAAAACGGGAATAGTACTTCAGGCCTATCTTTTGTCTTCTCTCCTTTCTAATTCAGAAGAGAATCTTGTAAATATCAGAATAGAAGAGAATTTAGGCATTTCAACAATGTCCTATTAGTGGGGCACATGATGCATTGAATTAAAGGCAGGCTCAAGGATCTATAAAAAACAAAACAAAAAATATCATATCTAAGACAAACATTATGAATATCCCTTAAAGGGAAGAAAAAGCTAGAAGCATCTAAGAATTGAATTACTATCTTCACTATTTGAACTTTTACAATTTGAGTTAATTTTCTTCTAAACTCTTTATGTACTTGTGGGAAAGGGTAACAAAGACTTTTGAATGTTTTCTGCCACCTACTCTTACCATAATATCCTATAAGCCTGACTAAAAAATAGAAATGATTGGTTAACTCATTGATAGTAACTAATAAGCATCGGGCAAGGATGCTTTAGTTGGGTCTTATGAATTGTAGTTTTAGAATGACGCCCTCATTCAATACTGTGGAAGTAGTCCCAGATGCCCAGGAGAAATAGCAGGTTCTCTCTTGGAACCTGACCTACCAGTGCAAATAGGGATTGGGAGAAAAGCTAAGGGGAAAAAGGTAAGGGGGGGTAAAGATTAATAAATTGAATAAAAAAATTTTTTTTTAGGAAAAGGCATTATACAATAGTCACTGAAATAGAATTTGGGTGAAGTGGAGTGAAACAGAGACAAAGACAGAAATACAGAGAAAATGAGATAGAGACAGAATCAGAGAAAGAGAAACCAAAAAGACAAAGGCATAAAAATGCAGAGACACAGAGAAAGACAGAAAGACAGAGAAATGGAAAAGAAACAAAAACCTGAAGACAGACAGGAGGTGGGGTAGGGAATTGCTAATCAATATGTCTTGTCTAAGTGCTTACTTGGGAAAGGCAAAGAGGAAGAAAACTGTCAGATTACTTTTAAAAAATTTCTGAGAATAAAGCTAAATTAAAAAAGAAGAAACATAAATGTAGACAATAAAATAGAAAAGGGAAGATTAATTAACTGAGCATATACTTTTATAAAGTTTATAACAAATATACAATTTAGTAATCCTAAAATAAACTTTAAAAAAGAAAACTTCAAATTTGAAGGAGAAAAAATAAAACAGAATAATACCAAAAAGCCACTATGCCAAAAGACTAAAGTACAAAAACAAAAGTTAATTTATGACAACATTAATAAATTACTTCCTAAACTAATAAAAAAGAAAAGAATCAAATTATATTATTTTTAAATGATCGACTTAAATTCATAGCAAATAGAAAGGAAGCAATACGCTAGACTAGGAAAGAACACTTTCTGGAGTCAAGTGACTTGTTTTCAAAAGTCAATCTCAGCTTCTGTGACCTTCTAAGCTTTATTTGCTTGGAAAATTATTCTGCTCAATCACTTTGTGAGTTGTGCTCTTCCACAAATTGTTTATGACACTGTTTAAAGGTGTTTGGTACAATTTCAGGAATAGCTGAAGCAAATCACTACCTTTTCTCGACTACCTTGGTCCTACTCCCTCAGTGTCCAATCTTTTTTGCAACCAAACAAAAGAGCTGTTATAAATATATTTGTAGATGTGGTTCCTTCTGCCTTTCCCTATTTCATATCTTTGGGATAAAATCATAGTAATTGTAATACTGAGGCAAAGGGTATGTACAGGTTTTTTTTTTTTTTTTTTGGTTTTTGCAAGGCAAATGGGGTTAAGTGGCTTGCCCAAGGCCACACAACTAGGTAATTATTAAGTGTCTGACACTGGATTTGAACCCAGGTACTCCTGACTCCAGGGCTGGTGCTTTATCCACTGCACCACCTAGCTGCCCTGGGTATGTACAGTTTTAAAGCCATCGGAGCACAGTTTCAGATTGTTTTATAAAATGATTGAATCAGTTCATAACTGCACCGATAAGGTATAGTAGTATCAAAGTCACATCCCCTTCAATATTGATCATTTTTATTTTTTGTTATATCTGTCAATCAGAAAAGTGAGGTAACACCCAAGAGTTTTTTAAATTGTATTTCTATAATCAAAAATGTTTTAGAACATTTTTATATGATTATAGATAGCTTTGATTTCTTCTAAAAATCTGTTTCTTCATAGCTTTTGACTCTTTTTCACCTAGCATGCTTAGTAGTCTAGTATATTCTAGTATCACCTATATTCTTAAATATTTGGCTTAGTTCTTCTCATTTTAGAGAATTACTGCTTAATCAAAAGAAATTTTCTGTAAATTTCCTCCCCCATATTACCTCTAATCATGGATATTTTGGTTTTGTGTATGAAAAAGCAATATTTTAGTCTAATGAAATCAAAATTGTCTATTTAACATCCTGAAATGCTCTCTCTTGTTGGTCATAAATTATTTCAATATCTATAGATTTGTATAATTTCCATGCTGCCCTAATGTGCCTATGATGCCAGTTGTTATGTCTAAAAGAGGTATACATTTTGACCTTATCTTGATAGAGGTTGTAAGATGAAAGTCTATACCTAGTTTCAGTAAAACTACTCCTGAGTTTTCCCAGCAATATTTGTCAAATAGTTAATTCTTTTTCACAAAGTTTGGGTCTTTGGGTTTGTCAAATACTAGGTTACTATGGTCATTGACTACTGTGTATTATGTAACCCTAATCTATTCCACTTATCCATCCCTTTATTTCTTAGTCAATTCCATCTAGTTTTGTAATACACATTGAGATCCAATACTGCTAGGCCACTTTACTTCACATTTTTTCCCCTTGATTTCTCTAATATTATTGAACTTTTATTATTCTAAATGAAATGTTCTTTTATTAAAAGTATATAAAATATGTTTTTAGTTTGGTATGACACTAAATAAGTAAATTAATTTAGGTAGCTTTGTCATTTTATTATAATTGTTTGGTCTACCCAAGAACAATTCAAATTTTTCCAATTTTCAAAATATAACTTTATTTCTATGAAAAGTGTTTTACAATACTTATGTAGCACTGTAATTTTCTTGACTGGTAGGCTCCCAAATATTTAATGTCAATTACAATTATTTAAATTGAATATGTCATTTGATCTATTCTTACATTATTTTTTGATAAAATTACAAATATTAATGAACGTCTCTTCATTTTATATCATTTTACTTTTTTTAAAGATGATGACTAAGCAGTTAACTCTATTTGGTTTTTATTTTTTCTCTTACTTAATCCTTTGGCTCCTTCAAGGGGAGAAAAATCCTACAATCACACCTAGAAATGATTTGTTTTAATATTCATTTTTGTAATATTTTACTCCCTCTTATACTTCCTTCTCCTTGTCCAAGGATAGCAAATAATCTTATATAACTTATATATGAACTATTATGTTACACATATTTTCATATTAGTATGCTTTGAAAGAAGAATCAGAATAAACGGGCAAAAACAAGAGAGGGAAAAACCAAAATAAAAATTCTAATTGATATTTTATATTATTTTCATTACAGGTTATTAAAGTTTTCAACATTCATAGACATGAATATTTATGTTGCATAATTTGATTCCACCTTTCGATACACTGCCTTTCCTTTTTTCTTTAGAAATATTTTATTAATTTTTAATTTTACAATTTTTCCCCAATTCTTGATTCCCTACTCCCACCCCCTACAGAAGGAATTCTGTTAGTCTTTACATTGTCTCCATGGTATATACTGATCTCAGCTGAATGTGATGAGAGAGAAATCATATCCTTAAGGAAGAAAAAAAGTAAAAGAGTGCAAAATTACATAAGAAGACATTGGGTTTTATTTTCCAAATTGAAGATAATAATCTTTGGTCTTTCTTCAAACTCCACAATTCTTTCTCTGGATAGAGATGGCATTCTCCATTGCAGATAGCCCAGAATTGTCCCTGTTTGTTGCACTGAAGGAATGAGTAAGTCCATTAAGATTGGTCATCACCCCTATGTTGCTGTTAGGGTGTATGATGTTTTTCTGGTTCTCTTCATCTCACTCAGCATCAGCTTATGTGAATCCTTCCATGCTTCCCTGAATTCCCATCCCTCCTGGCTTCTAATAGAATAATAGTGTTCGATGACACGCACATTCCACGGTTTGTTAAGCCATTCCCCAATTGAAGGACATTTACTTAATTTCTAATTCATTGCTACCACAAACAGAGTTGTATTTCTTTAAAAGTGGTGTTTTTACCCTTTTTCATCATCTCTTCAGGGTATAGACCTAGTAGTGGTATTGCTGGATCAAAGGGTATGTACATTTTGGACATAATTCCAGAATGCTCTCCAGAAAGGATAGATGAGTTCATAGTTACACCAACAATGATTAGTATCCCAGATTACCCACATCCCTTCCAACATTGATCATTTTCCTTTCTGGTCATAATGTCCACTCTGAGAGGTGTAAGCTGGTATGTCAGAGATGCTTTAATTTGCATTTCTCAAATGAGTATTGATTTAGAGCAATTTTTCTTATAACTATGAATTGTTTTGATTTGCTCAACTGTAAAATGCCTTTGCATATCCTTTGAGCATTCGTCAACCGGGGAATGGCTTTTTTTAAAAATTTAACTCAGTTCTCTGTATATTTTAGAAATGAGTACTTTGTCAGAAATACTAGTTGTAAAAATTGTTTCCCAATTTACAACATTTCTTTTGTTCTTGGTTACAGTGGTTTTATCTGTGCAAAAGTTTTTTAATTTAATGTAATCAAAATTATATAGTTTGTTTTTAATAATGTTCTCTGTCTTTTTCTTGGACATAAACTGCTTACCTTTCCATAGATCTGACAGGTAAACTAGTCCTTCATCTTCAAGTTTGCTTATAATAATGGTTTTTATGTCTAAATACTGTAACCATTTTATTTTATCTTGGTATAGGGTGTGAGGTTTTGGTCTTATCCAAGTTTATGCCATACTAACTTCCAATTTTCCCAGTTTTTATTGAAAAGAGAGTTTATATCCCAATAGCTGGACTCTTTGGATTTATCAAACAGCAGATTTCTATAATCATTTCCTGCTATTGAACCTAATCTGTTTCACTGAACTACCACTCTATTTCACAGCCAATATCAGACAGTTTTGATGACTGATGCTTTATAATGTAATTTTAGATCTGGTAAGGCTAAGCCATCTTCTTTTGCACTTTTTTTCATTAAATCCATGGAAATTCTTTACTTTTGATTTCTCTAAATGAATTTGCTTACAACATATTCTAATTCATTAAAATATTTTTTTAGAATTTTGATAGGTAGGGCACTAAACAGGTAATTTAGTTTTGGCAGAATTGTCATTTTTATTATGTTAGCTTGGCCTATCAATGAGCAGTTGATGTTTTCCCAGTTATTTAAGTCTGATTTTATTTGTGTGAGAAGTGTTTTGAAATGGCTTTCAAAAAGTTTTTGAGTCTGCCTTTTCAGATAGACTCCCAGGTATTTTATATTGTGTGACATTACTATGAATGGGATTTCTCTTTCTAGTTCTTTCTGCTGTATCTTGCTAAACATATATAGAAATATTGAGGATTTATGTGGGTTTATTTTAAATCCTGAGACATTGCTAAAGTTGCTAATTATTTTTAGTAATTTTTAGAAGATTTTTTGGGATTCTCTAGGTTTACCATCATGTCATCTGCAAAGAGTGAGAGTTAGTCTCTTCCTTCCCAATTCTAATTCCTATAATTTCTTTTTCTTCTCTTATTGCTGAGGCTAAAATTTCTAATACAATATTGAATAATAGTGATAATAATGGCCATCCTTGTTTCACCACTGATCTTACTGGGAATGCCTCTAGCCTCTCCCCATTACATATAATGCTTGCTGATTGCTTTAGATAGATAATGCTTATTATTCTAAGGAACAATCCATTTATTCATACACTAACTAGTGTTTTTAGTAGGAATGGATACTGTATTTTGTCAAAAGCTTTTTCAGTATCTGTTGATAAAAATCATATGATTTCTCATAGGTTTGTTGTTGATATAATTAATTATACTGACAGTACTTCTAATATTGAACCAACCCTGCAATCCTGGGATAAATCCTACTTGGTCACAATGTGTTATCCTAGTGATAACTTGCTGCAGTCATTTTGCTAAGATTTTATTTAAGATTTTTGCATCTATATTCATCAGGGAGATAGGTCTATAATTTTCTTTCTCAGTATTAACTCTTCCTAGTTTAGGTATCAACAACATATTGGTGTCATGGAAAGAGATATGCAGAGTTCCATCTTCACCTATATTTTCAAAGAGTATATATAGAATTGGAACCACTTGTTCCTTAAATGTTTGATAGAATTAATTTATGAATTCATCTGGCCCTAGAGATTTTGTCTTATGGAGTGAAATAATGACTTGCTGAATTTCTTTTTCTGAGATAGGATTTTTTTTATTTAATACTTAATCTTATTTTGTGCAAATAATGATATTTTTACATTAATAAAATATTCTTGTTTAAGAATAAATGAAATACCCCCTCCCCCCTTAAATATAGACTTGATTGAGCAACAAAGTAAAATGGAGAGAAAAAATTAAAATTAAAAAGATAATAGTAATAATTGCAGGTATAGCCAGGGGATGCAATGAACAGAGCATCAGCCCTGGAGCCACGAGCACCCAAGCCCGCATCCGGCCCGTACACCAAAAAAATCACCCAGCCATGTGACATGCAAACCACCCCAACCCCACTGCCCTTCAAAAAACAAAAAAAGAAAAAGACCAAAAAATAAAATAAAATGGTAATAATAGTAGGGATGGCTGGGTAGTGGACAGAGCATTGGCCCTTCAGCCAGGAGCATCCAGGTACAAATCCGGCCGCAGATACCCAATGATCACCCTACTATGTGGTTCCAGGCAGGCCACCTAGCCCCATTTGCTCTGCCACCCCCCCACAAATAATAATAATAATAAAAAATGTGCTTGAGTCTTTGTTCCAACACCAACAACTCTGTTGTGGGTGGATCACATCTTTATAAGTCCATGGTGAAAGTTACTTCCATATTTTTCCACCATTGCCATTGCTGATTGCTACTCCCACCTTTTGTATTTCTCCACTATCATGTACTATATTTTCTCTCTCCTTTCACTCTGACTCTGCTGTAGGGTAGCTGAGTGGTGCAGCAGACAGATCTCTGATCCTGGGGCCAAGAGGCCCTGAGCCCCCATACCACCCCTTAGGCCCAGCATCCACCTGGCCCTATGGTCCCAGACAGGCCATCCAATCCCAGACCCTGGCAAGAAGTAAAAAAGAAAATGTGTTATATATGACCACTCTCCCGCCATGGTCCATCCTCTCCTCCATCACTCACATCACCCCCTTCCCCCTGTCCCCCCTCTCCTTCTTACTCCAGATATCTATACCCCATTGAATATATATGTTGTTTCCTCTCCTAACAGGCTCTGATGAGAGCAAAGTTTCCCTCATTCCCCCTTGCCTTCCCCCCTTCCATATCATTGCAATAGTTCATTGAAATAAAGAAACATCTTATTATATGAAATATCTTGGCCTATTCCCCCCTCTCCTTTTTCTTTCTCCCATTACATTTCCCTTTTTTTCTATTGACTCCATTTTTACTCCACATTTTATTTTCAAATTCAGCTTTCTCCTGTGCTTCAACTTAAAAGTTCCCTCTACCTGCTCTATTAACTGAAAAGGTTCATATGAGTATTATCAATGTCATTTTTCTATACAGGAATACATGCAGTTCATCATCATTAAGTCCCTCATATTTTCCCCTTCTCCTGCAGTCTCTATGCTTCACCTGAGTCCTGTATCTGAAGATCAAACCTTCTGGTCAGCTCTGGCCATTCCAACAGGAACATTTGAAATTCTGTAGTTCTTTGAAAGTCCATCTTTTTCCCTGGAAGAGGACATTCAGCCTTGCTAGGTAATTGATTCTTGGCTGAATTCTAATCTCTTTTGCCTTCTGGTATATTATATTCCAAGCCCTAAGAGCTTCCAGTGTAGTTGCTGCAGAGTCCTATGTGATCCTGACTGCAGCTCCACAATATTTGAACTTTGTCCTTCTGGCTGCTTGTAATATTTTCTCTTTGACTTGGGAGTTCTGGAACTTGGCTATAATATTCCTAGGGGTTGGTTTTTGGGGATCTCTTCTTTCTCAGGGGGATTGGTGGATTCTCTCCATTTCTGTTTTGCCCTCTGCTTCTGGAATATCAGGGCAATTTTCCTGTAGTAATTCTTTGAAAATGATGTCAAGGCTCTTTTCCTGATCATGACTTTCAGGCATTCCAATAATTTTTAAATTATCATTCCTAAGTCTGTTTTCCATAGTAGTTGTTTTTTCAATGAGATACTTCACATTTTCTTCTAATTTTTCATTTTTTTGGTTTTGAAGTATTGATTCCTGATTTCTGGTAAATTCATCAATTTCCCTGAATTCTATTCTTTGTCTGAAGGATTGGTTCTCCTCAGAGAGTTTTCTTATCTCTTTTCGATCTGGCCAATTTTGCTTTTTAAGACATTCTTCTCGTCTATAACTTTTTGAACTGTTTTATCCATTTAAGCTAAGCTGGTTTTTAGCATGCTATTTTCTTCAGCACTTTTTTTGGATTTCCTTGACTAGGCTGCTGACTTCACTTTCATGTTTTTCCTGCATCTCTCTCATTTCTTTTCCCCATTTTTCTTCTAACTCCTTCATGTGTTTTTCAAAGTCTTTTTTGAGCTCTGTCATAGCCTGAGTCCAATTTCTGTTTTTCTTGGAGCCTTTAGATGCAGGATCTTGTGCTTCCTTATCTTCAGACTGAGTGTTTTGATCCTTCTTGGGCTCATTTGCAAAATATTTCTCAGTGGTGTTCCTCTTTTTTCTTTGCTTGCTCATTTCCCAGCCTTAGCCTGTTTTTGGGGGTGCTTCCTAAGGTTTTGGGACTCTCCCACCAGGGTCTCAGTATGTGAGGCTCTGTCCTCCCTCCTGGTCTGTGAATGACCATATGTGCTCTCCTCTGCCATGAGGCTGAGGTGGGGGGGGTCTGCTGTTCAATGGGGGGGCCTAGACTGTGATCAGGATCTGAATGTGTCAGAATCCCAGAGTCTTGTTCCAGGGGCAGAGCTAGGCAGTCTCTCTTCATTCTCCTCCCTCAGCTCAATGGGCTCATGCCCTGGGGGCTCCTGCTTACTGGCTCTGCCTGCTTCTGTTTCCTGGATCTGGACTGCCTTGGCCATGCTGCTTACTGTGTGCCCTGAGGGTTGAGCTCCATGTGCTCGCTCTGGCCGAGGTCCCCTGCTGTTCCCACACTTTGTGCCCGTTGTTCCCCAGGGTGTAACTCAGGAAACTCCCCAGTTGCTGTGAGCCTCAGCTCCCAGCACCCTGGGACTGCCTCTGGGATGCTGAAGTTCTTTTGCTCTGTCGGGCCACCCCTTGGCAGCTACCCCTCTAACCCCGGGGAGCAGAGCCTTTCTGCTCTTTTCCAAGTTACTTTGAGTAGGAGAACTGCCTCACTGGGTCCCTCTGTGAGCTCTGTCTCTCGAAAGTTTAGTTAGAGTCCTTAGCTTATGAGTTTTATGACAGAGAGCCCAAGACAGGATTCTTTATTGTCGCCATCTTGGCTCCCTGAAATAGGATCATTTAGGTAATAATTTCCTCTTCATATAATTGGGGGCAACTTATATTTTTCTAAATATTCATCCATTTCATTTAGATTATCAAACTTAATGGCATAGAGTTGGGCAAATTAATTCATAATTATTACTTTAATTTCCTCCTCATTGTTGGTAAGTTCACCTTTTTTCATTTATGATACTAGCAATTTGGTTTTCTTATTTCTTTTTTTTATTCAAATTGACCAGAAGTTTTTCAATTTTATTTTTTTTTTCATAAAACCAACTCTTGGTTTTATTTATTAGTTCAATAGTTTACTTGCTTTCAATTTTATTATTTCTCCTTTAATTTTTAGAATTTCTAATTTGATATTTAACAGATGGTTTTTAATTTGTTCTTTCTTTAATTTTTATATTTATATATGTAGCTCATTGTTTTCCTCTTTCTCTAATTTATTCATATAAGCATTTAAACATATATCCCCTGACAGCCATCTTGAGTGTATCCCATAGGTTTTGGTATGTTGTTTCATTATTGTCATTATCTAGGATAAAATAATTAATACTTTCTATAATTTTTTCTTTCATCTACTCATTCTTTAAAATCAGTTTATTTAGTTTCCAATTAGTTTTGGCTCTATTTCTCCTAGGCCCAATATTGCATGTGATTTTTATTGCATTATGATCTGTGGAAGATGTATTCATTATTGCTGCCTTTCTGCAGTTGATCATTGGGGGTTTTTTTGCTCTAGTACATGATCAATTTTTGTGTAAGTGGCATGTACTACAGAAAAAAAGTATATTCCTTTCTATCCCCAATTTCCTCCATGTGTCTATCATAATTTCTAACAATCTATTTATATCCTTAACTTGGTTCTTATTTATTTTATGGCTAGATTTGTCTAAATTTGGGACTGCTAGGTTGAGGTCTACAACTAGTAGAATTTTGCTGTCTATGTCTTCCTGTAACTCCTTCAACTTCTACTCTAAGAATTTGGATTCTATACCATTGGGTAGATACAAATTCAGTATTGAAATTACTTTATTATTTATGGTACCTTTTAGGAGAATATAGTTTCTTTCCTTATCTCTTTTAACACTATTTTTGCATCTGCTTTGTCTGAGATAAGAATCACTACCCCTGTTTTTTTTCTCTTCAGCAGAATCAAAATATATTTTCCTCCAACCTTTTACTTTTACTTTATATGTATCTCTCTGCTTCAAATGAGGTTCTTGTAAGCAGCATATTATAAGATTCTGTTTTTTAATCCACTGTGATTTTCGCTCACATTTTAAGGGAGAGTTCATCCCATTCCCATTCAAAGTTATACTTATTAACTTTTTATTGCCCTCCATGCTATATTCCCTCTGTTTGTATTTTTCCCCTTTTTTTGTTTTATCCATATTCCCCAGTATTTTGGTTCTTAATACTGCCCCCTTCAGTGTGTTTGCCTTCCTACATCAACCCCCCTCCCCTTTCTTTCCCCTTTCCATTTTCCCCTTCTTCCCTCCCTTCTGGAAAGAGGTTTTGAAGATATGGCTGTAGCTCTTTGGCACTGGAACTCACCCTCCAGTTCTACAGGCAAGCTACAGATTATCCGTGCAATGCCTCTGTTCCCTAGTCTTCCCTGTAGTTTATCAGGTTTGCCCTTCTTTTAGACTTCCAGGCTCTTATATGCCCCATGTATCAGGCTAGTGAGGCTCTCTGACTCTAGATTGTCCCACCAATTAGGTTAGTAAGACTCCGACCCTTTCTTGTGCTCCTGGCAGAGTCTGCCCTCTACACCAGTTCACCGACAATCCCAGAGGACAACCCTTGAGGTGGATCTTCTCCTAGTTTCTCTTTCTAGGTATTGTAGATTGGATTTTTGTTAAGAGGTTTGTTTCATATTATATATGAGAGAAGATCAGGAAAGAAGATGAGCAGGCTAGCACTGTGCCTGTCTTCTCTCCGCCATCTTGGCCTGAAGTCGCCACCTCCACCCCTTCTTAATGGAAAACAGCATAGTGGACATTTTACATGTACATTTGTCTTTAGCGCATTTACATACTAGTCATTTTCTGTATGAGGATTGGAGACTAAGAGAAAAGAAAGAAAATAATGCAATTGAAAGGAAAGAATAAGAGAAAGTTTTAAGATGTGAACACAGAGTTCATTCAGATTCTGTTGTGTTTTTTTTTATCTTGTTTTCTTCCTCTGGATGTGGATAGCACTGATATAAAAGGTTCCCAGGGTTTTCCCAGTTGTCTGAGCTTCTGAGAGGAGTGGCATCCATCAAAGCTGATCAAATTACAATTTTGAGATTAATGTGTACAGTGTTCCCTTGGTTCGGCTCCCTTACTCGCTGACATTTTCTGTAATACTTTCCATATTTCTCTTGAGTTTGACAATTCATGGTATCTTATATAACAAAGTATTCCATATTTTTAATCTTTCTGTATCTCTCTGCTTCAAATGTGTTTCTTGTAAATAACATATTGAAAGATTATGGTTTTTAATCCTTTCTACTATCCATTTCCCTTTTATGGGACAGTTCAACCCATTCACATTTACAGTTAAGATTACTATGCCTTTATTTCCTTCCATGCTATCTTTCCTCATTTATACTTTTATTTCCTTTTCTTTTATTCCTCCTCAATGCTATTTAACTGCCTTTTTTCCTTTATCTTTACTTTAAAATTTTAATTTTATCATTTATCCTTCACATTCCCTTTTATCAGTCCCTTCTTCCCTTTTCTTTCTCTGTCTCCCTCCCTACTTCCCTGTAGGGTAGAAAAGATTTTTAAACCCAAATTAGGATGTATGTTATTCACTCTCTGGTCCAATGCTTCAATTCAGTAGGATTTACTCACACCTTCCCTTTTATCCTTCTACTGCAATAGGTCTTTGTATCTCTTTACTGGTATTGTTTTTCCACTAATGCCTAGCCTTTTTGTCTTATGGTCCTTCTTTTTATGTTTTTATTATTTTAACCCTATCATTTATTTACATTCCCTTTGGAAAAATATGCACTTTTATCTGAACTGAAAAAGAACTGATAGAAGTACTACAAAATGCATTAAATCAAAAAGTTGATTGATTGATAAATTCAAAGTACTATTAATCAAAGTACAATCAAATATTGATTGATTGATGGGTAAACTCAAAGTACTAAGTATAGTCAAAGACTGATTGGTTCACTGTTTGATTGACAAGCACCATTGCATCATAATCACTAACTACCCTCCCCTCTTCTGCCTTATTAGAAATACACTTAAGAGTCTTGGATCACATCAAATTATAATCACTTTATAGCTTACCCCCTTTCCAAGTAAGGTCCTTTGATACACAATTCTATTGAGTCAAAGCATTATGCAAAGCCAAATTATTTTATGAACCATTTGTACCTCATCCCTCTAAATATACTTCCTCTAACTGTAATCAAACTTTCAAGCAAAGCATATATTTTCATGATGTTTTCGTGTACAGTCCCTCTAACTATACTCTCTCCCTCTGTCTCTATAGTACTTTAACCACAACCCTACAGTACTCTCTAATCAAAATATCTATCCCATTGCCCCTTTAGCATACCAACCTTGGTATTAAAACCCTTATTAACTGAAGAATGGATTAAGATAAGATCATTTCCTTATTTTCTTGTGATTAATCTACCTAATTACAATACCACCCTCTGCCCCTATTGTACTTTAACCTCTAAGTATCTAGTAAAGTCACTTCTGATTTAATTATGTATAGAGCCTTTAAATAGAGGGATACTCTGAAGGTTTCTTTTAAGCATTAATTACAAGGCATGGCACAGCCTTGGAAGCATAGAAAGCATGGAAGCCCTGACACACTACCACCCAACATAGAGTCCTCTTATCAGAAAATATGCTGAGCTCCATGAGCAAGGCAGAATTAAACTTGAGATATATAAGTTTAGAATAAACACTCCTGGAGTTCACCTGAATTATTTATGCCCAACCATGGTAGAGCACACTGAGCTCATATTAGTCTGGTAAACCTCAGTTGGATGCATTGTAATTTGTCTCAACCTCAGTGATGTCATTTTTGTCTTCTTAGATAAAGGACAAGAATCACTCATCCATATCTTCTAAGTATAATCTCTTCAACTCTTTTCAACTCTTTATCCTAAAATAAATACAATTCTCAATAGTCACAAGCTTTATCTTCCCTTGTAAGGTTGTTTCCAATTTAATGTTCTTGACTAACATTTGTTTTTCCCCCCTTTTCATTTGCCTTTTTATGCATTTCTTGAGTCTTACATTTGAGTATTGAATTCTCTGTTCAGTTCTGGTCTTTTTATTAAGAAATTTTGGTAGTTCTCTATTTTGCTGAATATCCATCATTTCCCATAACAGAAAAAGCTGAATTTTGCAGGGTATTAATTCTTTTTTTTTTTTTAGATTTTTCAAGGTGATGGAGTTAAGTGGCTTGCTCAAGGCCACATGGCTAGGTAATTATTAAGTGTTTAAGGTCAGATTTGAGCTCAGGTACACCTGACTCCAGGGCTGGTGCTCTAACCACTGCACCACCTAACCATCCAGGGTACTAAATTCTTGATCATAATCTAATGTCCTTTGCCTGGTGAAATATTATATTCCTGGCCCTTCATTCTTTTAATGTTGAAGCTTAAGTCCTGTGTAGTTCTGGTTGTTCTTCCTTTGTACTTAAGTTGCTGTTTTTGACTGCTTACAGTGCTTTCTCCTTTTTTGAGAATTCTAAAATTTGGCTACAATAACCCTTGGAGTTTTTACCCCAGGGTTTCTTTTTTGAGGATTTCTGTGTATTCTTTCAAGGTCTGTTTTGTCTTCTTGTTCTAGCAAATTTGGTCATTTTTCTCTGATAATTTCCTGAAAGATACTTTTCAGATTTTTTTTTGATCTAGGCTTTCTACTAAATCAATAATTCATTACTTTTATCTTCTGGATCTATTTTCCAAGTTATTTGTTTTTCCTAAAAAGTACTTTATGTATTCAATAGTTTTTAGTCTTTTAACTTTGTTGGAAACTTGATCTCATAGATTTCATTAGTTTCAATTTGTCCAATTCTAATTTATTTTCTTCAGTTAACTTTTGTGGTTCCTTTTCCAGATACTTAATTTTCCTTTTTAAGGGCATTGATTCCTTTAGTAAATTTTTAGTAATTTTCCTGCATGACTCCCATTTTTTCCCCCATTTTCTTCTTCCTCCCTTCTTTGGTTTTTAAATTCTGTTTTCAGCTCTTTTATGAAGTTTTGGATTTGAGTCCAATTCATAGACTCCTTTGAGACTTCCCAGTTTAATTTTTCACTGTTTTCTTCTTCTGAGCTGCCTTTTTTATCATCTCTATTTGCAAAGTAACTTTCTATGATTAGTGCCCTTTTTTGTTTATTTTGATTGTTTGAGCTCTGCTCCTGGGGTATAGGGAGTATAGACCCAAGCTTTTGTGCTGAGACTGAGGTCTGATCCCTGGCTTACTACTTGCCAAGATGTTGCCTATGCAGTGGTTATTCCCAATCCAGTCCAGTCTTTTTTCCAGTATGCCCAAAGTTCAGACTTTTCCTGGGGTTAGAACCCTCCCTGCTAACTTGTGTCTATTTGCCAGGAACTGCCTTGCTGTCTAGCCACTACAACTTGAACTGCACTTTGGTTAAAAGTCTCCCACAAATTTTCCTGCTCTCCCACGTAGCTGGGTTTTTCTTCCTTTTCCCTCAAAGAGAAAGACTTTCATTGAATATCCCATGATGTCTATGGTTGAAAACTTGTTTTGATCTTTTTTTGGGGGGGGGGTAGGATCTGTAGCATTAATGTCTGTATAGAATCTTTATTTAGCTTTATATAAGAAAAGGCTCTGAGGGCATGCTAGCTTTGCACTGCCCTTTTGGCTCTGCCCTAGAAGTAAAAAAAAAAAAAAAGTTTTTTTAAAGATGAAAATAGTATGCCTTTATGTGTATTCAGATTCCATACTTCTTTCTTTTATGTGACTGTCAACCATCACCTGGTTTTTAGAATTGTCTTTGATTGATGTGATGCTAAAAGGAGCTGAGTCTATCATAGATGGTTATTGCATAATTTTGATCTTTAGGTATGAAATATTCTCCTATTCATTTCACTTAACATCAGTTCATGTAAGACTTTCCAGGTTTTTTCTGAAATCTGTCTGCTCATCATTTGTAAAAGAGCAATAATATTCCATCATATCCATATACCACAGTTTGTTCAACCATTCCCTATTGATGAGCATTCCCTTAATTTCCAATTCTTTGCCATCAAAAAAAAAACTTGCTGGAGTCATTAATAATTTCTACCAATTTTTTTATTGATTCTCTTGATTTCTCTAAGTATAGCATCATTTCAAAAGGAAGCAGGAATTCTTCCTTCAGCACTGATCTAATTGGAATGAGCTCTAGCTAAGTTCCATTACAGATGATACTTTCTTTTGGTTTTAGATACTACCTATCATTTTTAAAAGAAATCCCCCTTTATTACAATGTTTTATAATATTTTTAATAAAATTGATTGCTGTCCTTGTCAAAAAAATCTGCATCTATTCAGATAATCATGATTTTTTTAGTCAATTTTGCTAACATATGCAAGTTTGTTGATGATTTTATTTAATTTAGAATAGTTTTCTCCCTATTTATAGAGTATGCATTATTGTGATACATTGCTATGGTCTCTTTGTATTTCATTAAAAATTTTTGCATCAATATTCATTAGATAAATTGATTTATAGATTTCTTTCCCTGGTTTTGTCCTTTCTGGCTTAGGTATTGTCATAACCTTTGTGTTGCAAAAGGAAAGTAGCAGAATCTATCTTTTGTCTATTTTCCCAAATAATTCAAATAATATTAGTAATAATTTTTGGTAGAATTCATTTTCAAATTCATCTGATCCCAGGAATTTATTTTTTTTCCTTAAGGAGCTCATTTATGACTTATTCAATTTGTTTATATTGGATACCTTATTTAAGTATTCTATTTCCTAATCTGTTAAGCTAGACAATTTTTACTTTTGTAAATATACATCTCACTTAAATTGTCAGATATTTTGGTCATAATAGGGCAAAATGGTTACTAATAGTCATTGTAACTTCTTCATATTAGTAGTAAATTCACCTTTTCATTTTTGTTACTAGTAATTTTGTTTTTTCTTTCTTAAAATAGATTTATGATTTATTTTATTGGGGATTTTTAATCATAAAAGCATCTTTTAGTTTAATTATTTCAATGGTTTTCTTTCAATTTTATTTTTATCAACTTTGATTTTTCAGGGTTTCAAATTCATTTGTTCCTTTTCTGATTTTTTTCTTCCATTTCCAATTCATTGATATGTTCTTTATTTTATTTTTAAGTGTTTTGAGATATGAATTTTCCTCTGGTTGCAGTAAGATAATTTTTGTATACTTTCTCTTAATTTCATCCTTTTTAATGAAATAATTAATCATATATATGATTAGATTTTTGACCCACTCATTCTTTATATTTAGATCATTTCGTTTCCAGTTAGTATTTATCTATATGTTATTTCATTGAACATAATTTTGTTGCATTATGATATGAAAAGGATATATTTAATATTTCTATTTTTCTGCATTTGTTTGTGAGGATTTTAATGTAGTACATGATCAGTTTTTGTTTAGGCACTATATGCGATTTAAAAAAAAATGTATTTTCATTTATATTCTCATTCAACTTTCTCCAGAGTGATAGCAAATCTAACTTTTCTAAAATTCGATTAATCTCCAATTTTCCTTCCTGTTTATTTTGTTCTTAGGTTTATCTAGTTCTGAGAGGGTAAAATTGAGGTATACTTTTACTGTTTCCCCTTAATACTCAAATAACTTTTCCTTTAAGTATTTGGGCTATCCTATTTCTTGCATATATGCTTAACATTGATTGTCTATGGTAGCTTTTAGCAAAATGTAGTTTCCTTGATTATCTATTTTAATTAGATTTATTTGTGTTTTTGCTTTGTCTGAGATAATGATTGTTTTATTTTGTTTTTTACTTCAGCCTAGTCATAAGAAACTCTGCTCCAGCTCTTTAACTTTACTCTGTGTATTTCTCTCTACATCATATGTGTTTCTTGTAAACCATATTGTCAGATTCTGGTTTTTAATCCTCTCAGCTAGGGGGCAGCTAAGTGGTGCAGTAGCTAGAGTACCAGGCCTGGAGTCACAAGAATCTGAGTTCAAATCCATCCACAGACACATAATAATTACCTAGCTGTGTTACCTTTGGCAAATCACTTGATCTTGTTGCCTTAAAATAATAAAATTTAAAAAAGAAAATAAAGTCATCATCTTACCTCTCTGCTTCCATTTTTATGGGTGAGTTCATTCCAATCCTATTTACAGTTTATTGCTGACTGTATATTTCTTATTGCATTACTTTTCCCTGTTGAACCTTCTCTTTCTCCTTTCAACTTATTCCTCTTCAAAAGTCTGTTTTGTTTCTGACCACTACTTTTCCTAATCACATGCCCTTCTAAAACCCCCCCTTAGCTTGCCCCTTTTCCCTCCTATTTCTTTGTAAGGAAAAGAGAGAGATTTATACATTCGACTGAATGAATATGTTATTCCTTCTTTGAGCCAGTTCCAATAAGAATAAGCACAAGTTTTGTCCACCACAACCCCATTCTTTATGGGGAGAATTTGTAACTAAACAAAGTAAAGATATTTCAGGTAACAAAGTAGAAAATTTAAATTCCATAAAATTCTGAAAATGTTATATCTATAAAACAAAGAAATAAGAAGAAGAGAAATTTTGGGAGCAAGCAATATTTTATCAAATATCAGTGAAGAAGGATTAGTAACCATGATCTATATGGCACTGAAATGAAGATCCAGCATCAAGATTTCTCTAATACCAAATGATTCAAAGGATATTCCAAATATTCTAAACTATGATTACATTAAAACATGCTCTAAATTCTTAATATATTCTGTCCATTAATGTGTGACCCTGGCACACTTCATATTTTCCTAATTGAAAATAGGTAGATTCTTAAAATGTTTGAAAAAATTAACAATGATAAATGTCTGCTATAACAGTGAATTATTATTTTTTAAGCATATCAGCTTGGAATTACATAGTCTAATTCTTTATATTTTGATTAAACTATCTCATAAATGGCCATAATACAACCAAGCAATTTATAGACACAAAATTGAAATGTTTATCATTATGTTTACCTTAACATTCTTTCAGATAGCAAAAATACTAGAAATTAATAAAATATCCATCAATTGGGGGGTGACTGAAAATCTAAATATGCTTATATGAAAAATAGATTATTATGCAGTAAAATTATAAATATAAATAATTTACACAAAAATTGAATGTGTTTATAAATTGATATTGAATTAAAGAAGGAACAAAAGACTGATCACAGTACCTACAATAAAAGATTAAAAGAACTCTAGAGGAAACCTAAATAGTGAGTCGCTAAAAATAAATGATGATTTCATGCAAAACTCCCAAATCATGACAGAATCGATCTCTACACCAGAATGTATACAAAGATGAAGTCACCATATTGAGTATTTTTCCTTATTGTTTTCCCCTTTGTTATATATTAGAAAATTCAGTCTAGAAGTTGGAACAAAGGAGTTCTTTGTCTAGAAATACATGTGATATAAGGACAAAAGTAATACATTTTTTAAAAATATATATTCATATGTTATTTCATTTCTTTGTCCATCTCCTCTTCTGTTCTAATCTGACTTTTCTTAATCGAGAATACACCTATTCTCACCCCATTAGGAAGAAAAGTAGATTACTAATTTTGTCTCAAAATACAAAGGCAGTCTATTTTGTAACATGATGAAAAATCTATGCTTATATCTTAACTTGTCTCTTTCTATTTCCTCTCTTTCAAGCCCTAAGACTTTAACAGTTTACCTGGAGAATGGAACATTTATACTGAGTCTTTAAAGATCTTTGCTGTCATCTCTATCATTATTTCTTATGCTGACAACACAGAGCACATTGTCTTAGTCTTCCAGGTGATACCCTTATTACATATGTCACTAGAGGATGTTTACCATATCTGCTTTAACACTACAGACATTTTAAGTAGGTTATTCCATCACTTTGCCATTTTGATTATGACAATAAACTGACACCATATTGAAATGGATTTTGGAAAGAAAGGCTAACTGTCCAAAGAGGTCTGTGCTCGCCTTAATTAAAATTGGCTTAAGTGGCACAACCTTCATAATTCTGAGTGTGACTATGAAGGATATGCATGTTGAAAGCACTCTTTGCTCATTAGTGCTATTTCTGTCAGACACTACTACCTGCTCTTTTCTTAATGAATGCTAAGCCATCTCTTTAGAAGATTGTGTTACTTCCCTGAACTAAAGAAACTGTCTTATTTCCTCCCAAGTTCATCAGGAGTAAAATCGGGAAGTCACCTCTCTGACATTTCCCAACCTCTGTACTTATTTATCTCTTTGAGACCCTGTGCTCCAGAGATATCACTGTCTTAATTAAGAAGAAGGATGTGACCATGGTAAATTGACTGATTTCATTGATTAAGGACTAGCTGTACAAGTAACATTGATTTTAACAGTGGGTCTACATAAATGTAATTGTTCAAACATGGGGCTGTATAATTATGGTGATGTACGAGAATAGTTGGTTTGTCCTTTTCAACCTTCACTAACATTCTTTTGCATGATAATGTACCTTGTGCAATTAGCAAAAAAAATCTTAAATGTTACAAAATGTCTTTTGTGAAGATATGCAGTAATCATTATAGTTTAATTTAATTCAACAGTATCAGTTTGCGTCTTTCTTTTCATGTTCCTTTTTTATAAAAAGGGGACCTTGCATATGGTAATATGAACATAATTTGGTGTTTTCAAATAAAGATGTTCACAAATATAGTCATATAGAAATGAACTCATCACTATATATTTGAACATACACAAATTATATATATATATATATATATATATATATATTTGTAAAGGTAATATGCATAATTTGTCTAGCTTTGAAACTCAGCCTTCATTGAAGAAGATTATTTTTCCTTTTCCTCTAATAGGCTGTGACATAAATCAACAAAGCAAATGTTATGAAAACAATTGAATTTTTAATGGAAAATAAAAATGAAGCAATGGAAGGAAGGAAGGGGAAAAAGGGAAAGAAGAAAGGAAAGAGGGAAGAAGTAAAATAAGGAAGGAATGAAAGTAGTAAAGAAAATTAAATGTTTTCTATAATTAAAAAAAACCTTTTGCCTAAGTTTCCACACTGTAAAAAGGTCTAAAATGCTAAAGCATAGCAGAACCAATATTTGAATATCTTCTCCCATGAAATAACAATTTTCCTAATATTTAAGTATTACATCTTAATAATCACCTGGCTAGTTTTTACATTTTGAAAGTCTCAACTATTTCCCAAATGATTTCCTCAAAAGTTCATTGTCTCTCTGTCTCTTCTCTGTCTCTGTCTCTGTCTCTGTCTGTCTGTCTGTCTGTCTGTCTCTCTCTCTCTCTCACACACACACACACACAAACACACATACACATGTACACAGAGCTAGAATCTCTGCAAGCAAAGGTATTGTCTCATTTATCTTGTGCTAATATGTAGCCCAGATTAGTGCAAATAGAAAGATTTAAAGATGTCTATAGAATAAACAGACATTATAAATTAAGGTGTTACTAGAAAATCATAAATAATACATCATTTTATATTCTCAAAATATATTTAATCTAAATGTTATTATTTCTCCAATATCTTGTTTTTCTACCTTACCCTTTATAATTGTTTTCAGTGTCTTTTCTTTATTTTCCTATTATTCACTGCCCCAAATTTTACCTCCATCCATTCTTTCTCTTTCTAGCTGGAACACATACTTTGTTGAAAGACTTTCTTAAAATAAAAAAATATCTGATCAATAAATTCAGTTAGACTATATCTGATGAGCAATCCAAACTTTTTAAATTCAATATATCAAAGAAGAATTTGTTAATCACCTACTGTGAGTCAGGAACTTTGCTTAAAGAGACAATACTCAAAGAGCTTCCATTGTATAAATTATATATGAATATAATGTACATTTATACAAATCCATACATGCATATTTATTATACATTGTGCGTTATTATTATATACAAACAATATATTTATGTTTTATGCAAATTAAATATGTATATAGACATTATATATAGAGATATATTTTCATATGTATAAAGATACAACTATGCAAATGTATACACTTCTTAAAACAAGTTTTGTTTTTACCATTTAGTTCTGATTCTTCTATCACAATATATGTACTACAAAAATATGTTAGCCATAGTTGTTCATGTATCATTGCTGTTATAGAAAGGAGGAAGTCAAAGGAGGTTGGTAGAAAACTGTGGAACTTAAAAGCTAACAAAAAGATGAATGCTGAAAATTATCTTTGAGTGTGATTGGAAAAATAAAATAAAATGACATTTAATTTTTTAAAAAAGACTAGAAACAAAATAAAAATCAAACTACCAAAGTTATTTTATTGAGCTAGGAAAAAAATAAAAACAACATTCATCTGGAAGAGCAAAAAGTCAAGAATATCAAAAAAATTAATGACAAAAAAACAAACACAAAGGAAGGCAAATCTAAAACTATATTATAAAGCAACAATCATCAAAGCTACCTTATTTTCCTATGTATAAGACACAAATTTTTTTTGAAAAATTTGAGGTCTAAAAACTGGGAGCATTTTTTACAGTGGTTGTAGATTTTTTTTTAGTTGCATTTCCCACTTTATCCCAATTCTTGTCTTTGTGTCCATTGTTTCCCATTTGTTGCTGGTGTATTAGTTTGTGTTTTACCACATTCTGCCCAAAAATGCCTCAGAAAATTTTTTTTTTATACAGTGCTGAATTCAAGGTCATAATGATCCAGTTTACAAAAGAGAATGGAAATTCAGTGGCTAAACCTCAGTGTGGTCCTCCTGATACTGAGAACATAATGGGAGACTGGCTAGGGGAAAACAAAAATCTTCCTGAAAACAGTAGGTCAGAAGAAGGTCAGGAGAAGCAAGTCAACCAAATGGTCTGAATTAGAGAGGGTATTGAAGAGATGGCTTGAAAGCAAAAGGAAATTGGAATTCCTGTGTCCACAAAGATAGTTCAGCAAGAGGTAAGAATTGCCGATGCAAAAGAAGTGACTGATTTCAAAGGAGGACACAATTGGTGCCTCAGGTTCGTGAAACAGAATGGACAAAGCATGTGTCCATGGACCAGACTAGCGCAAAATATGACTGAAAGCTATGAGCAGAAGGTCCTAGAATTCCAGCATTTTGTCTTTCAGTGTTGCAAGCCACATCAGTTTTAGTTGGGACAGATTGCAAAAATCGACAAATTGCCCCTTCAGTTTGATGCCCTAAGAAACAAAAGTGTTGATAAGAATGGAATAATTGTGAAGCCAAGTGAACATGAAAAGAGCCATAAAAAGTTGTTGTGCCAATGAAAGCAAGCTACCTACTATGCTGAATTTCAATACAAAACAATGCCAAAAGAAGACATTCCTCTAAGAGTGATTGTCCACATTCAGAAAGGGATGAAGACCTGGTTTGAGAAAATTTGGAGCAGGTGGGCTCTCAAGGTGGGATCTAAAGCAAAACTGCTCTATTGGTGCTTGATCAGTTCAGGGCATACATAACAACAAACACAAAGAAGATTACTGCAGAGCAAAAAAAACAACTTGCTATCACACCTGAAAGCTCTTGATAACTCAGCTCCTACCACTTGACATCAGTATTAACTATAATAAATAAATAATCCCCAGGAACTCCCAAGTCAAAGAGAAAATATTATGAGCAGCCACAAGAAGAAATTCAAATATCATCAATCTACAGTCAGGATTACACAAGATTTAGTAACATCCACATTTAAAGACTAGTGGGGCTAGAAATATAGTATTCCAGAAGGCAACAGAACATAGAATGCAACTGAGAATCAACTACCCAGCAAAACTGAGCATCCTCTGGACAGTCAATGAAATAGTGGAATTTCAAATGTTCCTGTTGAAAACTCCAGAGCTGAAGAAAAAGTTTTATCTTCAGATAAAGGATAGAGAGAGTGGATGAGAAGGCTAAATTATGAGGGATTTAATGATGTTGAACAGTGTGTATTCCTGCATGGGAAGATGATACTGATAATATTTGTATGAATCTTCTCCTTTAATAGAGCAATTAGAAGGAGCAAATGTAGACAAGATGCAGGAGGGAGCTGAATTTGAAGGTATAATTTATTGTAAAATGAAGTCAATCGGTGAAAAGGGAATGTACAGGGAGAAAGAGAAAGGAGAGGTAGATTGACCAAGATATTTCATATAAAAGAGTCAAGTAAAAGCTTTTGCAATGCAATGGAAGTGGGAGAAGTCAGGGGGAATGAGGGATCTTTCATTTTCATCGGTTCAGAGTGGAACAACCTATATAATAGATTATAGAAATCTAGAGGAAAAATAAGAGGAAGGGGATGGGAGAAAAGGGACAGGGAATGGAAGGGGTATAGATGATAGAGGAGAGGGTATAACATGGAAGATGATAGTCAGATATAGCACATTTTGTTTTTTACTTTTTGCCATTTGGTGGGATTGGGTGGCCTGTCTGGGACCATAGGGATGGGTGGGTGGTGGGTCTCTGGGGTGGAATGTGGGGTGAAGCCTCTTGGTCCCAAAGCTGATTCTCTGTCCACTGTGCCACTCAGCTACCCCACAGCACATTTTTGAAGATGGACAGATTGCAAGGAGAGAGAAAGTATAATAAATGGGAGTGAGAAGGAATGGATGGAGGGAAATATAAGCAGCAACAGCAACTGTGAAAAAATATGGAAGTAACTTCAGTGATGGACTTATGATAAACAATACTATCCACACCATAGACAGAGTTGATGGTATCTGAATACAGAGTGAAGCATATTTTCCCCCTTTCTTTCACTTTATTTCTTGTACAGTTTTATTCGGGAGGGGCATTAAGTTTATCCTCACAACAAGACTACTTTAACAATGTGTAAATAAATAAAAATATAAATTATAAAAGGAAAAAAGCAAAACAACCTTCAAAGCTGCCATGGGAGATGAATGGAATCAATGGAAGAAGTCTTGTGTAGACAATGTGACACTAACAGGAAGAGTGGAGAAACCAACTATCAGATAAGTTTGTACTTGGGTGAAAAGGTCCTAGGATAATATCAATATTGAGCTCTTTTCTGTAATTTAAGAAGAATGGTATTTCAAATGCTATAGTTGGAAGCTGAGCAAGAAGTAATATATGAAAACGATTCATCATTAAACACAGATGAATACAAGGTATTTTGTACTGGCTAAGAAATAGAATGGTGGATCAGTGTAATAGCTTAGGTACATAAGACACAGTAGTAAATATCTTTATTAACATTCTGTTTGATAAATTGTAAGACTCTGCTATGTGGGGGGGGGAAAACTCCCTATTTGAGAAAACTATAGGGAAAACTTGAAAATAATATGGCAGAAAATAGACATGAGCCAAAATCTCACATCCTCTTCCAAGATAAGGTAGGAATTGGGTACATGATTAGACAAAGAGGGTTATCTCTTAAGACAATTTGGAGGGCAAGGAATAGTTCATCTGTCAGATCTATGGAAAGCATAAGAATCTATGACCCAATGAGAGAGAGTTTATGAAATGTGAAATGAATAATTTTGATTGCATTAGATTAAAACATTTTTATACCAATAAAATCAAGATTAGAAAGAAAGCAGAAAACTGGGGAACAATTTTTACTCACATATCTGATATAGACCTCTTGTCTAAAATAGAGAACTGAGTCATATTTTTGAGAACACAAACCATTCATCAATTGATAAACTATCAAATTATATGAATAAGCAGGTTTTAGATGAGTTAATTAGTGTATCTATAGTTGTATAAAAATGTTCTCAATCTCTATTAATTAAAGAAATGTAAATTAAATCAACTCTGAAGTACTACCTCAAAACTATCTGACTGGCTAATATGACAGAAAAAGAAAATGAAAAAATGTTGAAGGGAATATGAGAAACCTGGAGCACTAATGCACTGTTGATGGATTTATGAATTGATCCAACCATTCTGGAAAACAATTTGGTTTTATACCCAAAGGGCTATAAAACTGTTCAAGACTATCACTACATATATCTACATCTAAAAATGGTACAAGAATATCACTACTAGATCTATATCACAAAGAGATTATTAAAAATGGAAAAAGACTCATATATATATATATACATATATGTAACATATTCATAGCAACTCTTTGTTTCTTTTTTTAGAAGGAACTAGTTGATTATTAAGTGGCTGTGGCTGGATTTGAACTCAGGCCCTCCTAATGCCAGGACCATTGCTCTATCCACTGTACCACCTAGCTGCCCTGTTGATAGAAACTTTTACATGAACTGGTGCTGAGTAAAGTGAGCAGAACCAGGAGAACATTATACACAGCAATAACAACATTGCATGATAATCAACTATGATAAAAAGCTTTTCTCAACAATATAGCCCTTGAAAATAATTCTAAAAGATGTTATGAAAAATACCATCCACATCCAAAGTGTGCAGATCAAAGCATGCTATTTTTCACCTTTTTAATATTCTCCTTTTTTATGGTTTTTCCCTTTTTTTCTGATTCGTCTCCATGACATGACTAAAATGGAGATACGTCTAATATGATTATGTATATATAACATATCACATTGATTTCCATCTTGGTGATAAAGGGAGAGAAGGAAGGGATAAAAGTTTGCAAAAATGAAAAAAATCTGAAAAATATATCCATATGCAATTAGAAAAAAATAAGCTACTATTAAGATTTTTTAAAAATAGAATGGTTCCAGTTTGTAAAAGTATTTAAAATCTAGAGAATTTATAGGCATTCCCTAGACAAAAGGGAGCCACTATTGTTTGTTGTGTAGGAAAATGATATGCTTCCTTGACTTGCCAGATATGCTCATATTTGCATTAAAGAAAATTATTTTTGCACCTATTTGAGTATTGAATGAGAATATTAGATGTAGAAAAAGAGCACAAACCACCTTTTTTTGCTCCAGGAGTTAGGTTCAGCAAAGGAGGAGAAATGCTGGATAATAATTTGAGGAAAAGGCAGTGCATATTGTAATATTTTCTTTCTTTTTTTTTAAAATTTAGAGATTCTTAGGCATGTTTCAAGTCAATAGGAGAGGAAAAAAACAGAAAGGGAGAGTTTGAAATAGCAAAAGATGGGAATGATTAAGGGAGCAGAAGTAGGTAAGTAGAATCAAGTAAATTACTGATCATGAAGAGAGAAAGTATATTACCTCCCATTGCTAAAGAGCAACATAGATTTTATACAATTTCATTGCATTGTTATGGCATTTCATTTCAATTTGCTCCAAAATCTGTCCATTCCTAATAAGGGAATCAATCAAATAAGTATTCCTAAGGGTGAACTGTTCGAAATAAATAAGAAATAGAACTGCTTTCTTGGATTATTGTCTAATATGTTGAATGGCAAATGAAAATTCAAAAGGATTTCCATGACTCAAAATTATGTTACATATATATTTAATAAAATAAATATAAAGGTCCATATCTGACTTTTAAAAAATCTGTAATAACTGCAAAATGTGAGGGATGTGAATATATTTATTAGTCTAAAATAGACCTATGGCTTTTAGTAGTTTGCAAGATCAGTATGGCTTAATGTAGAATGTGTCAGCAATGACAGTGAATAGAATCTTTGAATTAAAGGAGATATGAGAAAATGTTTTTCTCACCACATTATCCCTTCATCATACTATACCTAGTGTATTGGTGACTTAAAAATGTTAGTTATAAGCTGGAGGTAGTTATACACTGTATCTCTAAAAGAATTTCAAGGGTTTTAGACTGTAGAAGAAAAGACTTCCATATGATATAAGTTTTTAAATATGCAAAGAACTGTATATCACATGGAAGTGTTTTGCTTGGTTTTGAGGGGTGAACTTGGAGCATGGTGTAAACATGTCCAATAACATATACTGTCTTAATGTAAGGAAAGACTTCCAAGTAACTAATGCTATTTAAAAGTACAGTCAACTCCTTATGAACATAGTGGATTTTTTCATCTCTAAGATACTTCAAGCAAGAACTTTGACTTGTCAGATATATTTTATAGCAGGTATTCTTTTGTTTTTTGTATTTTTGTTTTCATAAATTGTTTGGACAATTAATAATTACCTAGCTGTGTGGCCTGGGCAAGCCACTTAACCCCATAGCCTTGCAAAAACCAATAAATAAATAAACAAACAAATAAATAAATTGTTTAGATTAGAGAGTCTTTCAATCCTGAAACATTATTGATCTGATTCTATAATGATTGCTGCTATAAAGCATTTGAAAATTGTCAAATGGAAGGATTAAGTTTGTTTTGCTCAGCTCTAGCTGGTGATGATGATGTTTCTCCTTTGTTTTTGAAGATCATGACATAAGTGTGGTGATGCACATGAATCAGATTTGAGTGAGGGAGTCATTCTAAGCTAATTTTTCCTCCAGCACCATCTAGGTTCAGTGGCCCAATATTAATCAGGAAGACTGAAGATGTTCCTGGATATGAGGCACTCAGTTTTAAGTGACTTACCCAAAGTCACACAGCTATTAACTAGTCAAGTGTCTGAGGTTGGATTCGACTTCTGGTCCTCCTGACTCTAAGGTCAGTGTTCTATCCACTGTGCTGCCAAGCTGAAATTAACTTTACTCTTGATTTGCCTCTATGATCAATCAGTAGAAGTGGAAGTGAAATAGAAATGACAAATATTTAAGCTCTAGTCTGTGCTAGGCTCTGTGCTAAGGGCAAGGGAATGAAAAAAAAAAGAGACAAAAGTCAGTCCCTACTCTCAAGGAGTTCCCAATCTAAAGGAGGTGTTATCAAATAAATCAATGTCCACCAACAAACTATATACAGGATAAATAGTAAACAATTGACAGAAGAAAGTCCCCACAACTGTGAAGAGTTGGGAAAGTATCTCTATATAAGATGGAATTTTAGCTCCAACTTCAAAGAATTAGCAGGAGTAGGGAATTCAGGAAGTAGAAAAAAGTAGAAAAAAGGATAATTCAGCCATGAGGGATAATTAGAAAAAATGATGGATACTGAAGAATGGAGGATCTTGTTCATTGCAACAAGGTTAGTGTCACTGTATTGAAGAATGAAAGTTTGTTAGTAAAAACGAAGACTAGAAAGGTATAAGAAGAAAGGATACATTATGAATTACTTTGAATACCAAATATGAACATTTGCAAAACAAGTTGAACTATCATACTATGGCCATCATCTTCTCTCAGACTTTTAATGGGAAAGTCAAAGACCCCAAAGTGAAAAACCTTGAAAATAAGAATGTGCACTATACCATTGACTTGCTTCCAGCCCAGATCCCTCAGTTATATTGTTTATATTAAAAAATGTTGTGCAGAATTAACACCATCACCTAAAGCACAATCTTCCTTCAGATTTTGATGGAGACAACCTGAGCCTGAATACAAAGTCCCTTGGAATAACAATGCTTCTAGGACAGTATTCACAATAACAAACTTGGAAAGCAATCCCTGTATAGATTAAATCTGGCATCGGCTCCTATAAAAATTAAAGTCACATCTATTGAAATCCCTCTCCCTACAAAAAAAAAATTCTGTCACCAAAGTGTGTTGAACCAAAGACATTGGTGAATATTAAGCAATGATGTTGGCACTATTATTGTTTCCTTTCCTCTTTATCATAATGTGAATCATTTTGACTTTATTTAATTTTCCCCAGATACATATAAAAACAATTTTAACATTCATTTTTTAATATTTCAGTTTTATATTCTCCCCCTTCCTCCTGATACTCCTATATTAAGAAGAAAAGCAATTCAAAATAATTTATACATGTGCAGTCATGCAAAATATTTCCATAATGATCATGTTGTGAAAGAAAACATAGGGCTCCTCCCCCTCCAAAAAAAAAAAACTAAAGAAAGTAAAAAAAAAAACATGTTTAAATGCATGTCTACAATCAGACACAATTAATTTTTTTTTCCTCTGGGGATTGACAGCATTTTTCATCACAAGTATATACATACATGCTTGAGTTGAGTCTGTATGTTATTCCATCTTTGAGTAAATTCTGATGAGAATAAGGTTCACTCACCCCCCACCCTCATCTTCCATTTCTTCCTTTCCACAACAAAAATTTTTTCTTGGCTCCTTTATGTGTGGTAATTTATCCCACTGAATCTCTCCCTTTCCCTTTCTTCCAGTAAATTCTCTTACCCCTTGATGTAGTTTTTTTTAGGTATTGCTTCACGTTTAACTTTTTCCTTTGCGTACAAACACACACACACACACACACACACACACACACACACACACACACACACAAACACACACAGACAAATATTCCTTCTAACTAACTTCCTTAATAATGAGAAATTTCTTATGAGTTACCAGTATTATCTTCCCATGTAGGATATAAACAGTTTAACCTTGTGATTTTCCTTTCTGCTTCTCCTGAGTATTATATTTGAAGATCAAATTTTGTATTTAGACCTGGTCTTTTCATCAGGAAAGCTTGAAATTTCCCTATTTCATTGAATATCCATATTTTCTCCTGAAAGAGATTTTTAAATTTTGGGGGCAGTTGCTTCTTGCTTATAATCCAAACTCTTTTTCCTTTCCAAATATATATTCCTATCCTTTCATGTAAAATCTACTAAAATATATGTATATAGTGTGTGTGTGTGTGTGTGTGTGTGTGTGGTTCCAGGATTCTTGAATTGTTTTTTTATGACTGCTTGCAGTATTTTTTCCTTGATATGGGAAGAATTTGATCATACATTCCTGAGAGTTTTCATTTTAATATGTTAGGAAGTGATTACTGGATTCTTTTCCTTTCTGTTTCACCATCTAGTTCTAGAATATCTAGACAGTTTGACTTGACAATATCTAGAAAAATGATGTCTACACTTTTTTAAACATGGTTTTCACCTGGTTTTCATGTAGTGCAATTATTTTTTAAATGATCTCTTCTGGATCTATTTTCCAAGTCAGTTTCTTTTCCATTGTCTTCTTTTGGTTTTGTTTTATTGTTGCTTTATTTCTCATGAAGTAATTAGCTTTCATTTTCTCTGTTATAATTTTTAAGAAATTATTTTCTTGGGGCAGCTAGGTGGCTCAATGGATAGAGCACTGGCCTTAAAGTAAGGAGTACCTGGGTTCAAATCTGACCTCAGACACTTAATAATACTTACCTAGCTGTGTGGCCTTGGGCAAGCCACTTAACTCCATTTGCCTTTCAAAAACCTAAACTTAAAACAAAAGAACTTATTTTCTTCATTGAGTTTTTGTTCCTCCTTTTCCATTTGGCCAATTGTATTTTTTAAGGCATTCTTCTCCTCATTGCCTTTTCTATACTTCATTTATGATTTAGTCTAGTCTGATTTTTAAAATGTTATTTTTTCAGTATTTTCCCTTTCTCCTTTACCAAGTTGCTGACTCTTTTTTCCATTATTTTTTTAGGGTTTTTTTGCAAGGCAATGGGATTAAGTGGCTTGCCCAAGGTCACAGCTAGGTAATTATTAAGTGTTTAAGGTCAGATTTGAACTCAGGTACTCCTGACTCCAGGGCCGATGCTCTATCCATTGCACCACCTAGCCGCCCCTTCCTTCCATTATTTTCTTGCATTACTCATTTCTCTTTTCCATTTTTCCTCTTCCTTGAGTTTCAAAAGTCCTTTCTGAGGTTTTCTGTGGTCTGAGACCAATTTTTAATTTTGGGTATACTTTGACTTTGCTATCTTATGAGTGTTTTTTTTATCTTCCTTGACACCATAGTAACTTTTTATATTTTCTATTGTTTGCTCATTTTCTCAGTCTATTTACTGGCTCTGTTTCCAGGTAAAGGCTGTACTGTTACAAACTTCAAGGTTTTTGTGCACCTGTTTCCAGAAAACCTTCTAGGGACATGTGAGGTTTCAGGTTTTCCAAGATGGTATGATCTAAGGAGAGGTGTTTTTGCTGTTTTTTTTTCTTGACCCAATCTCTTGTCTATGAACGCCTAAGTGCTATCTTCTGCCCTGGAACTTGAGGACAGTCCCTGCTCTGTTGTAGCCCCAAACTCTAGTCTGCTTGTACTTCTCCTTATCCTGGAACTGCCACCCATGACTGGGATTAGGATTTGAGTATGAGCAAAACAAGAGTTCTACCTCAGTGATAGCACAGAACCTCTGTGATGTTCTTCTGTTGCCACTTGCTATCAGAGAGCTAAGAAGCAGCTACTACTGTTCCTGATTCAATGGTTCCTAAAACCTGTTCCTGGATTATTTGGGTCCAGTCTGTGCTGGGATACGACATCTATACTGAACTGTGGTCCTATGTTTCTCTCATGCAAAAGAACTCTTTCTGACATTCTTTTCTTTGACATCTGTAGGCTGAGAGATCTGGAAGCTACCGTTGGGGTCACTAATTCATTATCCCCAAGAATTGCTTCTGGTTTACTTGGACCAGAAAAATTGCTTCCTTCCATCTTTTTGTGTGGTCTACCAATATTGAATTTGCATAGAGTCACTATTTGGGAGGGGTTTGGGGAATCAAACTCCTTATAATCTGACATCTCCAATCCCTCAGTGTTATGATTGCTTGGTGTATCTTAATATATTTCTTTCTTTTCTGCCAATTAGATATAAGAAGGTGAATTTTTACTCTTCCATTAACTTTCCTCTTCCAATATTTAAGAATTTCTATCTTATAATGAATGAAAATTTGAGTTGACAATTTAGAAATTTTCATTGAATTTATGTCATTTAGTGGCAATGATCTACATAACCCAATTTTTATGCTCAAACACAAATTAAAAGACAAATCTGTGTTGCTACTAATAAATGTTCTTTTACCATAGACATCATTTTTAATTTTTGGTTTATTATATATTATTACAATAATATTGTTTCACGAGTGAATATAAACCCCCCTCCTCCCCGAAAAAAAGATAGAGAAACCTCAAGAATAGTATGAGAGAAAGAAAATTGAACTTCAGTCTGTGTTCAGATTCCTATGATTATGTCTGCTTTCTTCATAAGTCCAAGAGAAATTGCTTCATTATTTTTCTCACAGTTCCTATTACTAGTTGTGTTTCCCTCTACTCTATTCCTCCCCACTCTCATTTGTTCTATTCTCTCTCTCTCCTTTCACCCTGTCCCTGCTCAGAAGTGTATTGCATCTGAGTACCCTCTCCCACAATCTTCCCACTCTTCTATCACATACTCCTCCTTCCCTCACCCCATTCCCCCTTATTCTATCCCTTTCCTCTCATTTTTCTCTGAAGTAAGATAGATTACTAAACCCTATTAATTGTGAGTCATTTCTGAGTCATTTCTGATGAGAATGAAGGCTCACTCAACCCCCCCTTCACCTTCCCCCATTCCCCTCCATTGCAAAAGCTTTATCTTGACTCTTATGTGAAATATCTTAGCCCCTTCTTCCTCTCCTTCCCCTTCCTCCTAGGAAGTACTTTTCTCTATCATCCATTGACTCCATTTTATTATTATATTATACTATTATATTCAGTTCCTTCTTATGCCTTGTCTATATATGCTCCTTCAGACTGCTTTTATGAATGAGAGAGTTCATATAAGTTATCAGTATCTTATTACCATGAAGGAATACAAACAGTTCAATATCATTAAGTTCCTCATAATTAGTACTTCTTGTTCACCCCCCTCTATGCTTTACCTGAGGTCAGGTGAAGATCAAACTCTCTGTTCAGCTCTGGCTGTTTCACTAGGAAAGTTGGAAGTCCCCTGCTTCATTGAAAGTCCATCTGTTTTTACTAAAAGAGAATATTCAGTTTTATTGGATAGTTGATTTTCAGGTGCAAGTCAAGATCTTTTGCTTTCTGGAATATCATATTCCAAGCCCTTGAGCCCTTAATGTAGATGCTGCCAAATCCTTTGTAATCTTTATTATAAAGACACAGTAGATGAATTGTTTGTTTCTGGCAGCTTTTAGTGTTTTCTCTTTGGCTTGGGACTTTTGGAGTTTGGCTCTAATATTCCTGGTAGCTTTTCCTTTGGGATCTCTTTCAGAAGGAGACTGATGAATTCTCTCATTTTCTAATTTACCCTTTGTTTCTAGGATCTCAGGGAAATTATGCTATATTATTTCTTGAAAAATTAAGTGTAGTCTCTTTTCCTAGTCATGATTTTCAGGTAGCCCAATAATTATCAAATTATGTCTTCTGGATATTTTTTGAGAGAAGTTATTTTTCCCAATGACATATTTCATATTTTCTTCAACTTTTGGTTCTCTTGTATAGTTTTATTTCTTCCTGATTACTCTGAAAGTCATCAGCTTCCTTTAGTTCCATTCTATATTTAAAGAGTTATTTTCTTCAGAGAGTTTTTTTTATCTCCTTTTCCACTAGCTAATTCTACTTTTTAAGGCATTCTTTTCCTCATTTGCCTTTTGCATTGTTTTTTTTTTCCATTTAGCCTGAACTGGTTTTCAATATTTCATTTTCTTCAGTATTTTTTTGTATTTTGTATTTCTTTTACCGAATTGCTGACTTGGTTCTCATGAATTATTTGCGCTGCTCTCATTTCTCCTCCCGACTTTTCCTCTACCTCCCTTAATTGCTTTTCAAAGTCTTTTTCAAGTTCATCCATAGCTGGAGACCATTTTTTTATTTCCTTTGGAGGATTTGGACACAGAAGTTTCAACTTTGTCATATTCTGAGTATGTATTTTGATCCTCCATAGAACCAAACTAATTTTCTATGGTCAGATTCTTCTTTCTCTGTTGTTTACTCATTCCCTCAGCCCATGACTGACTTACCTCACTTCCAAGGCTTGGTGGGGGGTGGGGGTTGGACACTCCACTGGGACCCTTATTCCTCCAAGATCTTTTGAGACTGCTCTTTTTCCTGTGCTCTGGGATGTGGACAACCAAAGCACCTCTCCTCTGCCCTGAAACTGTGAGGAGGATCTCTGCTTGGCTATGGTAGTATGAGGCCCAGATTGTAACCTGGATGTGAGTGTAGGCAAACAGCAGAGGGACCTCTGCAGTCTCCCTCAACCCCCTTATGGTCTGTGTGCTGGTAACTCTGGAAGTGCTGGATGGCTTCCCATATTTCCAATGCAAGTTCTCACCCCAGGGCTGTTCTGAGGCCTGTGCTCAGCTCCACATCCACTCTGGTGCATCAGAGTTCTCTCACTGTCCTTTCAGGTGGTCCCCAGAGGTCCCTGGGCCAAGAGCTCTACAAACTGACCCCTCTGACACAGACCCAGGCTCCCTGAGGCACCCAGGCACCACACCGTGGTTTTCCTGGAAGGCTGGAGATGGTTTGCCCTGGTCTGACCGTGGCTGTGCTGTGGCTTTTTCCATCTCCTGGTCCAGGTGAAATACAAATTTCCTGTGAATCTTCTAAGTTGTCTTGGACTGGGAAATTGTATCACTCAATCTTTCTGTGGGTTCTGTCCCTTTAAATTTTGGCTAGAGTCATAATTTGCCAACTTATGGTGTTTTGAGGGAAAGAGTTTCTGGGAATTCCTGCAATCACTTCACTTTCTTGGCTCTTCCCACAGGCATCTTTTCATAGTCCTTTCTTTTTTTCTTTCACTCATAGAAACCTTGATCTCTTCATATCTCCAGACAGCTTTGGCTTCCCTCTCCCATGCTAGGTATACTTTCTTATATTGTTCCTGCCTCCTTGATGCTTATTTCTCACTACTGCTCACAGGATTTATTTCTACATTCATCATTCATATCTCTTTTATGAATCATTCAATATTTCTATATTACTGTCACCCATCCAAAACTTTGTTATATTCATTTACTAGTTCCTGGGACATTTTTTTCCCTAGGAATCCAAGTAGTGTTTGTTTTTTTTACTTAAGCAAGCTCTTTAAAGAAGAGAGAGAGATTCTATGAAGGTGAGGTAAAGAAGAATGAACTGGAAATTGAGGGGATGTAGACTAATTTATCAAACAAATTATGGCACTTGATAGTACTGGAGTGCTATTATTATATATAGTAATAATTTATAAATGGATAGAATTCAGAAAATCCTGTAAAGACTTAAATGAACTGAAGGTGAATGACATGAACAGAACAAGGAGAACATTGTACATGTTAACAGCAATATTGTGTCATGATCAACTATGATAGACTTAGCTCCTCTCAATAGTTCTGTGATCAAGGACAATTCTTAAATATTTGATTTGGAAAATGCCACTCACATCCAGAGAAAAACTATGGAGTCTGACTCTGACTGGAAATGCAGAACAGAGTAAAGTATTTTCAATTTTTAAACTTGCTATATGTTTTTGGGTTTGTTTTTTTTTTTTTGCAAGGCAGATGGGGTTAAGTGGCTTGACCAAGGCCACACAGCTAGGTAATTATTAAGTGTCTGAGACTGGATTTGAACCCAGGTACTCCTGACTCCAAGGCGAGTGCTTTATCCACTATGCCACCTAGCCACCCACTTTATGTTTTGTTTTTTCATGGTCTTTTTGTTCCCTTTTATTCTGAATCTTCTTTCACAACATGAGCGATGTGGAAATATGTTAACATGATTGAACATGAATAACCTACATCAGAATACCTGCTGTCATGGGGAGGTGGGGTAGGAGAGGGAAGTAAAGGTGGTAGAAAAAGGTGAAACTCCAAAACCTACAGGCAAATTATAGTCAAAAATTATCTTTACATGTAATTGGACTAACACAATAAGATAACATTAAATAAAAAAGAATGCATTCTAGCCAGAGAGGATGGCAAGTGCTAAGGTACAATAATGGGTGAGGGACTTTTGTATGTAAGAAGTAAACATAGGGGCAGCCAGGTGGTACAATGGATAGAATACCAGCCCTGGAGTCATGAGGACCTGAGTTCAACTCCGGACTCAGACACTTAATAATTACCTAATTGTATGGTCTTGGGCAAGGCACTTAACCCTATCACCTTAAATAAATAAAAAATATAGCTCTATAAAAGAAAAGGTACATAACAGTGGTAAGGACCTGTTCCATTCCTTAGCTAAATTAATTCTTTTTAGTTTACTAATGATTTCTTAAATTATAAATCTAATAATTATTCCTTATCCTTAACTATGCAACATTTGACAGCAGACCACCACCTTTAGTTAGTCTTTCTTTCTCTCACTTTCTGTGATTGTTTTCTCTTTATTTTTTCTTACTACTTGTCTGACTGCTCTTCTATATTGCTTTCCTTCTCAATGGGTGGTATGGAGACCAGAGAAAAGAAGAGAATTTAGAACTCAAAAAACGTTTAAATGGATGGTCAAAAATAAATAACGAATTTATTTTTTGAAATTACCTGCTAGAACAGTTTAATAATTACAATTCAAATAGTTTAGACTACATAAGGTAGAGTCAGAAATGGTCAACCTTGATTGCACAGTATTCAACAAAAGTTAAAATATAAATTTTAAAATATGACTTGAGATGTTAAAACCTATTTTTAAAAAAGTTTTCAGTTAGAAAGCTATCAGGTCAGTCCAGATATATCTGACATAACTGTATTTATTAGAAAGCTTTTTCCCTTTGCTTGAAGTCAAAATTTTCCTTTGTATATTATGTTTCTCCAATTAATAAGAATATTATCTACCACATAATCCAAGTTACTTGTGAAAAGTATTTAAGAACACAAGTTAAGTATAGATACCTGATATATGTTTTCATCCAAAACCACACCTCACCATTACATCCTTTCTAGAGTCTTTTAACCATTTTCAGGCTCTTATAGTTACACTATTTTTTTTTCATAATTTCCATGAGAATATTGTAAGATACGTTATGAAATGTTTTATTAAAATCTAGATAAGTTTTATTCTAACATTTTAGGAACTCTTGAAAAAAGGAAATAAGGTAATTCAGGTAAAACATTTTTGGTGAAGTTATTGAAGATTAATTGTTCATTAATTTTAATAATAGATTTAGAACTTGGCAAAAATCAAAACCAATGTTGCTGGCCTATAGATTTCTGATTGAATTCTCTTCTCTCAAATAAATAAATAAATTACTTTCTCCAGTCTTCCATTATTACTTCTATTCTCTAATATCTTCTAGACAGGTCCCATAGTATTCATATCATTCAGCTCTTTCATCTATTTAGGATATAGTTGACTTCAATTCCTACAAATAAATAAATAAATAAATGGTCTCTTAAAATACCTTTACTTAGTTTTCACATCAGCTCTCTATAGATGGTTCTTGTAAGTGAAAAAAAAATTCATTCTTCTTGTCAGAGAAGATAGAAGAAGATTAGAAGTCACCAGTTCTACTTTCTTTGTATGACTATAATTCATATGGAACAGTAATTTTATCACATATTTGTGCCTCCTGTTTCCCACAATATTACAAAAGACTTTTTGTTACTGCTGCTACCCTGACAATCCTGAGATCATTCTGAGACTTAGTACTTTTGACTCTGTTTTGTTTTAAAGAAATGATTTCCCAGTTTCACATAAAAAAAATTTTAGCATTCATTTTTCAAAAATCTGGGTTCAAATTCTCTTATTTCTCCTCTCTTCTCCTTTGAGCTGTTGGGCATAGGATATATATGTATACACATATATATGTATACATATATATGAATGTATATATACAATATATGCAATCATGAAAAGCATTGATATATTAGTCATATTATGAAAATAAATAAACCACCCAGAAAACTATATAAAAATTTTAAAAATAGAATTCTTTCATTGGTAGTCAGAATAGATCAGCTCTTCCTATAGAGATAATAGATTTTCATCATAGATTCTTTTTTTCTATTTTATTGATGCAAGCATTTAGTCATATAATTTTTCCAAAAAGCATTTATTTGTTTCTTCTAAGCCAGGGAAACCTTTTTTTTCCTTCCAAGGACCATTTGGATATTTATAAGATCAATCATGAGCTATATTTGGTCAAATATTTATTTATTCATTCCTAAAAAGCTAATGGATTGAATTTCAAGTCTCATCTGTAAGTTGTTGTGGCAATACCAGACCAATATGACCCATAGGCGGGAGGTTCCCCATGTCTTTTCTAAATATTCATTTTTCCAAAGTATATAATTCTTTTGTATGTGGGCTTATTATTGTCATTCTCTTTAATGAAATTATTATTTCTATGATTTTTTCCTTCATTTCACTAATAGGATTAGATTGCTTATTTCCAATTGATTTGTAATCTATTTTTACATGTCACTTTATAAAATATATTTTATTGTATTTCTAGTTCTGGATTTACTGGTTCTGGTTTGTTTTGGTTTTTTTGCATTTGTGGCATTTTAATGCCCCCATGTTTAGTATTGATTACTTCATTGTCTATGGTCCCCTTAAACTTGATGTAGCTCTATTGTTTATCTTATTTTGATTAGATATATTTTTGCTCTTGTTTTATCTGTGATCATGATTAATTAAATTACCCTCTTTTTTCTGTCTTGCTTCAGCTGAAGCATAATAGATTTTACTCCAGTCCCTTACCTTTATTCCTTGTGTGTCTTTCTGCTTCAAGTGTTTCTCGGCAACAAAACATTATTAGTTTCTGGCTTTTAATGTACTATCTTTTTTCATTTTATGGGTGAGTTCATCTCATCTATACTACAGTTGGTTACTGTGTATTTCCATCCATATTATTTTCTCTCTGTCTCTATCTCTCTGTTTCTGTATCTTACAATCTCTATCTATCTATCTATCTATCTATCGATTGATCTATCTATCGATTGATCTATCTATCCTTTTTCTCCCTGTCCCTCCTCAAAAATCTGTTTTGTTTCTCAGCTCCACTTTATGAGAATTATCAGAACAGAATTACAAGTGCAGAGCAAAAATAGTGAACTGAATGGAAAAACTGAAATCTGGCATGCACTGGATGGACTTTGAAGTGTCTGTTATCTCATTAAGCTTAAAATGTTTCACAGCTCTTGCTTCAGTTAACTTCATGACTGTTGGAACAAGTTGTTCCCATCTTCCTATTTTGCTGGAAGAAGGCATCACATGTTTGGGGTGGATATTCCCTTAGCTCACTAATGGTTATGAGGACTCTTGGTTACCCTGAATCTGATTTAGTCCTTCTATTATGGCAGTTTTACTAGGGTTGGACACTTGGCCTATTACACTTCTTGGAGTCACAGTTCAGAATTGGGTGATAGGGTGCATCAAAGCTAGATGAGCAACTCAAATGATGACTTTGCCAACTCTCAAACCAGACATGTTCAACCTCTTTGAACATCCCAATAAAGTGAAATAAGCAGTCAAGAGGGTGTTTTACAAAGTTATCACAGCAATGTAAAGGAAAAAAAAAAACTTTGGAAGATAAGAAAACACAGATTTTTGATAATCTTCTTACATATTTTCCAATTGATATCTAGAAATATTTCAGACTTATTTTCATTAATTTACTTCTTGCAAAAGCATTTTAATATATATTGTAATCAAAACCATGTCTTTTTATGAATATCTCTTTCTTTATTACATTAATAATTGTTCCTATAAACAACATTGTAAAATTTATGTCTTTCCTTTTTGTTTATTAAAAAATGTACCCTTTTTATTCGAATCAAATAACTATGTTTGACTTATTTTATGATATACATTTTTATTCTAATCTTAATTTGCACCAAAATATCTTCCAATTTCCCCATGTTTACTTATCGTAAAAGAAATTCTTTCTCCACTAATCTATGCTCTGGATTTTATCAAACTATTCTTTCCTTGGGATGTTGCTTTTTTTTTACTTATTTAGTCCATTTCACTTATCTACTTTACTATTCTTAACAAGTATAAAATAATTTTGGCAATAATTTATCATATACCATGATTTTTGGTAACATTCTAGTCACTTAATTCATTTTTCCCCTTTAGATTCTAGCTTTTTTATTCATCCAAAAAATTTTGTCATTCCTTTTTCCAGTTTAGTCAAATATATCCTTGCTAATATGGGTTGCATTCATTTTTATTATGTCTGCAAGTTCTAATCATGAATATTAAGTGACTTACAATTATCTATCTTCCTTTATTTAAAAAACGTTCTATATTTATATACATTTAAAATTTGGTTGTTTGTAGGTAGATTAATACTAATATATTTTATGTACATTTATGATTATTGTGAATGCCATTTTCCTTACTATTTTTTCTTGGTTTTGGAATCCTTTAGAAAAATTCCGTTGGTTATTGAAAAATTATTTTTAAGCTAAAATTTTACTAATCTATTATCTTTATTTTTTTCATTGATTTTCAAGGATTTTTTTAAAAATCACAAGCATATCTTTTGCATAAAGGAATAATTTTGTACATTCCTTCTTTAAGAAATTGTCTTATCTCTTATCTACTTTCATTAAACATTGAAGAATTTCATCCTTGTCTCTGATAAACTTGAGTGTGAGATGTTCCTGGAAAATCTGTATTTTTAAGATAGAAATTATTCTTTTTGTTGAGCTTAAAACTAGACTTTTAAATAACAGAAATATATATATAGTGTGCTTATGATAATTCAAGGTAAATTGCTTCCTCATCTCCATTTTTAATAATTTACCTGTTAAATATCTCTTTAATAAATCAGTGATTTATACTTTCCCCCTCCTTATGTCTTTATACAATTTATTTCTTTAAATGACTTCCTTATATCTTTTTAGCACAATTTCACCTGAAAACCACACTTATTTTTCTTTTCACACAAGAGTCATATTGTTTTTTCTTCTTCTATTCTTTTTTTTTAATTATTTATTCAAGGCAATGGGATTAGGAATAACTTGCCCAAGGTCACACAGCTAGCCAATTATTAAGTGTCTGAGATCAGATTTGAACTCAGCTTTTCCTGTCTTCAAGGTTGGTGCTCTATCCACTGCATCACCTAGCTGCGCCCCATTCTATTCTTAAAAATACTATTTCATCTCATCTATTTAGCAAACCATATGCAATTTCATTGGTTACTAATTTTGTCTTTGAGTTCAGTTTCTCCTTTTGATCCTTTTCCTCAATCTTTTTAATGATATTACCTTTAATATCCTTTGAGTCTCTTCTTTCAGATTAAGTTGATATCCCTCCATTTTCTCTATTTCCCCACATTTCCCTTTACAAATTCAGTCTTCATAAAATCAAAAACTTCTATTTCAAATTCACAATTTTTATATGTATTCATCTGAAGTTTTTCCCCTTTGCTATAAAGTCATTTTTTCATAAGCTAAGAGTAAAGACATCTTTATATTTTCCTAGTTCTGAAAATTTTTATCAAAATAAACTTAGATTCTCTTTTGTCATATTAATTTCAAAATCTTTATTTTCCACACTTAAAATGCTTATCCTAGCTACAAATCTATCAAACTATCAATTATAAATGTTTCCTGCACCAATATAACCACTCTTTGATCCTCAATATATCACCATGATAACAATTTTCTATTTCCCTTTGGAAGACCTTAGTCTGCTCATCTATCAATCAAATCTGTAGTCTTGTTCCTAGGTTTCTTATTTTAACTACTTCAGTTCATTCTCTTATTTATCCTCTTCTTCAGTTCCATTATTTAAACAAACATACTACTGATTTCAAGCATCAAAAAAAAAAATCTTTAACACGGACCTGAGGGCAGATCTGACACCAGACACTTAGTGATTGACTGGTTGTTTGACCTTGGGAAAATCACTTAACCCCAAATTGCCTTGCCAAAACAAAAATAACACTTTGTAAGTTAAGGATGAGTAGTAGCTAGACAAGTTTGTGTATAGAAGTTTCTAACTATATAAGTAAATTGGGAATATATATATATATATATATATGTATATATATATATATATACATATGTATGTATGTATTCCAAAGTAGTGTTTGTTTGCTTTGAACTAAAAGCACCATGTAATATGAAAAAGTAAACACAAGACAATTTGTGATTTTTCTGTGCAATATCCTAGAAAAAGGAGGTGTTTATTTGTTGTGAAATACAATAGGTTAGAAGGAGGGTTCTCTAATAAAAAGAGAAATCTGATACCATCTTTATTTAGAAATAGAGTTGATATGATTTCAGACAAAGGGATTCTCTAATAAGTGGTAGGAGATGAGGTCTGTAGAACCAGTCATAGTGAGAATTCCTGGTTTTAGCAAGGACCCAGGAAGGACACTCAGAGTTTTAGGTAGGGGAGTCATTAATTGGGATACCAATTAACATTATAATTGTAATTTAGTGAATTGTATTCACTGGAAGTTCTAATCAGGTAAAACAACTATTTTAGATCACAGGATTTTAATCAATTTTCCCTTTTTTAGTCAGATACTAGGATAGTTAGCAAAAGGAAATTCTACTGGGTCAATGTTATGTTCTTGGAGCCAAGGAAGCCAATGGACTAAAGTCGTCAGGTGACAGGGTGGTACAGCCAAAGTGGCAACTTTTCAGCAAGGCCTGATTTTGGACCTCTTTGACCTGATCTCACCAAAATGACATTTGGATAATGTCTCACCTGGAAGAATAAGTCTGGCCTAAGGCATTTGACTCCTCATATGACCTCTGCCTGGACACTGGTATTCAATATTTATATCTATAAAGAAATTTTCCTTTAATGTCCTAAGCAAATGTTACTAAGCAAACCAGAAAAAAGAAGTTTTAGGTAAATTGAATCTAATAGCGAGAGATAGGCTAGGTGTGTGGCTCTGACACCTACTATCAGTTACATGTTAAGATAGGAATTAAGTTTTCTTAATTATTTTTAGAGGGGATATTTAGGTAAGAAGTAGAATAGGAAATTCTTAGGATAATTAGTTTCAAGGTCTAGTTTAAGGAAAGGAATGTGGGTCAGATAAGTATATCAGGAAAAGAAAAATAATTGAAATATTTGGGAATATTTTGGGAAAAATCATTTTGATTAAGAATGTTTGAGTCATTATTGTAATAAGAGCAAAGGTTAAAATTGTCTCATTTTTAAAACATATACTGGGTACTTTCTGAGCTAAAGTAACTGTTGAATGTATATGTCACAAGCCTAAGTCAATGTGTTGATTCTCACCGGGAGTTTGCACATGTAGTAAAACACTAATGGAAGTTTGTTGTGTTAAAGTGCAGTATGGGTGTCAATATGTCAATAAGGCAAGATGTAAATTGTAATAAGCTCCAGAATTAAAATGGTTGGTGATGAAAATATGTGTTTTGTTCTGAGTAAAATATTAAACACTTTCTTTACCAGAAGAGAAGGTCTCAACTAGTCACCTGAGCTGGAGAGAACTTTTTGGAACAGATTCAGAAGATGCATAAGGGCATTGGATGTCTCCAGGGAAGAAGAGAAGAGAGAGGGAGAGGCACTGGACCAGTTCATCTCCACCATCTCTGGCCTATGTTTTCCATTGTTTAGTCAGGGGATCTGTATCTGTAACTTCCTCTTGACTCTGTAAGTGTAATAACCCTACTTATGCCCCTTTCCTTATGGAAATGAGGAGAGTAGGGTGAAGATGTTCTCCACTGAGAAAAAAAGGAGGAAGATTATTGGCTGGCATGATTACATCCTATCTGAGTCTGTAGATGCTATCTAGGGAACAGTCCTATCTCTGATTTAGAAAAGGGGAATGGCCAGAATATTTTCCTGTTTAGTAGCAAATATCTGGATGTGTCCAGGAGCAGGGTACAGATATTCTGGACTGTACAACTTAAAGAGACAGGAGATGTAATCTGTAATGATGATATGTGAATCCCTTGTAAAGATTTGTAAACTTGGGGACCTGTTAAGGGAAACTGGGATTATGAATTAGCAAGAAAAGTACAGAAATGGCCATTTGCAAGAAAAATAATTCAGGAAACATCACTAGATATATTAGCTCTTTCTGTGGCTGGTCCGATGGCACAAAATCAAGGATGTATTTTGATCAATTTTGGAGCCAGGAAGACCTGTCTAAAGACTTGGTATAAAAACCTGCCAGTGGAAGGAGGTCCAGCAACTTTGGAAATATACCTATTATTATGATGATTATATGACTTATTTAGAAGGGCCCCTTTGAGGGGCGGCTAGGTGGCATAATGGTTAAAGCACTGACCCTGTAGTCAGGAGTACCTAGGTTCAAATCCAGTCTCAGACACTTAATAATTACCTAGCTGTGTGGCCTTGGGCAAGCCACTTAACCCCATTTGCCTTGCAAAAAAAAAAAAACCTTTAAAAAAGGGCCCCTTGGAAGTAACGATGAACAGTATTGTCCATTTGTTGGAAACTGGGAAACTATATTCCTAGAAGACCAACCAGAACTAAAGGGCCATTACCGGATATGTGGGACTACTGCCTACACCCATTTGTCCAAGGGGTTGGAAAGGGAGTTGTTATCTAGACTTAAGGGCCTACTACCTAAGCCAGGATGGGAGTTGGGGCTATGAAACCACAATTTATGTCCTGATTAGATTCTAAGCTATAGTGGAAAAATTACCAATTAGATAGCTAGGGCCTCAACTTGCTGGCTGACTAAGCCATGCAAACAAATCTGTTGATTAGAGAAGGAGGAGTTTGTGGTAATTTGAATATATCAAGAGAGATGTCAAAAGGTAAGTAGTAAAAGACATCAAAAAGTTGACATGTGCTCCAGCACAAATCTGGAAAATAGGACAGGTCCATGTCTCTGATAATGAGGAAGTAAAAATCTTGATAGAAGAAAAGTCAGTATTTATGTCAGTAACAAGGGTTGTGATTTAAGAAAGAAGACACTAATAAAGTGCAAAACTCAAATTCTTATTTAAAAAAAGGGGGAAATAGTGAGGAAAATGTGGGTGTTTGTGTTCCACAAGAATGTGAAGGGAGGATTCATAGTTTACATTACAAAGACTAAGATCTGCTTATATTGTTGCCTTATGGGCAGGTGACTTCAATCTAATCAAAAACTGATGAGTTTGCCCCACTTGCTTTTAACTTAACCTCGAGTCTTGACCCTCTCTTTTGAGCATGCTCAAGGACATATAGCTCTTTTTGTTCATTAGCATAATGAACAGAGTGGAAAAATGTTTAAGAACCAATGTACCAATGTATCAATTAGATTTCTAACTCTTGCCTATGATTAGCATGAGGGGGCAGGAATAAAGCCTTTGAAAGTGCATAAAAGAGCTTGTATTTTCAGGTTTCCAGACCCTCTCCCACCATGAAAGAGGTGTGCCATTTTAAGATATCTTAACAAAAACCATTTTAATCACTCTGGAAAAAAATTTTATCTCTAGCTTACAGATGAAGAAACTGAAACAAGGTAAATTGGTATTCATAGAGAAAATTAATAGCAGATCGTGACCTAGAATTTAAATCTTATAATTACATTTTGTGATATGAAGCAAGACTAACACATAATTTTGTTTTCATAAGTCTTAGGGTCACTAAGACCCTATGGATATGGAATAAGTATCATATGCTATTCCAATGATCAAATGTTAAAAGCATGAATCCACAAGATATAAATTCCAGGGGCTGGATGAAATTAAAAGTCCTGGGTTCTGTTCTGGATTCCAAAAACCTAGTTGGTCTATGCAAGGCAATATAAAATAAATAACAAAGTTAAAAGTGTGTGGATATGAATAACAACTATTCACAAAGAAAATCCTCAAAATGATTAAATTTTGTCATATCTTGCAAGAGACTTATTTTCTAATCCTTAGAATCAAGGAAATTAGGAATATCTTCAAGATTACTATGATATCCAAAATCACAACAAATATTGTATGGTTATTTAATGTTTTCAAAGTTCTTCATTCACAGTGACTTCTAACATTAAATATTGTTGTATCCATTTAAAGAAAATATTCCAGGAAAAAAGTGAATTGTCCTTTATCATATAAATGCAGAATCTAATATTTAAACCATGGTTTATTAATTCCAACTTTGACCAGCACTCCTTTCACTATTATTCACCCCTCTATTATTAAATATTATTTTCACAGCACTATTTGCTTTTAAAATGTTTAGGACTGTCCTTTTCTTCCCACAAGTTTTTATGATATTAAGGCTAAGTACCACTGACTGCTGGTTATAAACTGACTCAAGGAAATTCAGCAAGCAGAAGATTAGGATCTATATTTACGGAAATCTCTAAAAACAAGATGGACAGTCACCTATCTAGGGAAGAGAAGGTAATGTCCTTCCTAGAGGCATACAGATGGATTAGATGACTTCTTGACCTATGATTCTATGATATAGTTGATTGACACAGGTTTGAAAAAGTGTTTGCAAAGAAAAGGAAGTATTAAACCTACAAAACATTTTTGAAATACACATTGAATAAATCAAGAAAATAATAATAATACCAAAACTGAACAAATTTAAATGGAAATTGAAAAGCACATTATTTATGTGATACAATTTATGCAGGTAATTATTTGGTAGTGTAAGTAAGAACAATTATCAGAAATTTGAACATCTGGAGACCTGGTACAAACTGTACTGTAATCAACAGTAACTTAAATGAAAATACAGAGGGGGAAATGAGTCTGGTACTTTATTCATTTTTACTCAATAATTACAATAAAAAAGTTTGATTGTTTTTCAAGCTTTTCATTCAAGAAGATTGGTTACTGGGGTAGAAGGATGGCAACTTATGACAAGATGATGAATATTTTAGGAAAGATACTAAAAGAGAGTTTAGAATAAATACCCTAAATCCCTCACAGAGTTGTTTCAGATCTAGAAGAGACTTTGGGGGGCATCTAGTCTACATTTTTGACTTACAGAGCAGAAAAAGAGACCCAGAAGGAGGTAACTTTTGCAATATCACAGGATAAGTCTCATTAAAGTCTTACTGACACAAATATTCCGAAAACTCAACAGTTAAGTTAAAGCGAAATAGAAGATGTAAAGAGGGAGATATGCATAAAATATATGGAAGTTTGAAGGAAATAGAAGTAAAGAATTACATAAAATGGAAGAATTGAAAAAATATTTATAGGATGAGAACAAATATGTTCTGCCAATATACGTGTAAATCACAATGACATGTGTAAAGAGAAAAGTGCAGAGAACCCTAGCACTTAATATGGATGTACTATACTAAACTCATGGGTTGATATAAAAAATAAAACACCCAAAATAGGCAAGTAAAGATGAACCATCTTCCAAACTTTCATTTTGATTAAACTCAAATATTGATGTGAGTATTTAAGAATTTGAAGTTATACAGAGGGGTGATAAAGATCATAAATTAAAAAATATGGTAGATAGAATGATTTCAGGAGTGCTAAAATTAACATTAAATTTAGTAAAACTAAAGATTAGAAAAAATAGCTTTCAAAAAATGTACTGAGGAAAGTCAGTGAGGGGATGAAAATATTTGCTAGAACTACTCTGAAGGCATAAAACACTGTCTTGAAGCACTGAGGGCTCTGTTAACTTTGTGTAACAAAACATTTTACTGAACCTGATGAGCATGGTTTTCCTCCAGCTTTGTTCCTACATATGTAAGAGTAACTGCAGTAGTGAGAGGGAGTGATCCCAAGTTGAGGCTTCCAGAGCAAGATCTTCATTAAATCATAGTAACACAGGATCGAAAAAGAAGATGACAGTGCAGAAATGAACTAACTCATCCAGGTATCAAGATAAGGATGAAAGGAGGTCATAACTAATGCACAGGGGGTATTCTTGAAAAGAAGGGAGAGATCCAGAGTTTGGAGGATATAGTAGGGATACAAATAGGGTTTTTAGAAAGAGAGAGAGAGAGAGAGAGATTGAAAATGAAAATAAATTACAATCAGATAAGGCAATTTTAGAGTTAATTGATATTTTTGCATTTTATTTGTGGGTGATGAGAAAAAGCAAAGATATGACCATTTCTGGGTGTGGTTGAGATGGGCTTTTATGAGATAAGTAAGTTTAGGAACTGTGAAGTTAGGATCTTTGAGGGTATATGGATCAATCTATCTATCTTTCTAGCTATATCTATATCTATCACCTTATAGAAATAGCAATCTAGATGTATTTTTCTAGTTATAGATAGTTATACATCTATCTATCTTTATCTTATTCATATCTAATCTAATATATATATATGAATATATATATATATATATATATATAGTTTTCTATCATGAGAGCAAATATTGGGAAGAAAAGAAACACTATCAGACCCTTAAATTATTCTAGAAAGAAGATAAGTTTCCATACACAATCTTAAATAACAAAGCCTTAAACAATATATCCCTATAATACCTTTCCAGCTCCTCTGTAATCCAATGATAGTGACTTTCCTACTGTACTTTGCTTTAAATTTTAATAAATTTATCATTTATGGATATTTAGCAATTTTTTCTTTTTAAATATTGAGTTCTAAATTATCTTTTTTTTTGTCTCACTTTCCCCAGCCACTGAGAAGACAAACATATATACGTGTTAAATGATGGAAAACATATTTTCATAATAAACATATTGGAAAGAAAGAATGAATGAAAAGAAGGAAGGAAGGAAGGAAGGAAGGAAGGAAGGAAGGAAGGAAGGAAGGAAGGAAGGAAGGAAGGAAGGAAGGAAGGAAAGAAGGAAAGAAGGAAAGAAGGAAAGAAGGAAAGAAGGAAGAAATTTGCACTCAGCATTTTTCCATTCTCTCTTGAGATGTGAATAGTAATTTTAAGGATGAGTCTTGGAACCTTGCATTTGTGAGAGAGCAATTCTTGCACAGTTGATCATCTTTTCAACACTGCTGTTACTGTACACAGTTATTTTCTCATTTCACTTTGCATGAGTTCATTAAAAATCCATGTTTTCTTTTGGTTTTCTTAAACCACTTCCTTCAGCATTTTTTAAGACAAAATAGTATTCCACAATCACGTGCTACAACTTGCTCAGTCATTCATCAGTTGATGAGCATCTCCTCAATTTCCAATTCTTTGCCAATGTAAAAATAGCAGCTATAATTATTGTATCCAAATATACAGACCTTTAAGATAAAGACCTAATAGTGGCATTGCTGAGTTAAAAATTTTGCAGTTTTAGAGACCTTTGGACATAATTTAAAACTGTTCTTCAAAATGTCTACAAAGCCATTATGCTGACCCATTATATGACAGTGAACCCTGAACAGTATTCCAGCACCATAACTGGAAACTGAATTGCTTTTAACTGAATTATCTTAGGAAGAATCTTAAGATCACCTGGTTAAAAAAAGCTGTCAGGCTCTGAGGTTCTTCCTTTATTGACACTGTCAAGCATTCAAACTCTACTGTAGAGTGCAATTCTAATGGCTTTATCAGTGTTGAATGCAAAAATGTACATTTACTAAAAAGATTATTTTATGGAACACTCATATGGAAGCCAGAAGCAAAGATACAAGGGAACTGTCAAGGTCTCTCTGAATATTCTTATTATCAGTGGTGAGAAATGGGAGACACTGACATAATACTATCCAGAATTACATACCTGCATCAATGATGGCACATACAAAGCAGAACTGCAGTAGCTCAAAAGAAATGTTGGATGTACAAATTTAGAAACATCTCCACTTCAAATATTCACATGAACTATTTGCGCCTGACTTGTAGCATGGCCTTCAGAAGTCATATTGCTCTGATTAGTAAACTGAACATTGACCTTGACTTCATGTTATTTTCATCCTCTTCAATTATGGAGGACAATGACAATATGGCAATAATTAGTGCTAAAATTAATAGTTATAATATCAATGCATTATATCTATCTAGAAATGTATATTTTCCAAAAAGCTTTTATAATATATATTAAAACCTCTATGTGATGTAGTACATAGAGAAGTAGTCCTGGAGTCAGGAGGTTTTGAGTTCAAGTGAGGCCTCACATTATTGACACATACTAGTTGGATGATCTTGGGCAAGTCACTTAACTCTAACTGCCTTGCATCAAAGGTCACCTGTACTTATTCTAATTCAGATCTCACCACGGGAAAAAGATGACTTTGAAGAAGAAAGTGAGGTTGGTGACTTAGTTCAGTATTACCTCAATCGAATCTGATTCACATGCTTGTCATGGCATCTTCTCCTTGATGCCATGGTCTTCTTCAAGAATGAAGGACAAATTCATGAGAAAATCATCATAACATAATATCTTACTTTTTTCTTGTGACAACCCAGGGAATTTGAAAGGGCAAATATTGTGATATTCACTTTTCAAATGATCAAACATTCTTATATTGGTTAAATAACTTATTAAAGCATATATGTTAATGATTGGTAGAATTTCTATTGACATTTATGATTCTTTAACCTATGACAATTGGGTTTTCTATGATACTATGATGCTGCTTCTCTAGTTAAATAATTTTGAAGCTCTTGAGTTTTTCCTGAAACATTCAAAAAAGGTTCAAATCACTCAGTTGAGTTATATTGCTTGCATTTTGTTTTGACCTGATTCATTCATAATTGGCATTTCATTTTAATTATTTCATCAAAACATTTGCTTAAGTTCTAATATTTTCTGTTAATATCAGCTTAATAAGGTCCCTGCCACTGTCAGTGTGATCATCTTCAACATCCTCATAATATTTATCACAAAATTTAAATATATCTTAATTAGGTAATTTGGGATTTTAATTTGCTTAACTAAATTATGTAATCCTTTAAAATGAAAAAATAGAATAAAATGCACAGTGTTCATTAACATGAATTTTTGTAAAAACTATGTTAAAAGAAAATAGGTCCTACCTCATTAGTGAAATTTTGGGAGGTCATGAAAAAGAGTCACCCCCATGGATGGTTCAAAGTCATTAGTAGAGAAAACTTTCCAGTCAATAAGATAATTAATTCATTTAAGGATTTGAGATTTGAATACTCAAGTGGAATCTTTTGTAAATGTACCATAAAAGCCTCACTATACATATGACCGGATTAGCCTGGCTATGACATGTAAAACTGTTCTCTAAAAGGACCTAAAAACTGGAAAAACTTTTATTGTTGGTCCACTAAATCTAAGTCTATATTTACTGCCCAGAAATTAGCTTTACTAGTACAAGGAAGTTTTGAGTGATTATTATTGTATGACCATAGAAATCCATGAAAACAACAAAGGCATGAAGAAATGATCACCATCAGTTGGAGCATTACCTATATATATATTAAATCACAGAAAACTGAATAATTAAAGTTACTTCCATCATAATACACAAATATCTATGAATCATAGTGTCACAGATTTCCAGAAATGGTTTAGAAAATTACAGAAATCGCTTTTAGAGAAAGGACAACAAAGTTCTTTATAGCCATAAATGGAGATAGTTTTTATTTAAGTTTGTTAACTTCTTTCTGAGTTTTTCATTAGGCTATTGATAAAGACCTAATTTTGCCACAGGATTTACACATCTATAAATTATATTTGCAACTATGAGAGCAATACCAGAAATAGATTATATTGATGTGGTTGCCTTCAACTATTGTGGTATTAAATTAACTATTTTAATTGCAGTATTTTGATAATGATTATGTTGAATGATTTGTTTGAAGTAAATTTCCATGTTAAACTTTTAAAAATCTTTTCTTTTGTTTAGAAATAAAACCATTCTAGACAAGTAGGAATGTCTATATAATGATTAAAACAATGTTTTATTTTTTTTTAATTTGTCTACTTTGTTTATTGAAATGTAATTATTTGCTTTCCATATCGAAAACAATAAGCATTTATTAAGCACTTATTATGGGTCAGGAATTGTACTAAGAACTGAGGATACAAATGCAAGGAACAAAAAAAAGGTAAAATTGTCTATGTATTCTACAAGTATGGTAAATGGAGAAGATAAAACAAATGGGAAAATGGCATTCCATATGAAAATATCAATATTACAATATAAATTTGGAGTAATTATGATGAAAATAATAGTAATAAAGATGACTAATTTTATACAGGACTTTCTGTACCTCATTTTTGACTGTCCCAAAATTATTGTCATGTCGGCATTACAAGAATTATTATTTTACAGAAATCTGCGTCTAAATTCAACAAAGTAGAAGCAATATATGTTAACATAATAATTAGCAATAATAAATTTATATCAAAAGCATTTTCTGAATGCATTAATTTTGTATCAATTAATGATAACATTTTTATGTTGTCAATGCTACAGTGGCTAGACAGACTCAAAGTCAAAATCCAAACCTTATTCCTGACACATGCTGACTGTGGTCTTGGTTAAGTAGTTTGTCCTTGCTGCTTTTCAGAAACAATGCAGGAAAAAGTGTCAGAGCAAATGCTCAGAATGTCTTCCTCTACCTCCCCTCATATATGCATTTATCTGGAATTCCTATTAGCAATGAAATCACAGATCTGAATTTTAAATGTATTGATGCAAAAAGTAACTTTTTATGCTATTTTGTAACCAGGTCTTCACCTATACAGATAAATAAAGTCTGAAATCTCTTTGATTTTACAATACTAAAAATTATTTTCCTATACCTAGCTATCCTTTCAAACTTCTAGAGGAAAAAATATTTATACTAATTGCCTCCACTTCATCTCATCTTATTCACAAAATATTGGTTGCAAAAAAAGGTCACAAATTGCAAATAGTGAGTAAAACTCTTTATAAATGTTGACCAAGAAGTTGTAGAGATGAGGATATGATTAATTCTACACAATAGTAAAGGAAATTTTTGCCTGAGAAAAAATGTAGCTCAATCAGAAAGGGGGGGGGAACCATCTCATCATGGATAATTAACTCTCAGCAGTCTCTATGGCTGCAAGTGCTGGCAGCCAAATAATATGATGGGTCACAGCTTATCTACATTTCAGTAGTTCTAGGGTATTCCTCTAGCCATTCAACCATTCAATCCTTGACTTTCCCAACTTCTCTCTCTCTCTCCACATTCATTTCCTAAGTGTCCTCCAAAAACATCCCTTAGAGAGTAGTACAGTGTCTCATTCAAATTTCTCTTACATAGATGAGTCATTTGTCCCCCTCCTTCTTCATAAGAGGTTGTTAGGAAGCTATCCATTCAGAAACAAAAATACTCTTCCACACTCAACTGGGTCAGGATGGGTGTTGTATGTTATACATCATTCCCCCCTATAAAATTATAAGTATATGTATATGTATATGCATATGCATATGCATATGTATATGTATATGTATGTGTATGTGTATGTGTGTATGCATATGTATATAGAGAGATATGTATGCATATCTATAAATATCTAGACACATACATACACACATATATGTAATGTAATCCATTATTATCTTTGTATTCACATTGCCTACCACAATGTCTCAATTTTGTAAGTGTGCAACATGTTTCTTGATTGACATTAAGCAAACTTTTTATTCTGAGATAAGTGAATAATTTTAAATCATCCAGTAAGATCCACCATTCTCAAATATTAGAGTAAATATTTTTACTCTATAATCTTACTTTTTTAACTAAATAAAAGTTGCTGTATCAAGTTTTAATATCAGTTTAAAATATGTCCTTGTAGAACTTGCCATAAATGTCGACATTTTCAGCCGCACAAATTTATGGTGACACTGAATTTTTATGACACTATAAAAGTCCCTAGTCATGATGACATTTACAGCTGTATTTTCACAGAAATATAAGAAATTGTATGCCAGACATGTGGCTCATCCTATTTAGTGATTTGAAGAAAGAAAACCAGAGTAACCAATATTTCAGACAACCTGAAACAAGAAAAAGTTATAGTTACAATAATTCAGAAAGGGTTCTCATTCTATGGAGAATAGACAGCTAAAAGAACAGCAACCTTTCTCATATCCTCCCCTAACAGCAGGTAACTCCTCCCTATCTGAAATGCTGTTATGAAAATTAGTTTAGATAAAATAACATAATCTTAACAATTAGGTTAGATGAAATGTATTGTACTTATTTTATAAAGAAGTTAAATTCTTACTTAAAAGTCTACTATCATATATAATACATATTATTCTTTTCTATCAACTTACAAATTATTTTTCTATCTAGACCTATTAAATAAAGCTCATAGAAATAGAAGACTGGACAATACATTTTGACAATGTTTTGTTTCCAAAATTGGAAAAAAAAATAATATAATGTTATAAGACTGAGTATTAGGAGGCCTGACTATCACTAACTAGATATTTAACCTTAAAGAAATCAATCTGAGATTCAGTTTCCTAATCTTGAAGGTGGTAGTTGAATTAAATGATTTCTAAGAGCTCTCTGAACTGTGTGAATTATGGTTTTAAAATGAAAATCTCATCTTCATGACATCAGTGCAAAGAACTTCAAGTCAAATAGAGAATAGATAAAGCTTGTTATCTAACTCTGGAACTTTAGTTATAATTCAATATTATTGTCAAGTTCTTAATTTTAAGTAAAAGAGAAGATGGATTACTGGAGTCCATGTCAAGAGACCTGAAAAACAACATCATATGGTGGAAAGGAATCAGAATACCTGGGTTTCAATACCTACTTCTTATTTATGAGATATGTAAATTTAGATAAGTGTTCTTTGCATCCCAGTTTTCTCAGTGTGTTATATTTGATGTGCAACTAATATAATTTTGCCTTTAGAATAGTAATCATATTTCTTTAAAATGACTTGGGCAACATAATATTTACTTGCATTTGAGAACAACTACTGCATAGTGATACCTTACTGGAAATACTAATTGGAATTAAATAGTAGTACTGTGATGAACTTGTCTAAATGTTTTAATATGTCAGGTTACTTTCAACACTGAACTGAGGTCAATGTCTTATCATGAATTTAGGAGCTTTCTTGAATGACAGTAAAATATCTTCTTCAACAGATTCCTAACTGTGACTGTTAGCAGCAGTATATCCACCACTAAATCAAAATGCAAATTTCAGTAGAATACCAAATAAAATAATAGATTATCATAATAATAGAAATGATCTTGAACAAATTTATGTATCACTTTGTTTTGCAAAGATTTACATGTGTTACATTTGATACTCATACCTGTGATGGGAATCTGCTATTATTACCCACACTTTACAGATGAAGAAACAAGGTGAATGAGGTTAAATGACATCCCAAATTATATGGCTTATATTGTCAGTAAGTTGTTCCTGACAACAAATCCACCACACTATTCACTATACCACCTTACTCTCATAATTTCATTTAATTCACATTCCTAAATCCAAGATTTTAAAAATGATCTAACTCTTTTATAGTGAATTAATTGGCATATTTCAAAGCATTTACAATTACTTAATTCAAGTTGTTAAATTGACTTATTTTCTCAATTCTATTTTGAAATTTAGAACATATAATATATTTAAAATCCTGTTAATGTCTAAAATGAAATTCAAAATGGATTATAAGGTAATTTTTATTTTTATCATTATCAAAAATTAATAGGAATCATAGAATCTCAGATTTGGAAAGCACATCAAGGATCATTTAATCAGATTCATAACAATATAAAATTTCCTCAACATATTTAACAATCATCATTCAACTTTTTCCTGAAATCCTTTAGTGAAGAGGCAAACATTACTTACTGAGGTTATCCATTTCCTTTTGAGTAACTCTAATTATTAGGAAGGGGCAGCTTAGAATGCTGGGCTTGAAGTCAAAAAAAGATTTATCATCATGAGTCCAAATAAGACTTCACATTAACTGTGTGAACAAAAGCAGGCCACTTAACCCTGTTCATTACAGTTCCTCATTGCCTGGAAAAGAACATGACAAAACCCTCCAATAATTTTTCAAGAAAACCTAAAATTACTTAAAATAATCACAAACATTTGGAGAATACTTAAACAATTGAATGGCAACAATCTGTAATTTAAATTTGCCTCAAGTTTCTCATCTAACATCTTTGTAATTTCCACTCATTTAACCCAGTTTTGCCTTCTGAGACAAAGCAAACGTGCTAACAAGTCCTTAAATATTTTGATTTTAAGATTATAGATTTAAACATATGTGAGGCATGTTCTACATAATATATAATCTGTCTGAAGACCTATATATGATGATTTTATTTATACAATTCATAGAGAATTAGTGCTTTCACACATAATAGACCCAAGATTTAAATCCAGTCCCCAGTTTCTCTGACTCCAAATTTCACACTCTCTCCAACTAGCTTCACCCTAACTCAATTTTCATTATTTCATGTTAAACTTCTCCATTGCCTTGAGCTGATGCAATATATGGAATCATCTTAGGAGAGTTCATCAACCTGATTGCCCTCCTCTCTATAATCCAGGTTATTGATATCTTTCCTGAACTGTGGAAGAAAGAACTAACTAAAATACATCAAATTTGACCTCACCAGAGCCTAATTCAGTAGGGTCATGATTTATCTATGATCGAAAGATTTATCTATCTTACTGAAGGTCATTATTGAATTCATGTTCCTAGCTATTGTGTCATACTATTCATTTCACACTGAGCTTTCAAATCACTAAAATTCATAGAAATAGGGTAACTGGGCAGTGCACTTGAAATCAAGATTCAAATTCAAGTATTTATTTGATATTTATTTATCAGATATTCATTACTTTTATAAGTCTGGAAAAGACATTTAATCTCTCTAAGTCTAAATTTCCTCTTCCGTAAAATAAAGAAAATGGACATTTACCACTAAATCTATGATTTTTTGTCACATAAATTGACATCGATTAAAATATCCTGCACTTTTTACTTGTGAAGTTAACTCTATGAATTCAAGTATAAATTTGCATACCTTTTGATGTAAACTTAATAGAATTGGTTCAGTATTATGGTCTGTTGAGGACTGTCTTGAATCCTGTCCTAACCATCCTATGTTTCACATCTTTCAATAGATTTTCTATTATAGAAATTTGATTTTACTCTACTTTCTATTAAATTTTAGGTTTTTTGATGTTGGTACATTATGTGCATTTGGGAATTTTCCCTATTCTGTATAATCTTTAAAATATATCTTCCAGCAAAATTATTTCCCAATTACTTTCTTTTCTTTAGTTATGTAAATTATCTTCTCTCACCTGCTTTTGCTGGCATCCTTTACATATAAAATTTTTAAAATTTTTGTCTAGATCAGAGATGTTAAGGACATGTCCTGCAAGTCATATTTGACTAACAGCAATTCCAAGAACAATATATGCAAAATCAAAATATAATTGGGAAATGTTTAAAAGAATAAACAAAGGCACAATAAACCAGATAATGTTATATTTTAAAACTAAGTCAATATACACAGCAGAGGAATTCTTTAGTGATTCTTGTTTCCATGTATATATAGTGATCCTACTTGAAAGTTCTTTCTCAGATTTAGATTTCAAGATGATACTTTTTAGCAAAAAATTATTTAGAAATGTCCATTCTGCAGGCAGTTTATGATATTAGAATTCTTTCTCACTGAATTTTAATAGATTGTTTTTGTAAACACAACTTTAAAGATGTTTTCTGAGGTTTTTTTGAGTTAGAGAACAGAACTCATTTATTTCAAATTTTTTAAACTGAAATATTCAACCAATTTACAGCATCAAAAATGAAAAGGCTGAAGTAGCCACCAATGAGGAAGAAATTAAAGAGATAAGTCAGAGCTACTTTGGTGAACTATATGCCAATAAATTTCATAACTTGAATGAAAGGAATGAATATCCACTAAAATACAAACTGCCCAGATTTAAAGAAGAGGAAATAAAATACTTAAATAACCCCATTTCAGGAAAAGAAATTGAAGAAACCATCAATAAACTCTAAGAAAAAGTCTCTAGGTCCAAATGGATTTACAAGTGAATTCTACCAAGCATTTAAGGAAAAATTAATTTCTGTTCTACATACACTATTCTACAATAATGAGAAGGAATTCTACCAAATTCCCTTTATGACACCAACAAGGTGCTGATACATAAGCCAGAAAGAACCAAAACAGACAAAGAAAACTAGAAAGTATTTTCCCTAATGAACATTGAATGAAAAAATATTAAATAAAATTTTACCAATGAGATTACCAAAAGTTATTACTAGGATAATACACCATGATCAGGTAAAATTAATAGCACGTAGGTAGGGATGGTTTAATAGTAGAAAAACAGAAAAAAATTATTGTACATATCCATAAGAACAACAACAGAAATCAAATATTATCTTAAAAGATACTGAAAAAGTCTTTGATAAAATGCAGCATGCATTTCATATGAAAGCAATGGAAAATTTAGGAATAAATGTAGTTTTCCTAAAAATAATATGTAGTATATATCAAAAACCATTAACAAATATTATTTGTAATTGTGATAAACTCAGAGACTTTCCAGTTATATAAGGGATGAAACAAGAGTGCCCATTATAACCATTGCTATTAAATAAAGGATTAGAAATTTTAGCTCTAGCAATAAGATAAATAAAGGAAATTAAAGGAATCAGAGCAGGCAATTAGAAAGCAAAGCTTTCACTCTTTGCAGATGATATGATGCTATGCTTAGAGAACCAGAGAAAATCATCTTAAAAATTCCTTGAAACAATTAATAAGCAAAGTAGAACTAATAAAATAAACTGACATAAGTCATCAACATTTCTATATATGAACAACAAAATCCAAGAGCAAGAGATAGAACGAGAAAATGCATATAAAGTAACTGTAGAAAATATTAATTTAAATACTTGGGAATTTATCTCCCAAACCAGAAACTGTATGAACACACAAAGCACTTCTCACTTGAATAAAGTCAAATCTTAATAATCAGAAAAATGTCAATTGTTCATAGTTAGGATTATCTAGTATAATAAATAGTATACTATGCAAACAAGGAAGATTAAAATATATACTCAAAAGAAGATAACAAAATCCTATTCCAAAGCTTCCAAGAAAAATATGAATTGGCCCCTGACCATGGAAAAATTCAAAAAGATTTTTTGAAAATCAAGTGACAAGGTGGCTAGGTGGTGCAGTGGATAGAGCACTGGCCTTGGAGTCAGGAGTACCTGGGTTCAAATCTGACCTCAGACACTTAATAATTACCTAGCCGTGTGACCTTGGGCAAGCCACTTAACCCCATTGCCTTGCAAAAACTAAAAAAAAGAAAAATCAAGTTAAAGAAGTAGAATAAATAATGGGAAGAGTATTGAGAGGCATGTAAAAAGATAATGAAAAATATTACACCGAGCAAAGCCTCTAACACCCCCTACTGGATGGCCCACATAGACTTACTAAACCCAGTGAGTAAAGCCTCTATGAATCCCAACACCAAACCTCTGTGGACCAGCCCCTGTCCCGACATAAGATCTTAGGAAAATGAAGAAACTCATGAACTGTATTTGAGTGAGGAGGCACAGGGCTGTGTTAAGTCACCAAAAAGTGGGATCCATGGAAAAATTCCAAGAAGGAAAAGACCCAAACTCAGGAGACCTAGAACCTCTGAGGAGAATATGATTTGCTCTCCAGCAAAGAAAGATTTCCTTGAAGAAATCAGGAAGGAGTTTAAAAATAAATTGAAAAATTTGGGAAATGAACTAAGGAGAAGAGTCATACATTGCAACAAGAAAACAAATCCTTAACAAAAGAAAAAAAAAGAAACTAATTCTCTCAAAACCTCAATTGATCAAATGGAAAACTCTTACAAGAAGAGAATTGACCATTTGGAAAAGGAGTGGCAAAAGGAAATTAAGAAAATTCTTCCCTTAAAAAAAGGAATGGAGGCTGTGAAAAGTAAGGATCTCATGAGAAAAGAAAAGTCTGCAACATTAAACCAAAAAATTGAAAAATATACAAGAAAATGTAAAATACCTCATTAGCAAAACCACTGACCTCAAAAATAGATCGAGAAGAGATAACCTAAGAATTACTGGTCTTCCGGAAAACATTTAATAGGAAAAAAAGCCTGGATTCAATATTACAGGATTTAGTGATGGAAAACTGCACTGATATCATGGAACCAGAGGGCAAAATAGTTATTGAAAGAATGCATCGATAGCCTCCAGAAAGTGATCCCAATATGAAAACACCAACAAATATTTAAGATAAAATCCAGAATTATGAGATAAAAGGGAAAAAACCCTGCAAGCATCCAGAAAGAAACAAATTAGATAACAAGGAGCCACAGTAAGTATTGCACAGGACCTGGAAGCATCAACATTAAAGGATAAAAGGACCTGTAATGAGATGGTACAAAATGTAAGGGAACTTGGAATGCAACCAAGAATTCATTGTCTGACAAAACTGAGTCTTCTCTTCCAGGGCAAAAGATGGATATTTAATGAAATAGGAAACTTTCAACTTTTCCTGATGACAAGAACAGAGCTTGATAGAAAATCTGGACTTCAAACAGGAGACTCAGGAGACAAATGAAAAGGTAAAAAATAAAAAAAGGGAGGGAGGGGAGGAAAAAACTCTTATCCTATAAGATGAAACTGGCTATATCCCTACATGGGAGAAAGACTGTAATGACTCTTGAAAATTTTAACTCTATTAGAGAGAATTTATTTATTTAGTGAGAAGTGATGGACATACATGACTTATTAGAGAAACTGCTATACAATAAGATGAAACTGGCTATATTCTTACTTGGGAGAAATACTCCAATAACTCTCAATAACTGCAATTCTAGTAGAGAGAAAATACTTAGTCAGAAGTAATGGACATGCAATACCTTTCTGTGACTCAGAATTATTTAAAAATAATACCTCTTTTAAATGGGAGACAATACAGAGATGGGAGGATAGAGGAGACTGAATGGGGTGATTCCCATTACATTATTGGGGGTTTTTGGTTTTTTTAGGTTTTTGCAAGGCAAAAGGGGTTAAGTGGCTTGCCCAAGGCCACACGGCTAGGTAATTATTAAGTGTCTGAGGTCAGATTTTAAAGCAGGTACTCCTGACTCCAAGGCCAGTGCTCTATCCACTGCACCACCTAGCCAACCTTTCATTTGATTTTCAAAAAATATTTTCTGAATTTTTCCATGGCCAGGGGCCAATTCATATTTTTCTTGGAATCTCTGGTATAGGACTTCGTTATATTCTTTTGAGTATATATTTATCTTCCTTGTCAGCATAGTGTACTATTTATTATACTAGATCTTCTTAACCATGAGCAATTGACATTTTTCCAATTATTTAGATCTGACTTTATTTAAGTGAGAAGTGCTTTGTAAGTGTGTTCATACAGTTTCTGGTTCATACAGTTTCTAGGTAATTATTAAGTGTCTGAGACTGGATTTGAACCCAAGTGCTCCTGACTTCAGGGCCGGTGCTTTTTCCACTATGCCACCTAGCCACCCCAAATTCCCATTACATTAAGAGTCACAAAGAACCTATTGTAATAAAGGGGAAGAAGGGAGGAGGTTAGAACCACTTGAATCTAATTCTCATCATATTGGCTTAAAATTAACATACATATACTCAGTTAAGAAATTTGTCTTATCTTTGAAGTGTTAAAAGGGGGGGAAGGAGAGGGGGAGGAAAGGGGGAGCCAACAGAAGGAAGGAAAGGAAGAAGGGCCAAAGTAAAGAGGGAAAAATGGGAGGGGGATTTGGATATAGTAGGGCAAACAAACTGAAGATGGTGGTATTCAGAAAAAGAAATTCAGGGGAATATGGATAAATGGGAAAAGGGGGGGAAATACAAACAGAGGGTAGATAGCATGGAGGGCAAGAAAGAGTTACTAATTATAATTTTGAATAGGAACGGGATAGACTCTCCCTTAAAATGTAAGCGAATAGCAGAGTGGATTAAAAACCAGAATCCTAGGTATGCTGCTTACAAGAAACACATTTGAAGGCCAGAGATACATATAAAGTAAAGGTAAAAGTCTGGAGCTAAATATATTTTTCTACAGCTGAAGTGGAAAAATCGGGGGTAGCAATCCTTATCTCAGACAAAGCAGCTACAAAAATAGATAGTGTTAAAAGAGATAAGGAAGGAAACTATATCTTCCTAAAAGGTACCATAGACAATAAAGTAATTACAATACTAAATATAGATGCACCCAATTGTATAGCATCTAAATTCTAAGAGAAGTTGAAGGAGTTATAGGAAGACATAGACAGCAAAACCCGAATATTTGGAGACCTCATCCTCCCACTCTCAGATTTAGACAAATGTAACCATAAAATAAACAAGAAGGAAGTTAAAGAGGTAAATAGATTGTTAGAAAACCTAGATATAATAGACTTATGGAGGAAATTGAATGACAATAGAAAGGAATATACTTTTTTTTCTGCAGTACATGGCACTTACACAAAAATTGATCATATACTAGAGCATAAAAATTAATAATCAATTGCAGAAAGGCAGAAATAGTGAATATGACTTTCTCAGATCATAATGCAATAAAAATCACATACAATATTGGGCCAGGCAGATATAGACCCAAAACTAATTGGAAACTAAATAAACTGATTTTAAAGAATGAGTGGATCAAACAACAAATTATAGAAAGAATTAATTATTTTATCCTAGATAATGATAATAAGGAAATAACATTCCAAAAGATATGAGATACAATCAAAGTGGATGTTAGGGGATATGTTATATCTTTAAATGCTTATATGAATAAATTAGAGAAAGAGGAAATCAATGAGTTAATATGCAGCTAAAAAATTAGAGAAAGAACAAATTAAAAAACACCAGTTAAATATCAAATTAGAAATTCTAAAACTTAAAGGAGAAATTAATAAAATTGAAAGCAAGTAAACTACTGAACTAATAAATAAAATGAAGAGATGGTTTTATGAAAAAACAGTAAAATTGATAAACCTCTGGTCAATTTGATTAGAAAAAAGAAAAAAAAGAAAACCAAATTGCTAGTATCATAAATGAAAAAAATGAATTCACCACCAATGAGGAGGAAATTAAAGTAATAAATAGGAATTATTTTGCCCGACTCTATACTAATAAATTTGATAATCTAAATGAAATGGATGAATTTAGAAAAATATATTTCCCAGGTTAAATGAAGAGGAAATTAAATACATAAATAATCCTTTCTCATAAAAAGAAATTCAACAAGCCATTACTGAAATATCTAAGAAAAAATTTCCAGGGCCAGATGGATTCACAAATGAATTTTTATTTTTGAAGTTTTTGCAAGGCAATGGAGTTAAGTGGCTTGCCCAAAGCCAGACAGCTAGGTAATTACTAAGTGTGTGAGACCATGTTTGAACTCAGCTACTCCTGATTCCAGGGCCAGTGTTCTATCCACTACACCACCTATATACCCCACAAGTGAATTTTATTAAACATTTAAGGAACTAATGGTTCCAATTCTATAAGAACTTTTAAAAGAATAGGTGAAGATGGTGCTGATACCTAAACCAGGAAGTTACAATTGAGAAGGAAAATTAAAGACCTATGTCCCTGACGAACATAGATGCAAAAATCTTAACTAAAATCTTAGGAAAATGACTACAACAAGTTATTGCTAAGATAATACATTATGACCAGGAATGCAGGGTTGGTTCAATATTAAAAAAAATCTGTCGGGGTGGCTAGGTGGTGTAGTGGATAAAGCACTGGCCCTGGAGTCAGGAGTACCTGGGTTCAAATCCTATCTCAGAAACTTAATAATTACCTAGCTGTGTGGCCTTGGGCAAGCCACTTAACCCTATTTGCCTTGCAAAAACCTAAAAAAAACTGTCAGTATAATTAATTATATCAAGAACAAACCTATCAGAAATCATATAATTATATCAATAGATGCTGAAAAAGTTTTTGCTAAAATACAGCACGCATTCCTTTTAAAAACACTAGAAAGCATAGAAATAAATTGATTGTTCCTTAGAATAATAAGCAGTATCTATATGAAAACATCAACAAGCATTATATGCAATGGGCATTGGCTGGAGCCATTCCCATTAAGATCAGCGGTGAAACAAGAATGCCCATTATTACCATTCCTATTGAATATTGTATTAGAAATGTTAGCCTCAGCAGTAAGAGAAGAAAAAGAAATCAAAGGAATTAGAATATGGAATGAAGAGACAAAACTCTCACTCTTTGCAGATGAAATGATGGTATACCTAGAGAATCCCCAAAAATCATCTAAAAAACTACTTGAAATAATTAGCAACTTTAGCAAGGTCATAGGATATAAAATAAACTCACAAATACTCAACATTTCTATATATGTCTAGCAAGATACAGCAGAAAGAACTAGAAAGAGAAATTCCATTCAAAGTAACTTCCGACAGTTCAAAATACCTAGGAGTCTATTTGCCAAGGCAGACTCAGAAATTTTTTGAAAACAATTATAAAACATTTCTCAGACAAATTAAATAACTAGGCAAACATCAACTACTCACGTATAGGTCGAGCTAATACAATAAAAAGGATAATTCTACCAAAACTAAACTAACTGTTTAATGTCTTACCAATCAAAATTCCAAAAAAATTACTTTAAGGAGTTACAAAAATTTGTAAGTAAATTCATATGGAGAAATAAAAAGTCAAGAATTTCCAGGGATTCAATGGAAACAAAGTGCAAAAGAAGGTAGTTTAGCCCTACCAGATCAAAAATTATATTATACGGCATCAATCTTGGAAACTATCTGGTATTGGATAAGAAATACATTGGTGGAGTAGTGGAATAGACTAGATGCAATAGCAAGAAACAAGTATAGTATTCTGCTGTTTGATAAACCCAAAGAGTCCAGCTATTGGGATAAAAACTTCAATAAAAACTGCTGGGAAAATTGGGAGTTAGTATGGACGAAATTTAGACTAGACCAACATCTCACACACTATACCAAGATAAGATCAAAATAGATACAGCATTTAGACATAAAAAACAATATTATAAGCAAAGTAGATCAAGGACTAATTTACCTGTCAGATCTATGGAAAGGTAAGCAGTTTATGATCAAGGAAGGGAGGGAGAAAAACAAACTTAAATGATTCTGATTACTTAAATTAAAGAGCTTTTACACAGACAAAACCACTGTAACCAAGATCAAATGAAATGTACTAAACTGGGAAATGATCTTTACAACTAGTATTTCTGACAAAGGATTCATTTCTAAAATATACAGAGAACTGAGTCAATTTTTTTTAAAAAAAAAGCCATTCCACAGCTGACAAATGGTCAGAGGATGTGCAAAGGCAATTTACAGATGAGATCAAAGTGATCCATAATCATATGAAAAATTACTCTAAATAATTATTTATTAGAGATATGCAAATTAAAGCATCTCTGATGTGCCACCTCACAACTCTCAGACTGGCCAATATTATCAGAAAAGACAATGATCATTGTTGGAAGGGGTATGGGAAATCTGGGACACTAATACATTGTTGGTGGAGCTGTGAACTCATCCATCCTTTCTGGAGAGCAGTCTGGAACTACACCCAAAGGGCAACAAAAATTTGCATACCCTTTGATCCAGAAATACTACTATTGGGTTTATAACCTGAAAAGATGATGAAAAAGGGTAAAAACTTAACCTGTGCAAAAATATTCATAGCAGTCATGTCTGTGGTGGCAAAGAATTGGAAATCCAGTAAATGTCCTTCAATTGGGGAATGGCTTAGCAAACTGTGCTATATGCATGCCATAGAACACTATTGTTCTATTGGAAACCAGGAAGGACAGGAATTCATGGAAGCTTGGAGGAATTTGCATGAACCAATGCTGAGAAAGATGAGCAGAACCAGAAAAACATTCTACACCCTAACAGCAACATGGAGGTGATGATCAACCTTGATGGACTTGCTCATTCCATTAGTTCAACAATCAGGGACAATTTGGGGCTATCTGCAATGGAGAATACCATCTGCATCCAGAGAAAGAACTGTGGAGTTTGAACAAAGACCAAGGACTATTACCTTTAAATTAGAAAAAAAAACTCATATCTTATTTTCTGATCTTGCTATCTCTTATACTTCGTGTTTTTTCCTTACGAATATGATGTGCTCTCATCACATTCAATTTGGATCAATGTATAACATGGAAACAATGTAAAGACTGGCAAATTGCCTTCTGTGAGGGGTGGGGGGATGGAAGAATAATTAGGGGAAAAATTGTAAAACTCAAAATAAATAAAATCTTTTAAATAATAATAATATAATTAAGTAAATAAATAACTGGGAAAATATCAACTGCTCATGGATAGGTTGAGCAAATATAATAAAAATTACACTTGTATCCAAATTAACTACTTGTTTAATGCCCTACCAACCAAAATTCCAAAAAATTACTTTAAGAGTTAGATAAAATTGTAAGTAGGTTCATATGGAGAAATAAAAAAGTCAAGAATCTCCAAGGATTTAATGAAAAAAGTGTAAAAGAAGATGGCTTAGCTCAACCAGATATTAAATTATATTATAAAGCATCAATCATCAAAACTGTCTGCTATTGGCTAAGAAATAGAGTGGTGGATCAGAGGAATATACTAGGTGCAATAGCAGGAATTGATTATAGTAATCTGCTGATTGATAAATGCAAAGAGTTCAGCTATCGGGATAAAATCTCTTTCTTCAAAAAAACTGTTGGGAAAATTAGAAGTTAGTATGGCAGAAACTCACACCCTATACCAAGATAAAATCAAAATGTTTATAGGATCTAGACATAAAAAACAATATTATAAGTAAGGAGATCAAGGAGTAATTTACCAGTAAGATCTATGGAAAGGGAAACAGTTTATGACCAAGGAAGAGATGGAGAACATCCTAAAAAACAAACTAGATGTTTGTGATAACATTAAATTAAAGGGATTTTGCACAGACAAAACCACTGTAACCAAGATCAAAAGAAATGTAGTAAATTGGGAATCCATTTTTATAGCTAGTATTTCTGACAAAGTACTCATTTCTAAAATATAAAGAGAACTAAGTCAATTTTTTAAAATAAGCCATTCCCCAACTGAAAAATGGTCAGATTATGCAAAAGCTATTTACAGATGAAGAAATGGAAACGATCCATAGTCATATGTAAAACTGCTCCAAATCACTAATTATTAGAGAAATGCAAATTAAAAGATCTTTGAGGTACCACCTCACACCTCTCAGAGTGGCCAGAATTACCAGAAATGAAAATGATCAGTGTTGGAAGGGATGTTGGAAATCTGGGACACTAATACATTGTTGGTGGAGCTGTGAACTACTTCAACCTTTCTGAAGAGCAATTTGGAATTATGACCAAAAGGTAACAAAAATGTGCAAACCCTTTGATCCAGCAAAATCAATACTGGGTTTATACCCTGAAAAGATGATGAAAAAAGGTGATAAAATATCACTTGTACAAAATTATTCATAGAAGCTCTGTTTGTGGTGGCAAAGAATTGGAAATTGAGTGAATGTCCATCAATTGTTGAATGGCTTAATAAACTGTGGTATATGTATGTGATGGAACAGTATTGTTCAGTTACAAAGCAGGAGAGTTGGGAATTCAGGGAAGCCTGGAAGGATTTGCATGTACTGTTCCTGAGTGAGATGGGCACAACCAGAAGAATACTGTACACCCTAACAGCAACATGAGAGTGATGATCAACTTTAATGGACGTGTTCATACCAACAGGACAACAATCAGGCACAATTTTTGGATATCTGCAATGTAGAATGCTATCTGTATCCTGAGAAAGAATTGTGGAGTTTGAACAAAGACCAAAGACTATTACTTTTAAAAAAAAATGTTTTCTTATGTAATTCTGCTATATCTCATACTTTATGTTTCTTAAGGATATAATTTCTCTCTCATCACATTCAACTTAGATTAATGCATACCATGGAAACAACATAAAAACTAACAAACTGTCTTTTGTGGGGGTTGGGGAAAGGGAAGCAAGTTTGGGGGGAAATTTTTAAATTCAAAATAAAAAAAATTTCTCAAAAAAATAATGAGAAGAAGTCAGCAGTTTGGACAAGGAGACACAGAAAATGTTGAAGAAAATACCTTAAAAATCAGACTGAGTCAAATAGTAAAAGTACAGAGAAACAAAAGAATGATTTAAAAAGCAGTATTGGTCAATTGGAAAAAATATGAACAAAAAATTCACTGAAAAAAAATTTCCTTAAAATGTAAGATTGGCCAAATTGGAGCAAAGGTACAAAAGCTCCTTGAAAAAAGTAATTCCTCTAAATTTAATAATTGAGCAAATGAAAGCTAATTATTTTATAATGAACCAATGAAACAATACCAAAAAGAAGACAATATGAAATATCTCATTGGATAAACAACTGACTTGAAAAATATATCCAGGAGAAGCAATTAAAAATTATTGGACTATCTGTAAGCCATGGTTTAGAAAGAGAGAGAGAAAAAGAGAGAGAGAGAGAGAGACAGAGACAGAGACAGAGAAAGAGATTTGACATTTTGACATAATCTTTTAAGGTATTATCAAGGAATGCCCTAAATTCTAGAATAAGATGGCAAAATAGAAATTGAAAGAATCCACATCCTAAAGAATCACAAAATGAAAACTTTCAAGAATATCATTGTCAAATTCCAGAGCTCTGGGTCAAGGAGAAAACATTGCAAGCAGCCAGAAAGAAACAATTCAAATATCATGGAGCCACAGTCAAGATAACAGAACATTTAGTAGTCTCTACATTAAAGGATTGAAGAGCCTGGAATATGATAATCTGGAGAGCAAGGGAGCTTGGGTTAGAACCAAGAATCAAATATTCAGTAAAGGTGAGCCTTCTCTTTCAGGGAAATCATGGACTTTTAATAAACTAGGTGACTTTAAAACTTTCCTGATGAAAAGAGCAGAACTGAAGAAAAATAAATATGGTCATCAAATATAAGACTCAAGAGGGGGACTTCCAATCAAGATGGCAGAGAGAATCTATGAATCTTTTAAATGCTCCATAGAATTGAGATTAATCAAGCCTCATAAGATTTTGGAATAGCAGAATGCACCAAAGGTCAGAATAAAACTTTCAGGTAAGTTTTACAGGGGAGCATGGAAGTGCATAGGGCAGAAAGTAGAGTCCCAGCACATAGGGGGTAGGATGAGGCAGGGGGAACTAACCTGAGACCCTTGGTTGTGGGAGTGGAGGTTTTGGAGTAAGAACCTGACTGCATGCTGGGCAGCATACTAGGAAGGCTAAAGCACAGATCACCAGGACCCACATTCAGGCTGCGTGATTGCTGTAGATGGCCTGGCCCTGACAGCAGGCCCAGAGATGGTCCCTGGTATTCCTACCTCTCTCAACAGACCAGGGCTGCTAGGACTTCACCAAGTCCCTGGCATTCCTGCATAAACAGTTCATGCACAGTCACAGTTATTGCCACCTGGGCTGCTGAATTCCCCTCACTAAGAGAGCCTTTGGTGTTATTATGTCTGACTGAACTAGCCCACTCACTGGGCTGCCTGTAGACAATATAGAGATAGCCCCAGGTGTTTCCACTGTAGAGAGTGGCTAGCTGACATCCCCAGCAAAGATGACTCAGAGTCAGAGAGAACCTAAGACATTCCTTAGTCAGTTCTGAGAACAACCCCTAAGGGTTCCTAACTTCAACAGCCCAGGCAACAAGCCAGCTTCTAGAGCTCACAACACCAAAGCAAGCAAGCCCCTACTCCAACACAAGAACCTTGGGATAGGTACCAAAAGTCAAAATGAAATAAAGGCCAGAGAAAACAAGGATAAATTGAAAGTTCTGTTGGAAATAAGAATGAACAAAACATAACTCAGAAATAGAAAACAAAAGGGGTGCTATATGTGAATCTATGGAAAAGATTATGAACTGATTTCCATCCCAGAAAGACTTCTAAGATGAGCTCAAGCAAGCTTTTTTAAAATCAGATAAAAATTGGGGAGAAGAAATGCAATAGAAAAGTAACATCTTAGAACAAAAAGTGAAAGAAGAAATATCCTTTTAACATACAATAGAACTTGGACAGCTAGTTGGCACATTTAGGAGCAGCTAAGTGGCACAGTGGATAGATTGTGGGCCCTGGAGTCAGGAGGACCTCAGCTCAAAGCCAACCTCAGACACTTAATAATTACCTAGCTGTGTGACATTAGGCAAGTCCCTTAACCCATTGGCCTTCAAAAAAAAAAAAAAAAACTAAAAAAAAAGTGAGCAAAAAAAAGATAACAGTTCTTTTAACAATAAAATTGACCAAATGGAAAAGGAGATGCAAAAGCTAAATGAAGAAAATATCTCCCTGAGAAAGAGAATAGAACTAATGGAAGCTCATGACTCCATGAGGAATCAAAAATCGGTTAAACAAACTTTAAAAATGAAAAGAGAATTTGTAAAATACTTCATTGGTAAAACAAGTGATCTGGAAAGTAGATCCAGGAGAGATAATTCAAGAATAATTAGAGTACTTGAAAGCCATGATCAGAAAAAGAGCCTGGTATCCATTATTCATGGAATTATCCATGAGAACTACCCTGATATCCTGGAACCAGGGTACAAAACAGTCATTGAAAGAATCAACTAAACTCTTCCTGAAAGGGATCACAAAATGAAAATATCTAGGAATATTGTAACCAAACTTCAGAACTATCTGATCAAGCAGAAAATTCTACAAGCAGCCAGAAAGGAAGTCAAATACTGAGGACTATACAGGATTATACAGTACCTGGCTTCATCAATGTTAAAGGATCAAAGGGCTTGGCATAAAATATTCTGGAGGTCAAGCAAGCATGAATTACAATCAAGAGTCAATTACCTTAGTGGCAGCTAGGTGGTGCAGTGGATAGAGCAGTGGCCTTGGAGTCAGGAGTACCTGAGTTCAAATTTGGCCTCAGACACTTAATAATTGCCTAGCTGTGCAGCCTTGGACAAATCACTTAACCCTATTGCCTTGCAAAAACTAAAAAAAAAAGAGTCAATTACCCAGAAAAATTGAGGGAAAGAGGAAAGAAAAGAAAGGGTGATTGATTAAGAGAAGGGGGATAGAGTGAGGGAGGCAGTATTCAGAGTGTATTAAAAAACAGAATGCTACAATATGTTCCTTACAAGAAACACTTTTGAAACAGAAATATACACATAGGGTAACTATAAAAGGATGGAGCAAAATATATTATGCTTCAGCTGAAGTGGAAAAATTAGGAGTAGCAGTTCTGACCTCAGACAAAATAATTGCAAAAATAGATTTTCTTAAAATGAATGAGGAAGGAAACTACATACTCCTAAAAAAGTACAATAAACAATGAAGTACTTGAAATACTAAACATGCATGCACAAAGCAGTGCAGCATCCAGACTCATAAAGAACAAGGGAAATGAGTTACAGGAAGATATGGAAAGCAAAACTGTATTGGTGGGGAACCTGAACCACACTCTTTTAGAATTAGATAAATCTAACCATAAAATTAACATGAAGGGAGTTAAGGAGGTATATAGAATATTGGAAAAGCTAGATATGATAGACCTCTGGAGAAAATTAAATGGGATAGAATTAATATACCTTTTTTCCTGTGGTAATAACACCTACACAAAAATTGCCCATATATTAGGGCATAAAAGCCTTATAATCAAAGGCAGAAAGACAAAACATTAAATTCATTCTTTTCAGATCATGATGCAATAAAAATCATGTAGAGGTAAACCAAAAATTAATTGGAAACTGAATAACTTTATTTTAAAGAATGTGTGGATTAAACAACAAAACATGGAAATAAATAATTATATATAAGATAATGACAATAATTAGACACTATGCCAAAATTTATGGGCTACAATCAATCAAAGCAGTTATTAGAAGAAATATTATACCTCTAAATGAATACATGAATAAAACAGAGAAAGGGGAAATCAATGAATTGAACAAATAAAAACGCTAGAAAAGGAACTAATTAAAAATTCTCAATTAAATACCATATTAGAAATTCTGAAAATCAAAGGAGGAATTAATACAATTGAAAGCAAGAAAACTATTGAACTAATAAATAAAACAAAAAGTTGGTTTTGTGAGAAAACCAATAAAACATATAAACTTTTGATTAATTTCATTTAAAAAAAAGAATATCAAATTACCAACATCAAAAATGAAAAAAGGGAATTCACCACCAAAAAGAAAGCAATTGAAGTAATAATGTAAAATTATTTTCTCCAACTATATGCCAATATATTTGATAGTATGCATGAAATATATGAATATTTACAAAAAATATAAACTACTTAAGGCTAAAAAGAGGAATTATATGCTTAAATAACCTCATTTCAGAAAAATAAATTGAGATTTCCAATCAATATTCTTCCCAAAGAAAAAATCTCCAGTGCCAGATGAATTCACAAATGAATTCTACTGAACATTCAGAGAACAATTAGTTCCAATTCAGTTTAAACTACTTGAAAAAAATTGGTGAAGAATGAGTTTTTCCAAATTCCTTCTATGACACTAATGTAACACCACTGATACCCAAAGTGAGAAGAGTCAAAACAAAAAAAAAAGAAAATTAAAAATCAATTTTCTTAATGATGCCAAAAATTTAAAGTATTAACAAAGTGATTACTGTAAGTTATCACTAGGTTAATACACTGTGATCAAATAGAACTTATACAAAGAAGGCAAGATTGGTTCAATATTAGGAAAACTATCATAATAATGGACTATATCAATACAAAACTAACAGAAATGGTATGATTAATATAATAGATGTTGAAAAACCTTTTTACAAAATACAGCACCCATTCCTATTAAAAATACTAGAGAGTCTAGAAATTGATTGTTCCTTAAAACAATAAGCAATATCTATCTAAAACCATCAACAAGCATTTTATGTAATGGGGAGAAGCTAGAAGCATTCTCCTTAAGTTCAAGTGTGAAAGAAGGATGTACTTTATCACCGTTGTTATTCAATATTGGATTAGAAATGTTAGCTTCAGTAATAGGAAAAAAAAGGAATTGAAGGAATTAGAATAGTCCTTAATGTAGATGCTGCCAGATCTTGTACAATCCTGACTATAGAGCCACAGTAGTTTAATTCTTTGTTTCTGGTAGCTTTTAGTATTATCCCTTTGACTTGGGAGTTTTGGAATTTGACTAACATTCCTCAAAGTTTTTCTTTTGGGATCTCTTTCAGGAGGTGATTTGTGAATTCCCTCAATTTCTATTTCACACTCTGCTTCGAGGATCTCAGGGCAATTTTGCTGTATTACTTCTTGGAAATGACATCTAGGCTCTTTTCCTGGTCATGACTTTCAGGTAGCCCAATAATTTTACAGTTACTTCTCCTTAATTTGTTTTCAAGGTCAGTTGTTTTTCCAATGAGATATTTCACATTTTCTTCTAATTTTTGGATTTTTGGAAGAGTTTTATTTTTTCCTGATTTATCACAATCATCAGCTTCCTTTAGTTTCATTCTGCATTTGAAGAAGTTATTTTCTTCAGAAAGCTTTTTTGATCTCCTTTTCCAGCTGGCCAATTCTGCTTTTTGATGCATTCTTCTCATTTGCCTTTTGTTTTGCTTTTTTCCATTTGGCCCAAACTGTTTTTTTTTTATTTTATTTTCATCAGTATTTTATGTATTTATTTATTTCACCAAATTGCTAATTTTGTTTTCATGATTTATCTACATCACTCACATTTCTCCTCCCAATTTTTTCTTCATCTCCCTTAATTGCTTTTTGAAGTCTTTTTAGAGCTCATCCATAGCCTGAGTCCACTTTCTATTTCTCTTAGATGCTTTGGTTACAGAAGCTTTGAGTTTGTCATCTTCTGAATCTTCCATGGAACCAAAGTAATTTTCTATGGTCAAATTTTTCTTTTTCTTTTGTTTGCTTATTTCCTCAGTATAAGACTGATTTAATGTAATTCCAAGGTTTTGGGGGATTTTGGGGACACCCCAGTGGGATCTCTATTCCTTCAAGATCTTATGCTCTCTTGCCTGTGCTTTGATATGTAGATGACCACGAGCCTCCCCTCTGCCCTGGAATTGTGAGGAGGATCCCTGTTTGGTTTTGTTAGTATGGCAACTCAAACTACAGCCTGGTTCTGAATGTAGGAAAATGACAGAGTCTTGCCCTAGGGAGAACAGAGAGAATTCTGCAATCTCCCACTACCCCCTTACCACCTGTTGGCTGTGCTCTGCAGGTACAGGCTGCAGTTTGATTCCCTGATTCCCGCTGCAGGTTTTCACTGCAGGACTGTTCTGAGGACAGTGCACCTGCACTCTGGCACAGCAGAGTTCTCTCACCACCACCTTTTCAAGCTGTTCCTTGTGATACCTGGGCTACGTTTCAGCCATGCCTTTTTTCCAGCATCCAGTCCTGGTGAAACACACCTTTCTCACAGAACTTCTAAATTGTTTTGGACTGGGAAATAGTGTCACTCAGTCTTTCTGTGGGTTCTTCCCCTCTAAATTTTGGCTAGAGTCATAATTTTTTCAAATTAACTTTTATTAAAGATAGTATATGAGTTTTACAATTTTCCCCCCAATCTTACTTCCCTCCCCGCACCCCCCCATGGAAAGCAATCTGTTAGTCTTTACTTTGTTTCCATGTTGTACCTTGATCCAAATTTTGTGTGATGAGAGAGAGATCATATCCTTAGAGAGGAGACAAGAATTCTAAGAGGTAACAAGAGCAGACAATAAGATGTCTGTTTTTTTTTCTAAATTAAAGGGAATAGTCCTTGAACTTTGTTCAAACTCCACAACTCCTTAAGTGGATACAGATGGCACCCTCCTTTGCAGAAAGCCGAAAATTGCCCCCGATAGTTGCACTGATGGAATGAGCAAGTCCTTCAAGGTTGATCATCACTCCCATGTTGCTATTAGGGTATACAGTGTTTTTCTGGTTCTGTTCATCTCACTCAGAATCAGTTCATGCAAACCCATCCAGGCTTCTCTGAAATCCCATCTCTTCTGGTTGCTAATAGAACAATAGTATTCCATGACATACTTATACAGCAGTTTGCTAAGCCACTCCCCAACTGAAGGACATTTACTTGATTTCCAATTCTTAGCTACCACAAACAGGGCTGCTATAAATATTTTTGTAAAAGTAATGTTTTTACCCTTTTTCTTTTTTCTCTTCAGGATATATATATACAGTAGTGGTATTGCTGGGTCAAAAAGAATGAAAATTTTTGTTGCCCTTTGGGCATAGTTCCAAATAGCTCTCCAAAAAGGTTGGATGACTTCACAGCTCCACCAACAATGTAATGGTGTCCCAGATTTCCCACATCGCTTCCAACAATGATCATTATCCTTTCTGCTCATATTGGCCAATCTGAGAGGTGTGAGGTGGTAGCTCAGAGAAGCTTTAATTTGCATTTCTCTAATAATTAATGATTTAGAGCATTTTTTCATATGGCTATGAATTGCTTTGAACTCCTCATCTGTAAATTGCCTTGCATATCCTTTGGCCATTTGTCAATTGGGGAATGGCTTTTTGTTTTAAAAATATGACTCAGTTCTCCATATATTTTAGAAATGAGTCTTTTGTCAGAATCATTAGTTGTAAAGATTGTTTCCCAATTTACTACATTTCTTTTGATCTTGGTCACAGTGGTTTTATCTGTGCAAAAGCTTTTTAATTTAATCTAGTCAAAATCATCTAATTGTTTTTGGTGATGTTTCTCCAACTCTTCCTTAGTTATAAACTGTTCCCCTTTCTGACAGGTAGACTAGTCCTTGATCTTCTAATTTGCTTATAGTATTGTTTTTTATGTCTATATCCCGTAACCATTTGGATCTTATCTTGGTAAAGGGTGTTAGGTGTTGGTCTAATCTAAGTTTCTTTCATACTAACTTCCAATTATCCCAGCAGTTTTAATCAAAGAGGGAGTTTTTATGCCAATGGCTGGACTCTTTGGGTTTATCGAACAGCAGATTACTATAATCATCTCCTGCTTTTACACCTGGTCTATTCCACTGGTCCACCACTCTGTTTCTTAGCCAATACCAAACAGTTTTGGTGACTAGTGCTTTATAATATAATTTTAGATCAGGCAGGGCTATGCCACCTTCTTTTGCACTTTTTTTCATTGAGCTCCTGACAATTCCTGACTTTTATATCTCCATATGAAGTTACTTACAATTTTTCTAACTCATTAAAATAATTTTTTGGAATTTTGATTGGTAGGGCACTAAACAGATAGTTTAGCTTTGGTAGAATTTTCATTTTTATTATATTAGCTGTACCTATTCATGATCAGTTGATATTTGTCCAGTTATTTAAAACTGATCTAATTTGTGTGAGAAGTGTTTTATAATTGTTTTCAAAAAGTTTCTGAGTCTATCTTGGCAAATAGACTCCCAAGTATTTTATATCGTCTGAGGTTACTTTGAATGGGATTTCTCTCTCTAGCTCTTCCTGCTGTATCTTGCTAGACATATATAGAAAAGTTGAGGATTCCTGCAACTTTGCTAAAATTACTAATGTATTAAACACATTGTTTCCAGTAGTTTGGGGGATGATTTCTTGAGATTCTCCCAGTATACCATCATGTCATCTGCAAGGAGTGAGAGTTTTGTCTCTTCCTTCCCAATTCTAATTCCTTCAATTTCTTTTTCTACTCTAATCGCTGACACTAACATTTCTAACACAATATTGAATAGTAGTGGTGATAAAGAGCACCCATGTTTCACCCCTGATATTATTGGGAATGCCTCTAACCTCTCCCCATTAAATATAATGCTTGTTGATGGTTTCAGATAGATGCTGATAATTATTTTCAGGATCAATCCATTTATTCCTACACTCTCTAATGTTTTTAATAGGAATGGATGCTGTATTTTGTCAAAAGCTTTTTCAGCATCTATTGATATGATCATATGATTTCTGATAGATTTGCTATTGATATAATTGAGTATACTAACAGTTTTCCTGATATTGAAACCATTCATTAAAATCTAGAGTTGCTATTGAACTAGCAATGCTACTACTAGGTATGTATTCCAAAAGAGAAGACAAATATAAAGAAAAAAGTACCTATATGTAGAAAAACATTTATACCAGATTTTTCTGGTTAGCACAAAATTGGAAACTAAGGAAATGTCTATCAGTTGGGGAATGGATGAGCAAATTGTGGTATGTGAATAAGATGGGATGCTATTCTACTATAAGAAATGGTGAATAGGATGATCTCCATAAAACCTGGAAAGACTTACATGAAATGATACAAAGAGAAATGTACTGTGTATAAAGCAACAGCAATACTGTAGCCTGATCAGCTCTGAATTACTTAGCTTTTCTCAGTAAGAGTGAACCAAGACAACTCTAAAATATTAATGATGAAGAAAGCTATCTATCACCAGAGAAAGGGCTGATGATGTTTAAATAGATATTGAAACACACTTTTTTAAACTTTATTTTTTAAAGTTTCTTTCGGGGGGACATGTTTTCTTTCACAAAATGATTGTTCTGGAAATGTTTCGCATACCAAAACATTTACAGCCTATATCAAATTGCTTGCTTTGTCTATTAGTTGTCATGGGGAGAAAAGGAAGGGAGAGCATTTGAAACTCAAAGTTTTAAAAATTAATTTTACCAATTGCTTTTTTCATGTAACAATGTAACAAATTTATAAATTAAAATATTTATAATTCCTTTTAAGCATAATGCAGTTTCCCTTTATTTTTTTTTATAATGTCTATAGTTATACTATGAACTCACTGAAATTTGGGACAAGTTTTCATATTTATTTCCATATCCATTCTATTACCATCTTCTCCTTAGATTATTGAAACAGAACAAAACAAATTCTGAGACCTGTATTTTATTTAACTTTTCAACTATGTATTAGCATAGAAACAACTCATCTTCACCTAGTTTCTTATAATTAATTAAATGTGTGTACCTTTCAGTGGAATTTTCCTCTTTGTATGTCCATCTCAAAGTTCCTATTGAGTGCTGAAATTTTAAATAAGTAAGAAATAAAAATATTTCATTACAGATGCATTTTTCCTTCTGTAGGATTATACTCAATTTTTTTATTGTAGGTTATTATTGGTTTTAAACTTTTATCTGTGCTTTGCTTGAAAACTACATTCCAAAATTTTCTATTTTTTAAAAACTTGCTTGCTTCAAAGTTTTGCTTGGTAATGACCATCACTTCTTGGTACTTTAACTCTTTTTTCATTCTCCTAGTATCTTTCTTTTTTTACTTCTTCATTTTAACTAGGAAATTCCTATATGCTTTCATTTTATAATATCTTTAAAATATTTGTTGATTTTTCTCTATATTCACTTTGTGTTCTTTTTCTATTAGATCTGGAAAATTTTCAATTTTGAATTTTTGAAATATATTAGGTTCATGTTTCCCATTTTTGCAAGTAGTTAAGTAATTCACAGATATTCTTTTCATGATCTAGTTTACACATCATTTGTGTATGCATTTATGTATTTATGTAAGTAGGTGGGTAGATATAATATACTTTGCATTTTCTTTTTCTGTTTGTTTTCAGTATTGCAATTTTTGATTTCTCCTTTGTTTTATGGAGTTTTCATTTGGTCCATTCTGATTTTCAGAATGATCAGTTCTTGTTCAGGTTTATTACTATTCATTTTAAGGTATGAATTCTCATTGACTTTTTTCCCACTCTTTCTTAAGTGTTGCATTTTCTATCTCTTACTTCATTTCTTTCAAGTAAATTTATTCCTGTGTCAAGGATATTTTTTTCCAAGGTTCCACATGGAATTATGGATTTAATATCTTCTGGATTTCCAGAATTTGATTCTCTTCTTTTTGGTTTCTTTATTTAATTTATTGTTACTATTACTGTTTTCTCCTATTTACTTATATTTTAAATTTGAGTTTCTGGATTGGAAGCATGTACTTGGGAAAAATGGATACCTTACTTGTACTTGGTATGGGTAGATACTGATTGATTCTGAATTCAGTGGCACCCTTTTTCTCTAAGAAAATAAGCAATTAAATATAGTTCATATATTGCAGTTATGTAAAACACATTTCCATATTAGTAATGTGTTGAAAAAAACTGAAGAAAAGAAAAAATAGAGAAAGTGAAAACAGTGTGCTTTGATATACATTCAGACATCAATATTTCTTTCTCTGGATGAAAATACCATTTGAAATTTCTCATGAGACCTTTAGATTTACCTTGGACAATTGTATTTCAAGGAATAGCTAAATCATTCATAATTGATCATTGTACTCTGAGGTATTGTCTTTTCCTGTTCTGCTCACTTCACTTTGGTTCATGTATTTCCAGGTTTTCTAATTCTGAAATCCATCTGCTTCTTATTTTGTCATTTATTCAAATGATAGTCATCAGTTTGATTTCTATTTCTTTGCCACCACAAAAAGAGCTATTATAAGTTTATTTTTCTTTGTTTTTTAATTTCTTGTGGATACAGTCATAGTAATGATATTGTTAGATTGAAGGGCATACATAATTGATTGCCCTTCGATCTTCATTCCAAATTGCTCTGCCGAAGGGTTAGATCCACCAGTGATATATTTGTGCCCCAAATTTCCCACAATTTCTCTAACATTTAATCATTTTCTTTTTCAATCATAATAGCCAATCTGATAGAAGTGATGTGTATTAATTTGCATTTCTCTAATCTATAGTGATTTAGAGTACTCATTCATATGAATATAGATAGCTTAGATTTAGTCATCTGAAAACTGCCTGTTCATGTTTTGGCCATTTATAAATTGAGGAATAGTTTATATAATTTACATTATCTAAATATTTGCAAAATGAGGCCACTATAAGAAACATTTGCTATAAAAATAGTTTCCAAGCTTTTTTCTTTCTAATGTTGGTTGCATTTGGTTTTGCTAGTCAAACATTCAATTTGGTATAATCAAAACTATACATTATTCATTTTGCAATGCTTTCCATATTTTGTTTGGACACTAAATCTTCATAGATTTGAGAGGTAAACTATTCCCTGTTCTCCCAGTTTCTTTATGGCATCACCATTTAGGTCTATATTTTATACCCATTTTAAACTTATCTTGGCATATGGTTTAAGGTGAATCATTCTCATTTTTTCCCTAATTTTTCTTCTATTTCTATGATTTTCTAAATTCTTTCTTGTCCTCCCAGAATTTCTTTTTGAGTCTGAAAGACTAATCTCATTTTCCTATGATATTTCCATTGTAGGTATTTGATGGTCCTCTGTTGAGTTTGTATTTTGATTTTCTCTGTCATCATAATAGCTTTCTAGGATCAGAATTGGGGAGGGGTATTGTTTTTCCAGTCTATTTTCTTAATTCTAAAGTTGAATTTTGCTCCTATTGTGAATTTTGTAAGTTTTGATTGTTCATTTTATATCTATAGCTGTATCTATATCTATTTCTGTCTCTATCTAAACTATATCTATCGATATCTATTAAATATAGATAGATATAGGAACATGTGTTTGTGTGTTTTATGAAGGACCTGGATCCTAACCTGGTGTTATGTGGAAATTTAAGGGGATCTGAATATTTGCCTATTGCTTTCCTGGGGTGCTAGGGAGCTGCTGCAGGTGTTGGAGATGGGTTGGATCTCTACTAGTGTTCTCTGGAGTTGTAAAGGGAGGGATGTCTTCTTATCTGAGACTCATGGGAGTAGGATAGTTTCTGGTGTGATACAGAGGTCGCAGAAAATTATAAGGGGGGCTATTACTGTGTTAGGCCCACAGTGGACCTGTTTGTTTACCAGGTATTTTGCTGTGTCTCCAGGAAGAAAGTGCTGGGGTGAGGGGGAATGTTCACTTGTCTGGTATTATCCATGAAGGATCTGTTGTTCCATTAAGCTCACAAGGAGTAAGAGGAGATGAAGGCTGGCTGCTTACCTGGTGTTACACTGATATTGGTGTTGCTGGGGGGGGGGGGCACAAGTTGTTCACTTACTGCTGCACTGACGTTAGAGGGCTTCAGTCTCTGAACTTTTTTTCAGATTCAAGGTCTCCCTATTCCAGGCTTGCAAGGACACTAGGTTGACCTCCCTTTGGACTGAAATTTTTTTCTTCCTATCTTTTTATTGTAGCTGCCTTTCCAGAATACAATTGGAATAATCATTTATAGTAGTTGGGGGTGACTGGAATAATTCAGGTCATTTCCTTCATACTCTGTCATCTTGGCTCCTGGAGGTTCCCCCCGTATCAGCATTGTTGACAAACTAGAAAACACAGAGCTGTTCCTCAAGCCTCTTCTAGGAGGTAGACTAGATTAAACTATGATTATAAATATGAAGATGGGCAATTAGGTGATGCAGTCTATAAATAACTGGACTTGGACTCAGGAATATTCTATATTAATTCAAATCGTGACTCAGGCACTTATTAGTTTTGCCAGTTTCTTTGCCAAAAATTAAAAAAAATATTAGGAAGAGTTGAAGATGACTGAAAAATAATATAACTGCAGATAAATATAGAGGAAGAACTAGACCACTTTTCTGAGACTTTTCAAACTATTTTCCAAGATTTTTGAAAAAAGAGTTCTTATACAGTATTTCTGACATAATCAAATAAGAAAAAATACACTGTTTTTTTGCACATAAAAACTATTTTTGTAAGATTTTTAACTAAATTATATCTTAGGAATCTAATCATCTTTTTCCAGAAAATATTAGACTGAATTTTTTTCTATTGCCATTACTTCACTGTAATCATGTAATCAATAAATAAAAGAATATACAGTAGTTACAAGGTATCTATTAATTCTTGATTAATAGGATTTATAATTGTAAAAATTAATAATTGTAGATGAATAGGAATTATATTTGTGAAGGAAAGGCATTTTAGGAAAAGATATCATTAAACCACCAAGTACAGAACTATGCAATCTACCCCAGAATAGTTCTTCTGATATACTCCTTCTAATATATACACACACACACATATATGTGTGTGTGTTTGTGTATTTCTGTATTTTTTTCCTTTGTATTTGTGTTGCTTGTAAGAAGATATAAGTACAGGAAATAGATGAACTGGTTCACAGTGTAATGAAGGGTAGTAAGATGGAGATGTGAGTCTTTGGGAAGTGTTTAGGACTTTTTTTAAAATTTCATTAGGCACAGAATATGAAAACATATGCAAATATATTAAATTGAGAAGCCATTAAAATAGCTCAGTTTTTTATTAGTAAAATCACTTTTTCTTTTCTTCCTTTTCTTTTTTGTTAAAACTGTCTCATTGATGCTTTAAAATGGGAAAATTCAAATACATGTTACAGAGTTCATGTCCAGAGTTATTCTTGTCTCAGAATCAAACAACTGTCTGAATGGGATAATTAAAAGCTTTTTAATCATTGCACTAGTTAGTAAGCTATGGACAGACATAATTACATAGTGAAATTCTCTAGGCTCTGTTAACTCCAATATTAAGATATTTCACAGGAATGTGGGGAAGAAAAACACAATGTCACATTATTTCTCCAATTCATTAACAAGCATGTTTTTTTTTTCTTGCACACTATTCTTCATGCTGTATTAACTTGTGACAGAGGTCAAAGTTACATTAAATTATAGAATAAATTACTAGAGTTAACAGTGGTATTTGACAGCTTTTTTTAGGTAACTGCTGCTCTTAAACTGGTTATGCATAGTTTTATTTTTTTAGTGAGAATAGTTCAAGCTAGATCTCATCCAATTTTTTCACCTAGGAAAACCCCTTTTCACACAAAACAAATATAATAAATTGGTATTCAATTAATTTGTGCTGTATGTATTATTTTACCAGTCTATCAATGAAAGTTATAGGAAAATATGCTGAAGAACACCAATATATCAAGTTTTTAAATTAAAGGATAAGTGATATAAATGTGATATAAATATAAAATTAATCTCTTTTTCATAGATCAACTTTTTATTGTGAAATCAAAGATAATTCTCCAACAAGAAATGTGCTTAATAATATAACATTATAGAAAATCTATTCTAATATGAAATTTACATTCCCACAATGTAGGTAGTACCTAATAAACAGATATTCATTATTTATCATATGTTTTATACTCTGTTAAATTATGAGGATATAAATAGAAGGAAAAATTAAGTCTCTGCCCCAAAGAAAAAGAGAATTATGTTCTGATGGGTAAGACAACATATAAATTGGGAAAAGGTAGAAATAAAGAGGAGGTTACATGGTAGAATTTTTGGAAAATCCCAAGAGTCAGAAGCACAGTGAGAGGGAAGGCTGCTCTATACACAATCTCAATCCTAATGGAATCCTAAAAACTCAATAATGGAAGAAGGATTCTACAGCATAAGAAGATCCAGGTATTGGAGAAGCTCCAGTGTAAAAATTACAAAATCTTTAGAGACATAATCACACCTGGTAGAGGATGATGATAAAGACAAACCCCCAAAATGGAGTTCCCTAAATGGAATTTACCAAAGGAAATAGAAGAATAGCATAGTAGAACAGTATTAGAAGTGACAGCTCCAAGATTCAGAATTACTACTGTAAGGGATGACTGATCTGGGTCTAACACTGAAGTTAGACATACACTCAAAAGCAATAGAAACATTTTTTAGTATTATATTTGATATTGTCTCCTATAAATATTGATGGAAAATTGAAATTGTGAAACATGAAACTGCTCCTGGGTCCTTCAATTGTTAGTGTTCTCTTCTTTCCCAAGGTGAATTTTATTTATGTATTTATGTACATGGCTATACTTCCTCCCCTTACTCTGTCTCAGGGAAAGTAGATCCCTTAAAGGCAGGGGGTATTTGAGTATTACTGTTTTGTCTTGATGGGTTTTTCCCCCCCTTCATTCTTGAAGAAGACCATGACATCAGGAAAGGAGCTGTCATGACAAGCACATGAATTTAATAGGAGTGCGGAGGGGTTGTGCTAAGTCACCAACCTCACTTTCTCCTCCGGAGCCATCTGGGTCCAGTGCCCAGATATGAATCAGGACTACTGGAGATGGCCCTGGATGCAAGCCAGTTGGATAAGTCAGATTTATCCAATGTCATTCAAGCAGCATATATCCAAGGCAAAGATTTAATTCATGCCTTTATGATTGTAAGGTCAATTTTTAATTGATTATATCATAACACCTTCTTCCTCTCACAAACTAAGCATTTAATTAATGTTTGCTAAATTGGATTAGCAGTACAGAACACATTAAGAAATATAACTATTTTTATATATAATATAAATCATAATGCAATAAAATATGCATAAGACAAATATATTTTTTCCAATCTATGAACAATATTAACTAAGGACCTGTGATAAATTAGACACTGTTATATCTGCTAGAAATATAAATGTAACATATTAAGTTATCCCTACTCTCATGAAGCTTACATTTGAATGAGAGAAACTACAAGAGCATATATATAAATAATAAATATATAGAGAAGAGAGAGATACATACATACAAGACAGTTGAATGAAGGGCAATAAGGAAGGGATGGTGTTAACAATTGAGAAGGGCAAAGATAAAGGAAAGTCTCATGAAGAAAGGAAGAAAGAAAGACAGAAAAGAAAGAAAGAAAGAAAGAAAGAAAGAAAGAAAGAAAGAAAGAAAGAAAGGAAGGAAGGAAGGAAGGAAGGAAGGAAGGAAGGAAGGAAGGAAGGAAGGAAGGAAGGAAGGAAGGAAGGAAGGAAGGAAGGAAGGAAGGAAGGAAGGAAGGAAGGAAAGAAGAAAGAAAGAAGGAAATGAAAGGAAAGGAAAAAAGAATGGAAAGAAGGAAGAAAGGAATGAAAGAAAGAAAGAACTGGAATGAGGAATTTCATATAGGTTTTGAATAGAAAATGGTCTGTTCACATGGAAAGAATGAGGGATGAAGAGAATACCCTATTATTCAATGAAGATCCTGCAATTGCCAGGAAGATTTTGATCTTTTGTTTGTTCTTTTTGTTAAACTTATAGACATGAAAAATTCACACAGGCATGGAAAGTCTATTTGTGCATCCCTTACGGCTATATAGAAATTGATGTGATACGATGTCCTTTTGAATATTTGAAAATGCATTTGCAAATCTTGGACTCAATGCAATTAGTAAATTAAATAATATTTACTCTCATATTTATACATAATGTTCAATTCTTGTTTTAGTTCTGAAGATATTCAGATATTTATTTTACATGCTTAAATTTATTTGGCATGGAACTAAAATAATCAGCCCTGTTAATGTCCTTAATTGTTTGTTTCTATTTTGCAATCATTTTTTTCTCATTTCAAATTTTGATTTGAGCTTCCATATATATATATATATATATATTATATATATATATATATATACATATATATATAATGTATGTGTGTGTATAATTTAATTATTTCCTTTTTGATGGTTCTTGCATTTTCTTTTCCCCGCTAAAATTTGAGATAATCAATTCATTAATTTTCTGTTTTGATAATGCTGATGAAAAATTTTGTAAATTTTATACAGAACATCTTGACTTTTTTCCTATAAATTTTGATGTGCCATATTAATGTCAGGTTTATATTGATCTTATTATGGAAGAATACTTAAAATACATGCCAACAGTAACTATCATTAAAGGACTCATGGGGGCGTGGAGCCAAGATGTTGAAAAAAGAGGACAATCTCTTAGGTGCTCTGTCTCTCAAAACTTAGCAAATAAGGACTCTAACTAAATTTTAGACAGACAGAACCCACAGAGGGATCCAGTGAGGCAGTTCTCCAATCCAAGGTAACCTGGAAAAGAGCAGAAAGGCTCCACTCCATGGGGTTGGAGGGGCAGTCCACCAGAGTGAAGGAATTCTAACCTCCAGGAAGCAGTCCCAGGGTGCTGAGAACAGCAGCTCACAGTGGTGAGGGCAGTTTCCTGATCTACGCCCCATGGAGCACCAGACACAACTTGGGGGATCAAAGGGGTACCTCTGCCAGAGCAGGCATATGAAGCCCAGCCCTCAGGACATTCAGTGAGCAGCATGGCCATGGCAACCCAGATCCAGGAACAGGAAGCAGGCAGAGCCAGAAAGCAGGAGCCCCCAGGACATGAGTGATCAGCCTAGGGAGGGGAGTGAAGAGAGACTGCCTAGCTCTGTCCTCTATCCCTGGAAGGGGAATCTAGGGTTCTGACCACATTCAGATCCTGATCTCAGTCTAGGTCCCACCCCTATAGAACAGCAGGTCCCCCCCCCACCTCAGCCCTGTGGCAGAGGGGTGTGATTGTGGTCATTCACAAACCAGGAGGGAAGAAAGAGCCTCAAGCATGGAGATGCTTGTGGGGGGGGTGTCACACTAATACTAAAAAGCTCAGGAAGCACCCCAAAAACAGACTCAGGCTGGAGAAATGAGTAAGCAGAGGAAAAAAGAGGAGCACCATTGAAAAATACTTCACCTGTGATCCCAAGAAGGATCAAAACACTCAGTCTGAAGATGAGGAAGTTCAATCTCCTGCATCTAAAGACTCCAAGAAAAACAGAAATTGGGCTCAGGCTAAGACAGAGCTCAAAAAAAGACTGAAAATCAAGTGATGGAGATAGAAGAAAAATTGGGAAAAGAAATGAGAGAGATGCAGGAAAAACATGAAAATAAAATCAGCAGCTCAGTCAAGGAGATCCCCCCCCAAAAAAAAATGCTGAAGAAAATAACATGTTAAAAACCAGCACAGGTTAAATGGGTAAAACAGTTCAAAAAGTTACTAAGAAGAATGCTTTAAAAAGCAGAACTGGCCAGATGTAAAAAGAGATAAGAAAGCTCTCTGAGGAAAAAAAATCCTTCAGACAAATAATGGAACTGAGGGAGGTTGCTGATTTTATGAGAAATCGGGACACAATACTTCAAAACCAAAAGAAAGAAAAATTAGAAGAAAACGTGAAACATCTAATTGAAAAAACAACTAATATGGAAAACAGATTTAGGAAAGATAATTTAAAAATTGTTGGAATAACTGAAAGTCATGATCAGGAAAAGAGCCTGACACCATTTTCAAAGAATTACTACAGGAAAATTGCCCTGATATCCTAGAAGCAGAGAGCAAAATAGAAATTTATGGAATCCACCAATCTCCCCCAGAAAGAAATCTCCCCAAAAAACAACCCCCAGGGATATTATAGCCAAGTTCCTGAAGTCCCAGGTCAAAGAGAAAATATTACAAGCAACCAGGACACAATACAAATATCATGGAGCTTCACTCAGGATCACACAGGATTTAGAAGCTACTACATTAAAAACTCATAGGGCTTGGAATATAATATTCTAGAAGGCAAAAAGAGCTCAGAATGCAACCAAGTATCAACTACCCAGCAAAGCTGAACATCCTCTTCCAGGGAAAAAGATGGACTTTCAAGGAACCAGGGAAATTTCAAATGTTCCTGTTGGAATCGCCAGAGCTGAACAGAATGTTTGTTCTTCAAATACAGGACTCAGGTGAAGCATAGAGAGTGCAGCAGAAGGGGAAAATATTAGGGACTTAATGATGATGAACTGCATGTATTCCTGTATAGCAAACTGATACTGATAATAAACTCTGTTTTCAGAGACAAAACTATAACTTTAATATTCTTGAATGAATGAGTCCAAATAAAAGAAACTTACTTAAGGCAAAAGAAATTTATATAGTATATTTCTATTGTTTTTTTATTAATAATAGAAATTATAAGAATAAAAAAATGTGAGTTCTCTTCTAATAAAAAGATTGAAGAAAAAACTAGCCCCCAAATTTCAATGGACTGAATTCTCCAAAGGAAAAACATGTTAGAAAATACATTACACTTAAATACCATATTACTTTGAGGGAACAGGTTTAATCAAGAAATGACTAAATAAATTAAAAAAGTGAAGTCGGAATTTGCAACAAATTGAAAAATTAAAAAATAACAACAGCATTAAAAGGAAAGCAAGGAGGCTGCATCTTTGATCTTATTAGTTTGTAAAACTCTCAGATGAGGAAATCCTTCAACCAGTGCATATTTCCAATTTCTCTGCAATGTATAGTTATAGAGAGAGATGCTCAGAGCTGTGAGAAATTAAATAACTTTTTAGGATCTTAGAGACAAAAACAAGAAATAAACTTTAGTCTTCTATATCTGAAGTAGATCATGTTTCTAATGGTATCAGACAAAACAAAAATCAAAGTATATTAAAAAAGAAAATAAGTGTATTACCTTATACAGGATATTTCCTTATACATGACAATAGTTTATCAATCTTAAACATATATGGATCTAATGAATAATTATCACAAAGCAGCTTCTAGCAGTATTATGAATTATTTATTTGGGTAATTTTAATTTCCCATTAATATACCAACTCCAAAAAGGTATATACAAGTAAAATATATAGCTTCACCAAAGAATTGTTAGTGCTTGGCACATAGAAAGTGTTTAATAAATGTACTAGTTAATTTGTTGCTCATTAACTACAGAAAGTGGACAAACATGCTAAGATAATAATAATAGAAATTAAACACTAGATTCCTATTCTCCCCTCATATTACAGGTATTTATTTGTTAAAATTGACCATATTCTGAAATAAAAAAGAAATATATAAAATAAATAAAAGAGCCATTTTATTGTATTTATTTTTAAAGATTTTATTTATTTTGAGTTTTACAATTTTTCCCCTAATCTTACTTCCTTCTCCCCACCCCCCCATAGAAGGCAATTGGTCAGGCTTTACATTGTTTCCATGATTCCATCCAGATTGGATTCCATCCATTCTATTCCATGTTTCCATCCATATTGAGTGTGATGAGAGAGAAAAATCATATCTTTAAGGAAGAAGCATAAAGTATAAGAGATAGTAAGATCAGACAATAAGATATCAAGTTTTTTTTTTCTAAATTAAGGTGAATAGTCCTTGGACTTTGTTCAAACTCCACGGTTTTTATCTGTATACAGATGCTATTCTCCATTGCAGACAGCCCAAAATTTCCCCTGATTGTTGCACTGATGGAATGAGTGAGTGCATCAAAGTTGATCATCACCCCCATGTTGTAGTTAGGGTATTCAGTGTTTTTCTGGTTCTGCTCATCTCACTCAGCATCAGTTCATGCAAATCCCTCCAGGTTTCTTTGAATTCCTATCCCTCCTGGTTTCTAATAGAACAATAGTGTGCCATAACATACATATAACACAGTTTGCTAAGCCACTCCCCAATTGAAGGACATTTACTTGATTTCCAATTCTTTGCCACCACAAACAGGGCTGCTGTTAATATTTTTGTACAAGTGATGTTTTTACCTTTTTTCATCATCTCTTCAGGGTATAGACCCAGTAGTGGTATTGCTGGATCAAAGGGTATACACATTTCTGTTGCCCTTTGGGCGTAGTTCCAAATTTCTCTCCAGAAAGGTTGAATGAGTTCACAGCTCCACCAGCAATGTAATAGTGTCCTGGATTTCCCAAAATCCTTCCAACAATGATCTTTATCCTTTCTGGTCAAATTGGCCAGTCTAAGAGGTGTAATGTGGTACCTCAGAAAAGCTTAAATTTGCATTTCTCTAATAAGTAATGACTTAGAGCAATTTTTCATGTAACTGGTCCAAGCTGCCAGATATGATCAGTGAGATGTTTGGCTTTGCTTAAGCATAACTTGCTTAAAAAAGAAAGTTTTTATTGGAGGTAGGATATATTTAGAAATGAAACAATGTTTTAGTTTTGCTTTTGTTCTCGTTTTCTTTTTAAGAAATAATAAACCTTTTGTAAAAAGTGAGCACAGGCAGGGTGAGCAGGCAGACATCTCTGAAAGCATATGATCAAACTGGCAGAATCCTACTAGGCAAATGATAGGGTGTTTTCTTTGCTTTGGGTTTTTTTTTTTTTGGTTAGTTTCTTCTGCTATGAGAATCTCTTATTGTCCACTGTGCAATACAGCTATGAAAACAATTTACTACCTAGCCAACATCCTGGTGCAACATGAATTGTCACCTTGATTCCCTTGTTCATCATCCTATTATCAATATATATTCAAGTTTTTTCCTGTCTTCTCTTATACCACTATTGTAAAATAATCTGGAATGTAGGATTTTATGATGTTGCTAATTAAGATTTATTAAGCAAGTTCTTACCACCCTTCACCTCTTGAAAAGATTTTTTTAAAGTAAAGATTGTGGTAGCTGGAGGCAAAGTTAGAAGAAATTAAGAAGTTCTGATTTCAAATTTGGTCTCAGAAACAAATTGTGTGACCAAGAGTGAGTTACTTAACTTCTGATAGCCTCATTTTCCTCAACTGCAAAATGGAAATAATAATAGCACCAATATAGTAGGATAGCTGTTAGATCAAATGAGATATTTGTTAAACATTTAATACAAAACCTAGCACATAGTAGGAGTTATATAAAATTCTTATTTCCTTACCCTTCCCCCCAAAATGTTAAGATTTATAGGTTAAATTTTCAAATATTTAGATTGCCAAAGGAATTCACCCACCTTTTACAGGACTTAATAATTAACCACTTTCAGGATTGTCTAATTTTGGACAAAGATGGAAGCTTTAGAGAAAGAGGGCAACATATGTGTTCAAAGTGTTATTTTAGTATTTTCATCATGTGCTTAGAACTTTACCTCAAAGCCCTATCTAGTATGTTCAATGGCAATACAAAACCAGATTTAATATGTGAAATTATAAGTAGGTGATTTTCCTTTTCTTTAGGTTTTTGCAAGGCAAATGGGGTTAAGTGGCTTGCCCAAGGCCACACAGCTAGGTAATTATTAAGTGTCTGAGACCGGATTTGAACCCAGATACTCCTGACTTCAGGGCTGGTGCTTTATCCACTACACCACCTAGCTGCCCCTAAGTAGGTGATTTTTCAAAAAAGCCAGGTGACATGATAAATCAAGTCATTCATTTAAGCAGTCAAATTCTTGATGCCTATAATAGAAACAATTTCTATGATGGTTCCTTGGATTAGTTTTTCCCTATATGAGGCATGACTGATCTGAGAATTAGGGAATCCAACTGCTGATGCAGCTTCCTATTTTACTAGAATATTAAAAAATCCATCCCAGGAAGAGACAATGTGTCTCAGATTCATCAGATGACCCACTACTTCACAAATCAACACACTGTTCCAACCTAATAATTCCCTTTTGATATATTTTTAAATATAAATGAGGTGGGTTGTATCAACTTAAACCATTGCTGTGGTCTTGCTGTGTCCCTTCCATGCCAGAGTTAAATAAACATTTTTTATTTATTTTGGTATAGTGCTGAATGAGCTACAAATGTCTCATTTCTAATCCTTAACTTTAGCTACTTGATTCAGTTGAATCAGGTCTGCCCTAGAATCACATCTGTCTCACACTACATTACTAACAAATATTTAATGAGAACTTATCTGTTCCCCATTTTATCCTCACTTTTCAACTCTGTACAAGTGAGCTACTACCAGTTCAAAATCATTACATGGGGGTTATAGGTCAGGATTATCCTTTCTGTTGGAATTCTTCCATCTAGACAGAAAGAACAAAATTTTGAAATACTATCCTCTTAATATGACCCCCAGATAGAATTCTCATTCTATGGCATACAGTAATGTCCCATAGTTTGCCTGTATCTAGCACAAACTATGCACTTGACACTATATGTTAAGTGCTGTACAATTATTTCATTTGATGTCCACAATAAGCCTAAAAGGAAGTTACTATTTTCTGCATTTTACAGATGAGGAAACTAGGACAAACAGAGACTAAGTGACTTGATCACATGACTGATAAGTGACTATGGCCAGATTGAAAAAATTTCCAATGAGAGAACTACAATTACTTCTGCCATTTCACTCATACTTCATCAAATCATTGCCATTTTGAGTGGTCAAGATGGTGGAGCAAAGGCAGGGACTCACCCTAGCTGTCCCCCAAAACCACATACCTTTAAATATTATGTTAGTCAAATTCTAGAGTGGCAGAACCCACAAAAGACCAAGAGAAATGATTTTCCAACCCAAGAAAACTTGGAAGATTCATGGGAAGGGTTTGTTGCCCTAGGGTTAGAAAGGATCCACAGAGCAACCCCATCTGTACTGAAAAGAATTTGCCGCAGGGATCCAGGAACAGAAGGTGGGGAGCCTGGGTCAGGATATCGGTAGTAGTTTCCAGACCTCTCAGCCCAGGGATTGCCAAGAACAATTTAGAAGGTCATCAGGAAAACTCATTTGCATTGGAGTAAGAGAGGGGCACAGTCCAGTGCAAACCTCAGAAGTACAGATCCAAGTGGATGAGAAGTAGGCCTTAGGTCCCACTTCTAGAACTCTCAAGTCCATATATGGTAGGAGGATCAGAAGGAGATCACAGGGTTTTGTTTTGTTTTTATAATTATCGCTGAGGCAGGACTCTGTTGCTTGACCCATACTCAGATCTAGGTTGAGTCTGGGGCCCCAGTCACAGGAAAAGGAATCGAAACACAGGAGAGCTTACTTTGAGAGCAGGGACTCTCCTCGCAACTCCAAAGAGAAGGTAATATTTGTGCTCAAGAAAATAGTTATACCATGTCATAAAATCTTGAAGGAATTGAAAACTTGCTGGTCTCTAGAGATATCTCTGAAAACAGTTGCAAATATCCTCAAATGCTTGGGATAATATGTCCTCCATCCTGAGAGCAGAAATCTACCTTACCAAAGAGCTAAAATCAATAAACTGGGGAGATGAGCAAAGAACAGAAGAAAAAATCCAACCATAGACAATTACTTTGGTCTTATGGAAGATCAAAATACTCCATGAAGGAGATAACAAAATCAAAATTTCTGCATCCAAAAATTCTAAGAAAAAATATGAACTAGTCTCGGGCCATGGAAGAACTCAAAAAAAAGACTTTAAAAATTATATAAGAGCAGTAGAGGAAAACTGGGAAGAGCAATGAGAGTGATGTCAGAAAATAAAGAAAATAGGCTAAGCAGCTTTGTAGAGGAGATACAAAAATAATACTAAAGAAAATAAAATTTTAAAAACTAGATTTTGAGAAATGGAAAACGTGGTCCAAACGTCCAATTAGGAGAAGAATATCTTAAAAACTGATCAAATGGAAAAGGAAACACAAAAGTTCACTGAAGAAAACTGCTCCTTAATATAGAATGGAGCAAAGGGAAGCCGATGACTTTGCCAGAAATCAAGAACCAATCAACACAATCAAAAGAATGAAAAAGTAGAAGAAAATATGAAATACCTTATTGGAAAAACAACTGAACAGAAAACAGATCCAGGAAATATAATTTTTAAATTATTGGAATACCTGAAGACAATGACCAAAAAAGAATCTAGATGTCATTTCCCTTCAAATTATTAAGGATTACTGCCATAATATTCAAGAAACTGAGAGGAAAATAGAAATTTAAAAAATCTGGAGTTCACTTCCTGAAAGAGGTACCAAAATAGAAAACTGCCAGGGATATTATAGTCCAAATTCAGAACTTCCAAATCAAGGAGAAAATATTGCAAGTAGCTTGGGAAAAAACAATTCAAATATTATGGGCCAAGATTTAGCAACTGCCACCTAAAGGACTCATAGGGTTTAGAATGATATTCTGAAAAGAAAAAAGAGCTTGAATTACAGCCAAGAATCAACTACCCATTAAAAACAAACATATCTTTTCAGGGGGAAAAGACTGATATTCGATGAAATAGGGGACCCTCAAACTTTCCTGATGAAATGACCAGAACATAAAAGAAAGTTAGGTCTTCAAATATAGGAGTCAGGTGAAACATAACGAGGGTGGACAGGAACATCAAATCATGAGGGCCTTCATGATGTTGAATTACTAGTATTCCTGCATGGAAAAATGATACTGATAATTCACATGAATTTACTTATTTATTAAGGCAGTTAGAAGGAATATATATATATATATATATATATATATATATAGCACAGGTGGGAGTTGAGTTTGAAGGGATTATAAATTAAAAAGATGTAGGGAATGGGCAAGAAAGGAGTGTACTGGAGAAAGGGAAAGAGGGAAGCAGAAAAGGGTACATTATTTCACATAAAAGAAACAAGAAAAAAACTTTTGCAGTGTAGTAGAAGAGGGGGAAAGTGGGAATTAGTGATTGAGGCTTCCTTTCATCAGAATTGGATCAGAAAGGGAATAATATATATACACTAAATTGGGTATAGAAATCTATCTTATTATAAAGGAAAGTAGAGAAAAGGAATGGGAGAAAGAGTGTGGGAAATTGGTGACAGAAGGGAAGGAGATTATGGTATGGTAACTCAGATGCAAAACACTTTTGAGGAAGAACAGGGTGAAAGGAAAGAGAGACTAGAATAAATGGGGATGGGGAATAGGACAGAGGAAAATATTGTTAGTAATAGTAGCTGTGGGAAATAAATATTGAAGCAAGTATCTCTGATAAAGTCATCATTTCTCAAACATAGAGAACTGAGACATATATATATATATTTATATATATGTATATAAATATATATATATATATATATATATATATACCTATGAACAATTCCCCAATTAATAAGTCATAAAAAGTTATGAAAAGTTTTCAGATGAAGTTATCAATGAAATCTATTTAAATCATTTTTAACTGTCCTAACTCACTATTGCTAGGAGTTAGAACAATTCTGTTGGTACTGCCTTTGCATATTGGATTGAAGGAGAAAATGACAAATGATGGGAAATATAGGAAAGTTGTCACATTGATGTACTCTTGGAGGAGTTATGAAATGATTCAACAATTCTGTAGAGCAATTTAAAACTATGCCTGAAGGGCATAATCATCCTACCCTTTGTACTACCAGTACCACAACTAGGTCTATATTCCAGAAGGGATGATAAACAAGCAGAAAAGAACCTATATGTATAGAGATATTTATGGCATCTCTTTCCTAAATGTGAGGAATGGAGATGAGGGGGATGCCATTGGTTGGAGAATGGCTGAGCAAATTCTGATGATTGCAATGAAATAGTGTCCTGTTATGAGAAATGAAGAATAGGATACGCTAAATAAAAATTAATTACTTGAGTAGATGCAATGGGAAATGAAATGTAATCAAAATAACTGCAATACTGCAAGGTGATCAACTGTAAATGACCTATCTTTTCTCAGCAATGTTGTGACCCAAGAGAACTCTGAAGGATTTATGACAATGAAAGCTATCCATCCCAAACACAGAGTTGATGTTATCTGAATAAAGATTGAAGCACATTTTTTTCACTTTATTTTTCTTGAGGTTTCTCTTCTTGGATTGGGGGTTGTTTATTTTTTAATATGACTATTGGGGTAATGTTTTTCGTGACTACACATTTTTGACCTATGTCAAGTAACTTGGCTTCCTCAAGGACTAGAATTGGGGGAAGGTAGAGAATTTGCAATGCAAGGATTTGAAAGTGAATATTGAAGCTTGTTTTTCCACGAAACTAGTGGAAAAATATAAAATTAAACTTAAAAATGAAACAAAAAAAGACATTTATTCCTCTTCTCTTTTTATGTCATCTCCTGAATCTGTCTTTTTGAGAATTTTTTTTTCCCTGAGACTCTTCAAAACTCCTTAAATGGAGATTAATCATGCCTGAAATTGTGCACAGACCTTCAAGGAATATAGTTATTAAAATATGGTCAGAGTATGGGTTAGGATATGGGCCAGAACCATTCCCTCTTGCTTCTTTTTATCACATTTAATGGGCAAAAATTCAGATAAGGGTATGTTTTCCTCTGAGATATAAATTAATCTTAGTAAGATTTCCCACAATTTTGAGAGATATAAAAGGTTATAATCAATAACTGCAAGATTGTTTTTACAATTTGAACCAAATGAAATGATGAATGAATGATAAAATTATTTATATTTATATTTTATCTTAAAACATAGAAAAGAAAAAGTATAATTCCCTCATGTTCACTCGTTTTTCCTTTTTTTCTGAAGGAAGTAGTAGATTTTGAAATATTTTGACATTCAAAGGATTATACATATAGTATTTTCTACATTATCTTCAGTACAACTTGTGAATTTATTTCAAATGAACAAGTGTATTCTACATGAGACAAAACTTATAAACAATTTGGTACTGTCCCAGATAATTATTATATATATACTTAAAAAACAAGCTTGATTTTATTTAGATGAATCATTTCGATGCAATTAAACAGTGATAGTTATTCAAACTAACCTTTAAAAGTAACTTACTATGTGAAGTCAAGGTTGAGATATGATATTGTATTTGCATACGCATTGTATATGGGAAATCGTTCTTTTGTTTTATTGAGTAGCATTGATATTTATTTTAATGTATTTTAAGTCCCATAAAACAGTATTGGAAAATTTTGCTATTTGGATGGTGAACAATCAAATCAATGGTTTTAACTCATCATAGCAATATTACTTTGACTTTTAAAGCCTCATTAAATTGAGAACATAAATATGCCAGATCAACCAAATGAAATCAGAGTGGCACTATTCTGGATTTAAGGTCAATCTAAATATATCTGGTACAATGCATATGAAAGTGATTTGAAAACTTAACGGGTTGAATAAATGGCAATTGTTGTTGCTTCTGCTGCTGCTACTGCTGATTTTGTTGCTATTATTATTCCAATTCAATGATTCCTAATCTGTTTTCAATGTTGTAGACCCATTTGGCAGATTATTGAAGGATATGGATTTCTTTTAAATTAATGTTTTTTTAAATATGCTATCTAACGTTCTGTCATACTAACCTACATGTTGCTCATCCACAATACTCCATCTCAATGATAGAAGTGTGGAGGGAAGTAATGATGAAATATAATGGAGTAGGTCCATATTGTGAATATCTAAATGTAAAAAAGGAATGAAATTTGTTCCTAATGATAATACGAGTCACTAAAGTTTATTAATAAGGCAGGTGGTGACACAGTCATACCTGCACTTTTGAAAAATCAATTCCAGAGATTTAAGGAGGACTACTGGATTAAGGAAATACTTGGGGCAAGAAAATCCATATGAACTTATTATGCTACTCCAAGCAAGAGATTTTGAAGTCCTAAAATAAGGTGATGGCTGTGATAGTGGTTTGAATGGTGGTTTGAGAGACTGTTAATAGAGGGCATCTAGGTGGCACAGTGGATAGAGTACTGGCCCTGGAGTCAGGAGGACTTAAGTTCAAATCCAGCCTCAAACACTTAATAATTGCTTTAGGAAAGTCACTCTTAACCCCATTGCCTTAAATAAATAAAATTAAATAAAATAAAATAATAGTATAGAGAAGTAACACTCTCCACACTTCTTCTGTATCTTGAAATTCTTTGTTTCTCTCATGGCATAATTATGGTGTCACCTTTTCCAATCTTTTCTTTGATATCCTATCTATTTATGATTTTCCCCCTGAACATTGCCATATATTTTATTTTACAGGACATTTTGTTCCCTTATTATTTAGTATTGTATTGATTGTAACCTATGAGTGTCCCTCAAAGATTCAGCATTACTGAAATTTAAAATTTCTAGACAAAATGGAACTGAAAATTTGGGGACACAAACATAAAAAAGGGGAAAATGAATATGCAATTCCCCAGCCTTACTGGGTTCACCATTTTAACTTGCATTCATATTGATCAATTGGATCCCTGGAGGATGGCTAACTATTCCTCCCTTCAAATTTATAGGGTTCAACATCAGGTGTTGTGTACTCTAGTACTGTCTGTTAATTTTCAAAATTGATTTATTTTTTGTACTTAAAGATTTTATTTATTTTGCATATTACAATTTTTCTCCTATTCTTACTTCCCTCCCCCCAATCCCCACAGAAGGCAGTCTGTTAGTCTTTACATTGCTTCCATGCTATACATTGATCTAAGTTGAATGTGTTGAGAAAAAAAATCATATCTTTAAGGAAAAAAATAAAATATAAGAGATAGCAAAATTGCATAATATGATAGCATTTTTTTAAAATTAAAGGTAATAGTGGGGCTGAGCCAAGATGGCCACAGGAGAGGACTTTCTCTCAGTTGCTGTGGAGCAAAATGCATAAACTAAGGACTCTAACTACATTTTCCATCTGGAAAAGAATGGAAAGACTCAGCTCCATGGGATAGGAGGGGTGACCCACCAGAGGGGTGGCCTGCCAGAGCTAAGGAACTTCAGCCTCCTGGAGGCAGTCCCAGGGTTCTGGGAACCATGGCTCACAGCAGTGGGGGCAGTTTCCTGACCTACACCCTGGGGAGCACCAGACACAACTTGGGGGTACAACAGAGGGACCTATGCCACAGCGAGCATGTGAAGTCCAGCCCTCAGGCTACTCAGTGAGCAGCATTGTTGCAGCAGCCCAGATGCAGGAACCGGGAGCAGGTGGAGCTAGTAAGCAGGAGCCCCCAGGGTATGAGCCCATTGAACCTGGAGAGGGGAGTGAAGAGAGAGACTGCTGAGCTCTGTCCTCTGCCCCTGGAATAGGACTCTGGGGTTCTGACCACATTTAGATCCTGATCGCAGTCTAGGCTCCTATAGAACAGCAGGGCCCCCCACCTCAGCCCCGTGGCAGAGGGAGACAATTATAGTCATTCACAGATCAGGAGGGAGGACAGAGCCTCACACACTGAGATCTTTGTGGGGGTGTCCCAAAAACTCAGGAAGCACCGCAAAACCAGGCTCAGGCTGGGAAAATGAGTAAGCAGAGAAAAAAGAGGAACACCATTGGGAAATACGCTGCCTATGACCCCAAGAAGGATCAAAACATTCAATCTGAAGATGAGGAGGTACAAGCTCTTGCATCTAAAGACTCCAAGAAAAAACAGAAATTGGGCTCAGGCTATGACAGAGCTCAAAAAAGACTTAGAAAATCAAGTGAGGGAGATAGAGGAAAAATTGGTAAAAGAAATGAGAGAGATGCAGGAAAAACATGAAAATGAAGTCAGCAGCTTAGTCAAGGAGATCCAAAAAATGCTGAAGTAAATAACATGTTAAAAACCAGCATAGGTCAAGTAGATAAGACAGTTCAAAAAGGTATTGCTTTCAAAAGCAGAATTGGCCAGATTTGAAAAGGAGATAAGAAAGGTCTCTGAGGAAAACAAATCCTTCAGACAAAGAATAAAACTCATGGAAATTTCTGATTTTATGATAAATCAGGACTCAATACTTCAAAACCAAAAGAATGAAAAATGAGAAGAAAATGTGAAACATCTCAATGAAAAATTAAAGGTAATGGTCTTTCGTCTTTGCTCAAACACCACAATCCTTCCTCTGCATACAGATGGTATTCTCCATCACAGGTACCCCAAAATTGTCCCTGACTGTTGTACTGATGGAATGATCAAGTCCATTAAAATAATCATCAACCACATGTTGCTCTTATGGTGTAAAATATTCTTCTCAGTCAGGGCCAGTTCATGCAAATCCTTCCAGGCTTCTCTGAATTCCCATCCCTCCTGGTTTCTAATAGAACAATAGTGTTTCATAGCATACATTCAATTTATTCCTATGCTCTCTAGGGTTTTTAGTAAGAATAAATACTGTATTTTATCAAAGGCTTTTCCAGCATCTATTGATATAATCTTGTGATTTCTGATATGTTTGTTATTGATATAATTAATTATACTAACAATTTTCCTAATATTGAACCAATCCTACATTCCTGGGATAAATCCTACTTGGTCATAGTGTATTATCTTAGTAATAACTTGTTGTAAGTGTTTTGCTAAAATTTTATTTAAGATTTTTGCATCTATATTCATCAAAGAGATAGGTCAATTATTTTCTTTCTCTATTCTGACTTCCTGGTTTAGGTATCAGCATCATATTGGTGTCATAGAAAGAGTTAAGCCGAGTTCTGACCTCACCTATTTTGCCAAAGGGTTTATAAAGAATTGGAATCAATTGTTCCTTAAATGTTTGATAGAATTCACTTGTGAATCCATCTGGCCCCGGAGATATTTTCTTAGGGAGTTCATTAATGGTTTGTTGAAATTCTTTTTCTGCAATAGAGATATTTAAATATTTAATTTCCTCTTCTTTTAACCTGAGAAACTTATATTTTTGTAAATATTCATCCACTTCACTTATATTGTCAAATTAATTGGCATAGAGTTGGGAAAAATAATTCCAAATTATTACTTTAATTTCCTCCTCATTGGTGGTGAGTTCACCTTTTTCATTTATGATACTAGTAATTTGGTTTTCTTATTTCTTTTTTTTTAATCAAATTAATCAGCAGTTTATCACATTTATTGTTTGTTTCATAAAACCAAATCTTGGTTTTATTAATTCAATAGTTTTCTTCCTTATAATTTTATTAATTTTTCCTTTAATTTTTAGAATTTCTAACTTGATATGTAATTGGTAGTTTTATATTTCTCCTTTCTCTAATGTTTTAGTTGTATATTTAGTTAATTGACTTCCTCTTTCTCTAATTTATTCATGTCAGTCTTTAAAAATATAATATATTACCTGACATCTACCTTGGCTGTATATCATAAGTTTTGGTATGATATAATTCAATTAGGAGTCTTTTAATCATCAAATAGTGCAGATTTGTGATTTATTCATGGTTATTTGCAAACCCTCACAAAGTCCAAATGTAATATTGAAATCAGTCATGAATATTTTTGCATGTTTGGGAAAATGCATCAATATGTGCAACTTCAATCATATTTGAAGAATTGGGTACTCTCATTACAAATGCAACAAATTGGAACTAATTTCCAATAGTACTTCATTTTTCTAATGGAAAGATCTGTTTTTTCTGAAGATGATCTCATTTCATCAAAATTATAGAAAGGCTGATATAAAAAATTCTGAAATTTCAAATAAATATAATTAAGTTAGATAACTAAGAAAGATTATTCTAATGACTTCATATCAATTATATCAAAGATATAGCAATATTTTCAGCAGTTTTCTGGTATCAATCTTATTTATTAATATAAATCACATCAATTTTATTTGCCATCTCTCAGTATGAAATAAAAACTTTTCCTTTCATTTTGCTTCAGAATTCCAATGGAATGTTGTTTTGTAAATTATAATAGTTATTTTGTATCTAATAGCATAATTATCACTGTGATTAATAAGTATATATTGTTCAGTTCAATACTTTTGCCATTTTTGTTTACTCCTTGATAATTTTATTTTTTTCTCTTTTTCATTTTATTCATAACAATTATGTACCTGCCCCCATACTCAGATCCAGGTCACAGTGTGGGGTCCTAGACATAGAGAAAGGAGATTAGCATAACAGGGACTGTCCTCATAGATCCAGGGCAGAAGGGAATGCTTGTGGTCATCCACAGATCAGAACACAGTTCAGAAGAGCAAACAGAGCTACTCTTAAGACCTTGGAGGAATTGAGGTATCTGGGGGGAAGGTGTCTCTAAAAACAGCTGCAAAAGCCCTAAAAAGCTTGGGACAATAAGTCCTTCACTCTGGAAGGAGAGCCCCACCTTGGGTTAAGATCAAGTCATAGGCTGAAAAAAATGAGGAAACAGCAGAAGAAGGAAAAAACATAATCCAAGATAATTACTTTGATCTTATGAAGGATCAAAATAAACACTCAGAAGATAACAAAGTCAAAGCTTCTAAGTCCAAAGTCTCTAAGAAAAATATGAATTGGTCTCAGGCTATGACAAAACTCAAAAAAGATTTGAAAATCAAATAAAGGAGATAGAGGAAAAATTGGGAAGAAAAATGAGAGTGATGTGAGAACATCAAGAAAGCCAAGTCAGTAGTATGGTGGAGAAATTCTAAAAAAAATACTGAAGAAAATAATATCTTAAAAACCAATTTGGGTAAAGTGGAAAAAGCAATCCACAAGGCCATTGAGGAAATGGATGCTTTAAAAAGCTGAATTAGCCAGATGGCAAAGGAAATAGAAAAACTCTGTGAATAAAATAATTTCTTCAAATGTAGAATCAAGCTAAGGGAAACTGATGACTTTGTGAGAAATCAAGAAACAAGAAAAACAAAACCAAAATAATTAAAAACTAGAAGAAATTGTGAAATATCTAATTTGGAACAGATACAAGAGAGATAATTTAAAACATTATTGAACTATAACAAATCATGAACAAAGAAATGGCTAGACTCATTTTTCAAGAAATAATACAGGGGGCAGTTATGTGGTGCAGTGGATAGAGCACCAGCCCTGGTGTCAGGAATAGCTGAGTTCAAGCCTAGCCTCAGTCACTTAATAATTACCTAGCTGTGTGGCCTTGGGCAAGCCATTTAACCCCATTTGCCTTGCAAAGTCCCAGAAAGAAAGAAAGAAAGAAAGAAAGAAAGAAAGAAAGAAAGAAAGAAAGAGAAAGAGAGAAAGAAAAAAAGAAAGAAAGAAATACAGGAAAATTGCACTGATTTTGTAGAAATAATAGAGGATAAAATAGAAATTGAAAGAATCCACTGATCACCTCCTGAAAGAGATCCCAAAATGAAAACTACCAGGAATATTAGAACCAATTTCAGAACTCTCAAGTCAAGGAGAAAATATCACAAGCAACCAGAAAGGAACAATTGAAATATCATGGAGCTACAGTCAGGAAAACACAAGATTTAATAGCTTCTACATTATGGGGTCATAGGTCTTGGAATATATTATAGAAGACAAAAGAATTACAACCAAGAATCAATTACCCAGCAAAACTGAACATATGGGGCACATCTAGGTGGCACAGTGGATAGAGCACTGGTCCTGGAGGCAGGAGGACAAGAATTCAAATCCAGCCTCACACACTTAGTAATTACCTAGCTGTGTGACCTGAAGTCACTTAAACCCTATTGCTTTAAATAAATAAAACTAAAATAAAACCCTGAACATATTCTTTCAGGGCAAAAGAAGATGAACATTCAGTGAAATAGGATACCTTCAAACTTTCCTGATGAAGTGACATGAGCTTAACATAAAGGTTATCTTCAAGTACTCAGGTAAATCATAGAGAGAGTGGACAGAAAGAGTAAATTTTGAGGAAATTAATGATTTTGAATTGCTTTTACCTCTGCAAGGGAAGATGATACTGATAATTCATATGAACCTTCTCATTTATTAGGGCAGCTAGAAAGAGTAGATATAAACAAGGCACAGGCACCGGAGGGAGTTGATTTTGAAGGTATTATAAAGTATAAAAAGGTGGAGTCACTGAGGGAGAAAGGAATGTACTGGGAGACAGGGAAAGTAAAGGTAGAATGGGATAAGTTATTTCATGTAAGAGTCAAGAAAAAGTTTTTGCAATGGAGTGGAACAGGGGGAAGATGAGGGGGAGTGTCTCAGTGAGGAAATAACAAACACACTCAATTGAGTACAGAAATATATCTTACCCTAGAGGAAAATAGGAAAGAAAAGGGATATGAGAAAAGGGGATGGGGGAAGGGAGGGTGGTGTAGGTGATAGATCGTGGGAGAAGGTAGTCAGATGCACACACTTTTGAGGAGGGACAGGGTGAAAGAAGAAAGAGAGAGAATAGAATAAATGGGAGTGTGGAGGAATAGGATGGAGGAAAATACAGCTAGCAATAGCAACTCTAGGAAAACATATTGAAGCAATTTCTCTGATGGACTTAAGATTAAGAATGCAATCTACACCAAAGAAAGAGCTGTATGGTGTCTGAATACAAACTGAAGCACAATCTTTTTTCCCTTATTTCATTTTTCTTGAGGTTTATCTTTCTTTGTGGGGAGTGAGGGGGTTATGCTTCCTTTTTAACATGACAGTTATTGTAAAGTGTTTAATGGCTACACATTTTTTAACCTATACCAAATAACTGATTTTCTCAATATGGGAAGCAGGTTGGGAGGAAGGGAGAGAATTTGGAACTCAAGGTTTCGGGAGTAATTGCTGAAACTTGCAAAAAAGATATATATATATATATATATATATATATATATATATATATATATACACATATATATATATATATATGTATATATATATATATATATATATTACTTTTTGGATTTCATATACATATATGTTCCTCACTCCTATATAAAACTCTAGAAAAGAAAAAAATATTTTAGCAAGGTGTACATGTATGAGCACACCAGTGTATATGAGAGAAAGGTTAAACTGGTGGTTTGGGGAAAGTTAAAATTTCAGTGTAAGCATTTGTAATTAAAAATAAGCAGATGGTACAAATTTGGGTTTGACTTACTCTTTAGCTGATTGTCTAGTCTTAAAAGAATATTAACAATGAAGATCACAGTTAAAATGCATCTTGTGAGCATATTTTAAGATTCTTTTAATTTTTTTTTTTCTGGAGAGACAGTTGTTAAACATTTAACATCACACCCCTACACATTACCAAAAAGACAGAAATGACTGATTACATACAAGGACTCTAAAAGTATGCAAAAGATTTACAAAAAGTAATAGCCCCTGAGGAAAAAACTTGGAAGACAAATATAAGCACCATAGAGCAGAGGCTGAAAAATCTTACCAAAGTAGTCAACACTCTGAAAATAGTGAGGGAAACACTTCAAAAAAATCAAATTGATTTACTTACAAACATATTAAGCATTTACTTTGTGTCAAGAAATATTTGAGCTAAGATACTTGTATAAAAGTGAGACAATCCCTCCAATTAAGGAGTTTATAGTCTACTGAGGAAAAGTACTGCATGCTCTTAGTAAAGTAAACATGGTCTACAGACATAATAGTATATAGTGATTTAAAGGGTTGCTAACTACTAGGAGAATCAAAATAGATCAAGGGTTATCAAAGACCAAGAAGAGATTGGAGAGCTTTTCAGGTATGTGAGAAAATCTAGGCAAAGGAATAGTTCCTGGTGTTGGAATGTGTTGTGGTAAACATTACAGGTTGTGAACAACTTTAGATGTCAATTGCAGGGGACGACTAGGTGGTGTAGTGGCTAGAGCATTGGTCCTAGAGTCAGGAGTACCTGAGTTCAAATCTGGCCTCAGACACTTAATAATTACCTAGCTGTGTGGTCTTGGGCAAGCCCTTTAACCCCACTCCCTTACAAAAAAAACTTTAAAAAAGATGTCATTTAGAAGTTCATTTTATCACTAAATCAACAGGGAAACACTGGAATGTCTTGGTCCAATGATTTACATTGCCATATTGGTGACAGGAATATCAGTTATGCAGCTTTGCTGGTAAAGGATTGGGTGGGAGAAAAAAGAAACAGGGAGAACTATTAAGAAGTTATTATAATCACACAAATAGTAAATGATGAGAGACATAACTAGTGGTGTTATGATATGATTAGAGATAAAATTACTACTTGCTACTTATCTTTCAGTATCAAAGAGCACCACATCAATCAGCTAAGTGATAGGTGGTATGACTTGCATACTTATATTTTATTATGCTCTTCAAGGTGTCTTTCTCACCCTTCCCAGAATCATTCTCCCTATAGCCTAATTGCTAGTAAACAAGACTATTGGAGAAGGCCTGGTTGTTGTAGTAATTTCTTTGTCTTCAATTGTTTTCAATTTTTCCTGTATAAGTGAGGTACCACAGCACATCATTAACTCCAAAAAAGCACCAGTATGTGAAGTTTGGTGACAGAATGCCACAACTCAATATATCCAAGTCTGTCTTTCTATGGACTAATCCTTCCAAACCTTCCACTTTTGATCTGTCAATTATTCATCACATTTCTCAATATCTTTAACATTAGGACAATAACTTGCTGCTCTACTTTTAGTATACTCCCCAGAGTTTGACCTGAACCATGACCCTTACCAAGGTAAGGGGCCACTCTTTGGGGGAAAACCAATCCAATGGGGGCTCTTGAGTAAATTCTAGCACAAATTTTATAAAATAGCACCTTGGGGGTGGAGAAAGTAGCTGGCGCAGTGGAGAGAGCACAGCCATGGAATCAGGAGACACTGAGTTCAAATTCAGCCTCAGATATTTAATAATTTCCTAGCTGTGTGATCTGGGGCAAGTCACTTGACCTCATTGTCTTGCAAAAACCTAAAAAAAAGAGCACCTAAACTAAAGAACTTGCTTGTGATCTTAGACACAGAAGGCACATTACCTACTTCCTTCCTTTCTCATATTTCCTTTATAAGATAAATATTAGGAATTAGGAAGAGAAAATTTTGAGAAAGAAAATTAAAGGTTAATATTATTATTTTTTTTCCTAAAAAGTTGAGTATAATACTAAATTAGCAAAGCATTTACATCAATATAATATGCTATGGCAATGTTAGTTTTAAAGTAAGAATAAAGAATTAGTTCAATATTAGAAAAAATTATAAGCAATGAATCACATCAGTAACAAAACAATAAAAAATTTTGGTGTAACATCAATAGATGTAGAAAAGGTCTAAAATGTAGTAATTTATATTTTAAAAATACTAAAATTGCAAGGAAGATTTTTTTCCCTAACATAAGTATCAATTCTTCAAAGACAAGAACTAGCATTACTGGAAATGGAGGAACATTAGAAAATTCTTAAAAGATCAATTCAAAGGGAAAATTGACTAATATAATCAATATCTCTGCTAGAAAAATAAAAATATAATATCTTTCCAATGAGTGAATGATGATGATGATGATGTTTGTCCTTCATTCTCCAAGAAGACCATTATATTAGGAAGTTGATGTCATGACAAACACATGAATTTAATTTGAATTAGGTGTGCTGTACAAGTCACAAGTCTCACTTACTCCTCCATGGTTATTTGGGTCCAATGATCAGATATCAATCAGGACAACTGAAGAAAGACCTGGATGCAAGGCAGTCAGGGTTAAATGACTTGCACAAAGTCACACAATTAGTAAGTTGCAAATGTCTGAGGCTGCATTCAAACTCCTGTCCTCTTAGAGGCTTCAAAGTCAGTGCTTTATGGACCACTTAGCTGGCCTTTCCAATTATAATTAATAAAACCAATGAGAGAATATGTTTCCTAAATTTCCTTTAAGATTGAATAAGAAAGAAAACATTTGTCAATCATAAAAGACAACAAAAATAACTATTTTAAATAAAGGATTAAATGTAATAGGATGGGGCAGCTAGGTGGCACAGTGGATAGAGCACCGACCCTGGAGTCAGGAGTACCTGAGTTCAAATCTGGCCTCAGACACTTAATATTTGTGCAGCTGTGAGACCTTGAACAAGATACTTAACCCCATTGCCTTAAATTAAATAAATAAATAAACAAATAAAGATGATACAAGACAATTAGAACTCTAACAACCTACACTAATTCTCAATTTCTATAGAAAATGTCATATATAAACCTTTTCAAAAGACCAACCAAATCGGAAGATAGTTCTATGATTTTTAAAGGGAATTCATCCCTGATTTCATATCTCATAAAATAATTTCTACTTTTATAGTATTGATTCAAATTTATATTTTGCCAAATTTCTTCCCTACCTTTATAGCAACTTCCTTTCATTTTCCTTCCTTCCATTCTTCCCACCTCCCTCCCTTCCCTTCTCCCTTCCCTTCCTTCCTTCCTTCCTTCCTTTCTTCCTTCCTTCCTTCCTTCCTTCCTTCCTTCCTTCCTTCCTTCCTTCCTTCCTTCCTTCCTTCCTTCCTTCCTTTTCTCTTCTTTCCCTCCTTTTTTTCCCTTCTTTCTTTTAAAATTTTTAATACACTATCCTTACTAAAAACATTTGAATTTTGGAGTTCATCAGCTCTAAATTGTAGTGCATGTTCATTTCTCAACTTTACCTATCTAAATAAATGCATGTTTTTCTCCTATATTCCAGTACAAGGTCATTTTAATAATTATTTTTCATTGTGTAGTTTAGATATGCTTATTAAGTGCTTTTTATTCCTACTATTCTCATTTTAGTTTTTGCTATTTTTATGGTTCTTCTGCAATTAGTTTTGCTTGTTATGTCTAAATCAATAAATCATACTCAAATTGATTGATATAATTCTAAATTTGTAGATTCTTTAAGTCATAATTTTTCTTCTATTAGAGTGAGTCAACCTATGAATGTTGAATGTGTTAACCATTATTTCAACTACTTTCATTCCTATGAACATTGCTTTATAATTATATGTATATAAAGGATATTTTATAGAATTTGTACCTAGTATTAGTTGAATTTTTCTTCAAATACATTATTGGGATTGTTTTTATTTTTTGTTATTTAGATTTTTAATTTATGCAATAAAACAAGCAATTCCACAACATAATCTAATAAAAAAGTTTATTTCACATAAAACTTCAAGTCTATAATGTACAGCTTACTATTTCTTTTAAATATGTAATAAAGTTACCATGTAAATTTTTCCCCTTTTTCCCTCTCCCCCACCCAAGACATGGTTACCATTAAACACAAATTGTGTTTCTGTAAAATTATTTGGCACATATTCCAGTTTACCATTTCTTTATCTGGATTTAAATAGTATCTTTCTTCATATGTTCTTTGTAGCTAATTTGAGTATTTATAAGTCAAAATTATTCATTCACTCAAGGATTTTCTAAAAAACAATATTGCTATTATAGTATACAATGTTTGCTTGGTTCTGCTCTTTTCGTTCATTATTATTTCATGAATATTTAGTAATTTTTCCCTAAGATCATTGAGTTCATCAACTCTAACAGCCCAGTAGTTTTCCATCACAATCACATAGGAGAAGTTGTTCAGGAATTCCCAACTGTCTAAATACATTCTAATGGATGACAGTTCTTATTTAAAAAGCAGAGATCTTTTCCTTTTATTTATTCTTTTGATTTTATGTTTGAATATTCTCATGATGACTTTACCTTCAATTTCATCTTTAAATGGACCCATTATAGCTTAGCTCTCAATGCATTTTACCAAGTTTTTGGTTTCTTTTTTTCCCCAGAACTGCTTCTCACTGCTTATGAGTCTATTGCTCAAAATCATCTGTAAACCTTTTCTGTAAAATATGACAAATAAGTTATACTCTAAATCAGTTTTTCTGGAGAAACTGTTTCTTTACATTTGCTAAAGAAGACAAGTTCTATTGGTTAAGGTGTTTGATCATTTTGGTTATTAATTTATATAAGGTTAACTTCTTAAGGAGACAAGCCATAACACAGATGCTCCATTAGCCAGCACCATACCATCTGAATATGGAACCATCAATTACAGCAAATGAAGTTTTGAGAACTGTGATCAAGTTCATTTACCTTGGCAGTGTCCTTTCCAAAGAGTTACACATTGACAATGCGGTTGACATAGGCATTGCCAGAGCTAGATCAGCATTTGGGAGACTCTGAAATAAAGTGTGGGAGAGAATAAGTATTAGAATGACTACCAGACTGAAGGTCTAGAGAGCCATTGTGCTCACCTATTGCTATAGGCCTGTGAAACCTGGATTATCTACCAGTGCCATATTAGAAAAATGAATTTCTTCCATTTAAATTGTCTTAGGAAGATCTGAAGACCACCTGGGAGGAGAAAATAACAGACCTTGAGGTCCTTTCTGGAACTCAACTGCCTAGCATTCTAACATTACTACATAGAGTGCAACTCTGATGGACTGGACACATTGTTACAATTTCAATCATAGGCTTCCCCAAAAAACTATTTTAAGAACTAACACAAGGCAAGCACTCACAAGGGGGTCAGAAGAAGCAATACCAAGGCACTGAAGGTCTCATTGAAGAGCTTTAGAATTGATTGTACAACATGGGAGACACTGGCACAGGACCACGCAGCATGGTATGACTTCATCAGTGAGGGTGCTGCACTCTATGAAGAAGGCAGAAATGAAGTAGCTCAAAGGAATCAATCTTTATCTCTCTCTAAAAGAGATGTGGGCACAAATCTCTCTAAGATAGAGAAGAGAGACAGAAACAGAAACAGAAAAAGATGGCTAAATATACATCCTACAAATAGCTAGTATAATAAAATTTGCAGAGCATGGAATGTATTATTTATTAAATTTATAAATAAGTGAACAATTTATGAATAAAGAAAAGAGAGTAGAGTGAAGGGAAAAGTGGATAATTTTGGATACATTTCATTGAAAAGTTTTATACAAATAAAACAAGCATAGCCTAGATGAGAATAAAAGTAGAAAATTGGGAAACATTATAAGAAGATTCTCAGCTAAAGATCTAATATCCTAAGTATATTTATTCATATATATATAATTGATATTAATATTTACAAATTATTATATTATAAATTTATATATAAATTTCTTTTTTTATAAAACTTCATCAAATCTACAAGAATATGAGTCATTCCTCAGTTGATAAGTTGTCAAAAGATATAAACAGGCAGCTTTTAGATAAAGAAATCAAAACAAATTATAGTAACATGAAAATTTGCTCTAAATGATTATTGGTTAGAGAAAGCAACCTCAAGCTAACACCTGTCAGATTTGCTAATATAATTGAAGGTGAAAGACACAAATGTGGGAACAGATATGGAAAATTTAGGACACTAATGCATTGTTGATGGAATTATTATTATTGTTGTTGTTATTGTTATTAATATCAATTATTTCCAGAAAGACCACTACTAGGTCTTTCTCCAAAGATGATTAGAGAAAAAGAAAAATAATTCATATGCTCTAAAATATTTATAACAGTTATCTGTGGCTGTAAAGAATTGAAGATATTTGTCTCTACCTCATTAGCTAGTGTTTTGTTGCTATTGTTTAGTCATTTTGCAATTTTCTCTGACTCTGCTATGGAGTTTTATTTGGAATTTTATTGGCACACACACAAGTCATTTTATAAGTTCCTTTGTATTAATGATTTGAATTATTATTTATTTTGGTTTGTGATAATTTGCTTTTTGTCTTTTCAAAACACTTGTTTATATCTGATTAGTTCTTGTCAACTAAAGAATGATTCCAGGTGATATATATATATATATACATATATATATATATATATATATATATGTATAAAATCTGATAAAGGCCATCTCCAATTGTTAATATGGATTGATTTTTCACATAATTTTACAAAGTACAACAAATATTTTCTATTATAACTTTTATGATAATTTTGATGCTTTCATTTGGTTTAGAATTCTCTCTCTAACCATTATTGTAAAAGATTATTTCTTTTAATGACTTCTATTTCTTTATTAGTCAAGTGCACTTCTGTATTTTAGTCATGTATACATTTAGAATGTTATGTAAAATATTGAATAAGGTTTTACTCTTATTATTATATATTATAATTTATAAATATTCTCATATTTAATTTTCTACTTTATATTTTCTTAAAGTTTTCTGAATTCAAGTTATAGGTTATATTGAATATTTTGCTATATTTTGAGCTTGTTTCTGAGTTTTACTGCTCTATTCATTCCATTGACAAACTTTTTTATTTTTAAAAATAATCTAGCTGATTTAGAAAATGACACATTTATAATATAATTTGATCTGCTAATGCAATAACTCTTCCATTTCTACCTTTCCTCATTGTTTTCCTTAAAATTTTAGTCTTTTTTTGTTTTCTCAGGTAATTTTTATTATCATCCTGCCTTAAATTCCTGAAAAGCTGAATTTCATTATGAGGTTCTGATATATCCTCCAAAAAAAATCTTGTAATTGTTTTTATACAACTTGTAAATACTTATACATGTATATATTTTCCTCCCTTTGGTGGCAAGTTATTTGAAGATGAGGACAGTTCTTTTTTATCTTGTTATCCCCAGTACATTTCATAATGCCTGAGAAATTTCTACAGTATTCCTTTCATAAATGCTTATTGATACCTTGATATTGGTTATTCTAATTTTGCTACAAAACTTAACCTACAAAATAATTTAATTTTTGTGACCATTATTATTACACTATCACCTTCCAACAATTAACAAAGGATATCTTCCCAATATTTGTCTCCCCTTTATTTCAGTAGATGGGGTGGGTTTTGTTTTGCTATGTGGGGTTGGGGGGGAATTACATTTACTTTTACAGCTCATTTTGCAAGTAAGAAAATCAAGGCAAATAGAGTTTTGATAGCTTACTCTAGGTCACATTGCCTAAGACCAGATTTGAAATTAGGAAAATGAGTCTTTCTAACCTCAGATCTACCACTTTATCCACTGTTACCTAGCTGCCCTAGTATTTTATGCTGTTGTTGTTTGCCATTTCAGTTTTCTCCAACTCATTGTGATCCCATTTGGGGTTTCCTTGGCAAAGTTATTTGTGTTGTAAAACATTTCATACAACATTTGAAAAACCAAATACCAATTCTCTCACATACTGGGAATGGTATCATGAAGGAGAAAGAATAAGTTTGACCTCAAAGAGCTTGCATATGGACAAGTGAAAATTTTGTGAAGGTATGTTTTGGTTCAATGTAAAAAAAAAACTTAACTAGCAATGCAATGAGCATAATTCAATGCAAATTAATTTCTTAATAGTGAATTTCAAATGGCATCAAGATTGAAGATAATTTTACCTATTTTAATTAAGAATATGAGCTCAATTGTATCTGTGGTTCCATTCAATTCTAATATTCTTGATTTTCTCCCATCAAAGTTGCAAGTATAAAAGAGAGAGTTCAGTTACCCCTAGCATCATTTTATTATACAGAGTCATTTTTATCTGAAGTATTAAATCATTTTAATTCTTATTCTGGTTCTAAGGAGGGTTACAAGAAGCATTCTTCCATTTTCTATCTGTTGCTACTGAAATAGCTCAATCCAAGTCAATCCCATATAATGGATCATATTGGGTGTACTCTCAGCAACTCATTCAATGACTCAAGTAGCTCAAAATTCCTCAATTCATTGGTCTGAATCCATCACAGAGAACACTCTGTAGCAGGTTATTCACCATTTTAATAGACTAATGAGGGCCAAGGGCTGCATTTTGAGCCTGTCATCTTTCCCTCAAATTTTCAGACCTAAGAATGGATCCAAGCACCAGCTCTCTAATCATATCCAATTCTGTATAAAAATTTATTGAAGAAACTTTCAGGTGGTTTTGGTTTACTCTTCTCTCCTCATACTTATAATAGATACTAAAAATTATGATTTGCCCAAGGTCTCTTTTCTCTCTTTTATGTAGATGAAATAATTTTTTTCTCCAAATTATGAATCCACAGTATGAAAAGAAAAACTACCTTATTACATCCTTAGAGAAAATACTAATGGAAAGTTCATTTGGAGCTTGCAAAAACATAGTAAATGCATAACTCTTGTGTTAACTAATCATTCTCAAATACTTTGTCTTTCTTCCAGTTCTTATCATAGACTTCCTACAAAAAAATTAAATATATATTCTGATTAAATAAATGTAAATGGAAGAAGGAATATATTTTTTAAATAGAGCATCAAATCACTTTATATAACTAAAATATAGGTTCTACAATTGCAAACAAAGACAGAGAAATATTTTATATCCAGAGGTGCTTCTAAGAAGTTTTATAAAACACAAGTGTCCTATGTATGATTTCCCAGGGACTCATAGTTTTTTATTTGATATATTTGGTATATTTGGATTTGTTTTTTGTTTTGGTGGTGGTTTAAGGTTTTGGGATTTCAACACCAGATCTTAGTATGCAAGATTTGGAAACTAATATGGAGTCAATACTTCAGCATTGTGCCTAACCTCATATATAAATTTTGTCAAGATTTTGGGGAAAGTGGATGGGGAAGGGAATTGTGTCAGTATAATGAACTTGATTCATCTGCACTGGTTTTATAGTTTAATGCAGAATATATAATACGTTAGGATGATCTGTGTAGTCAAGATAGTCTTATCAACTGAAGTATATGTTCCTATAGAAATTGTACATGAGTATAATTCAGAATCTCCCCAAAATGATATCTTCAACTTATATTGATGCAGAAGGAAAACACTGTATCTCTTGTGATTGTCCCACTTAAATTTAGAGATAGATATTTCTCATGAAGACCAAATAATACTTCATTTTACTAACTGCCTCTGGCCATATCTACCTTGGACTTTCTTTAGGGATACATTTGCAAAGATATTTCTAATAATTTAATCCCATCTTGAGGCACAAGCCTCACATTTGTAACCCAAGATACCATCTTCAGTGATCCCTTGTACTCCTAATGATTCTCTAACCTCATATATAAGCTACTCTATAAATTTTGAAGGGAGAGTTACATGCTTCTTGCTTGGAACACCATGGAGTAAAATATATACATATATATGCATATATATATATATATATATACACATATGTAGTCATATGCATATGCATGTATATATGTGTTTGTCTCCTTTCTCTAATCCATCCTCCACATTTCCCTCAAAATTATTTTCCTAAAATGATTCTGATCATGCCACCCTCCTAGTCAGGAAATTCTGTGCAAAGGAATAGAAGATGAAGCATTATATTTGTGGGGAACATTTAAAAGGTCAGCTTGACCTGGCCAAAAAGTAGGTTAAAGAACGTAATATGTAAGAAAATAATTAAGATATAATGGAGTCCAATGAGAAAGAACTCTAAATTCCACTAAGAAGGAGATTTAAAAAAAACAAATGCCAGAATCCTTACTCAAAAATACAGGTGTGAAAAATGACTTAAGATGAGCAAAACACACAACTTTGATTCTATATAATTAATTTTATATAACCAAAGCAATTAAAATTGGAGAGTACATAAAAAAGATAATGTAACTGACAGAAGAATGATAAATTCAAGTGTCTGACTATCATAATGCAGAGAATTGTAAAAAAAGACTATTCAACAATTTTGAGAAGGAGTACTCATTAAACACTCTTAAAGAGCTTCAAATTTGAAATTTCAACATATCACAATTTTAAATTTCAGAATGTTAGTTGCAAATAAAAAGATGTTCAGTTAATATAAAGTTCTTCACCTATGAAGGAAAAAAATTTGAATAATGTAGAGTAACTCTGCAGCTAAGAAAAATCAAGATTTTTTATGTAATATCCCAGAAAGAATAATCAGAATATAACCCAGAACAACATGTCCTTAAAGTATCAGGCTAATTATCAATGAAAATAACGTGACTTTCAAGAAAAGAAAGAAATTTAATCTATTACCTAAAACAAGTTGCAAATAGTCAAGCTTAAAAATGCTTAAAAGAAAAGAAATCAAAAGTTAAAGCTAATTATAATGAAAAATGAAATCAATTTTAATATATGTACAAAGTAAGAGATATGAAGTTATTGCTACTTTTTCCTAAGAAAAATTGTTTGGAGTTCAAAGAAAGATCATCAGGGAATGAAATATTTAAGCAGATTAAAATAAAATTAAAAACTCAAAGAATCAGGAGAAGAGAAAGGAAGAACAGAGCAAAATCCAAGCTCTCTTAAAAGGAAAATTAAATTTTAATGTTAGGAGAAATAGGGAAAAACATAGAGTGAGAAATTATTACATAAGAAAGAAGAGATGGAAGGAATAGGAGATAAATTCCCACCTAATTTATAAATGCTCAGTAAAGAAATGATAACTTCTTTATTTTATAGTCAAGCATGGTGGCCTGTAGCAAAATAGAGTAAGAGAATTGAATGAGAATAATTGGGGCAGAAATAAATGGGAAGATATTCTCATCAAAGAATTGAAATGGCAGAGTTTCACTGAATCAAATTCCTAAAGTTGGGAAGAGAGTAAGACTCTCATAATACATTAGGGAGAAAATATGTAACAGATGACAAAAGGTAGAGTAGTTAATGATAGAGTAAATTTTGGAAGAAAGTTTAGTATAATTGGTGTTCAAACTGCAATTTAGATAACAATCAAACCATCTTAACCCACTCATCTTACTAACCATGTAACACAAACTGTTCAAATATATATAACATTTTCTAATAAGATACTCATAATAATCCTTTGTTGGATTATATAAAGCAAAAGTTATGTGATTTTTCATTAATTAGGAAATGCCTGAAGAAACTGTCCAGGAATATTATGGAATCTCACTGTAACATAAGACTTATTAGCATTAATAATTCAAGACAATTTATAAATATTTGTATGAAATTAAAATTACAATAACCAAATAATAACAGAAAATGGAAGCATTAAAAGGCATCAGAATTTGGATTTAATGCAATTAACCCAGTCTTCTCTCAAAGAACAAATAATAAAATATTTTTGATTCATCTTTTTTAACTGAGAATATTTTTGTTTTACTTAACTGCAACACTACTAAAAAAGAAGGATTCTTTCAATAAACATTTTTTTAAGTTTTTGCAAGGCAATGGGTTTAAGTGACTTGCCCAAGGCCACATAGTTATGTAATATAGTGGAGTAAAGTATATACACTGAGGCTGAGCTCTCCTAAACAACTTTAAAATAAAAGCTCAGAATGAATTCTTAAGTGGCAGACCCAGAAAACAATTACATTGAGATACTTTTCTAGTTCAAGAAAATTTAGTAGGTCAAAAGAAAAGGTCTGTGTCTCTGAAGTGGGGGCTGGTTTTTAATGCACATGAGAACAACACCAGCTATGTAGTGCTTGGAGATATTAATAACAATAAAAACAATTTCAGGATGTCTCATTTGAGTGATGGCAAAGACATTAACCAAATTGTCAGAAAGATATCATAGGAAATCTTTGTGCTAGCACTGGGAGCAGGAGAAGGTACATTTTATGAGCTCCATTTCCTATACTTACTTAAGTCTAGAGTGGAAAAGAGGGCTTTCCTCACAAAGCCCTGAGGAGCAAAAACAATGCAGTCATAAGGAATGAGGGGGTCATTCTTAGATGAGAAACAAGAGTGTAGACCATGAGAAAAATGAACTGACCACTTTTCAAATCACATGATTTTAGAAGTACTAAAACTTCCAAACCCTAGAAATAATTCTTAAATCAACAATGCAAAAATTCCTGAAACTGGGGACAGAGCTATGCCATCCCTAATATAAGAAAAATCTAACTTTAACATAACATTCAAAGTCAAAAAATAGGTTTGGAATACGAACAAACAACAAAAAAGAACCTTAACATATATAACAATCATAGTGACAGGAAAAAATCAAGTCCAAAAACTCAGAAAAAGATGTAAAAACAGTGCAAGCAAAGTCTCAAAGATAAAATACAAACCTAAAAAGAATTTTTGTAAAAGTTAAAATTCATTTAAAAAAATAAAATAAAACTAGTAGGAAAAAATAGGGGAAATAATGAGAGTAATATAAGAAAACTATAAAAAGTTTTAAAAGGCACCAAAGTTTTAAAGAAAATAACACCTTAAAAATAGAGTTGGCCAAATGGTAAAAAAAAAAGTGCAAAAATCCAATGAATAGAAAAATATCTTGAAAAAAACAGGATTGGTCAAATGGAAAAAGACATTGTTTAAAAAAATTCCTTAGAAAACAGAATTAGCCAAATAGAAAAAAACAGAGGTAGAAAAATATACTAAAGAAAAGAAGTCTATTAAAAGCGGAAGTGCCCAAAATGAAAAGGTGTTAAAAAACAGCTCACCAATGAAAATAATTTTCTAAAGCTAAGAACTGAGAAAGTAGAAGCTAATGACTTCATGAGAAAACAAGTAAGAATATAATAAATTCTAAAGAGTGAAAAATAGAAGAATACATCAAGCATTCATTGAGTTGTTTGGAAAAAACAACTGACCTAGAAAAAAAAAAAAACAGGAGAAATAACATAGTACTAACTGAACTAGCTGGTAACCATGATGGGAAAAAAAGACAGTTTAGACATCATCTTTCAAGAAATTATCAAAGAAGGCTGAAATAATACTCTAGAACCAGAAAGTAAAATGTAAACTGTAATGATTTATCAATCATCTCCTGAAATAAATTCTTAAATGAAGATGGGGAAAACTCTAACTCAGAAAAGGAGGTAGAAGGGGTATATGAAGCTTCAGTGGAGAATATAAATTGGTCTCCAGCCAAGAAAAATTCCTTTGAAGGGCACAAAAAAATTTTAAAAATCAAATAGAAAAACTGGGAAAACAAATGCAAGAGAAAATTGACATCTTGCAACAAAAAAAGTCAGAAATAAACAGATCCTATAAAAATACATCTGGACAAATTCAAAAAGATATCAGTTCCTTTGGGGGAAAAAAGCTGACAAAATGGAAAACGAGATGCAAAAGCTAATTGAAGACAATAACTCCTTGAAGAATAGATTGGGACTGGTGGTAGCCAATGACTCCATGAGACACCAAGAAAAAGAAAATGGAAAATACTTCATTATTAACAACTGACATGGAAAGAAGATCCAGGAGAGATAATTTAAGAATTATTGTACTACTTGAAAGTCTAGACTAAAAAATATTCTTCAGGAAATTTTCAAGGAAAACCACCCTGCTATCCTGGAATCATAGAGCAAAATAATCAAAGAAAGAATCCAACAGACAGCTCCTGTAATGGATCCTAAAATGAAAATGTCAAGGAATATTGTAGCCAAACTTCAGAATTATCAGATCAAGTAAAAAAATCTGTAAGCAGTCAGAAACAAGAAATTCAAATACCAAGGAGCCACAATCAGGATTACACATGACTTGACTGCATCAACAGTGATGGATTGAAGGACCTGAAATGTGAAATTACAGAGGGCAAAGGAGCTCAGATTATAACAAAGAATCAACTATGCAACAAAACTGAGCATAATTTTCAGGGGAAAAGGTGGCCATTTAACAAAATAGGTGACTTTCAAACTATCCTACTGAAAAGAGCAGAGCTGAAAAGAAAAAATGGATACAAAAAGAAAAGGTAAATAGGGGAAAAAATATTGTTATCCAATAAATTTAAGCTGGTTTACATTCCTACCTGGGAGAAAGATTCTCATAAATCTTAAGAATCATAACTCTATTAGAGGTAATATACTTGGGCTAATGGTACATGCATTCATAGTATATCTATAAGTTTGATGAAAGAATTTTTTTAAAAAATTAAAGCATTAGGGAGCAGCTAGGTGGTTCAGTGCATAAAGCACTGGCCCTGGAGTCAGGAGTAACTGAGTTCAAATCTGTCCTCAGTCACTTAATAATTGCCTAGCTGTGTGACCTTGGGCAAGTCACTTAACACCATTGCTTTAAATAAATAAAAAAAAATTGAATACCTAAATAAATTTTAAAAAATCAAAACACTAAAAAGAAGGAAGACTGTAAAGAGATTGGGAGGAAGGGTTAGGTAGAATGGGATAAATTACATCACATGAAGAGATTCAAGGGACATATTGCAATGGAAGCTGAGAAACAATTTTTGCAACTAGCATTTCTGATGTACTTATTTCTAAAATATATATAGAGAAGTGAGTCAAATTTATGAATAACAAGTCATTCCCCAATTGATAAATGGTCAAAGGATATGAAAAGACAATTCTCAGATGATGAAATTGAAGCTATATATAGTCATATGAAAAAATTATCTAAATCATTATTGATTAATGAAAAGCAAATTAAAACAACTCAGAGTTACCACCTCACACCTATCAGATTAACCAATATGACTGAAAAGAAAATGATCAATGTGGAAGGGATGTGGGGAAACTGGCACATTGAAGCACTCTTGGTAGAATTGTGATCTGATCTAACCTTTCTGCAGAACTGTTTGGAATTTCACTCAAAGGGCAAGAAAACTGTGCAATCCCTTTGATGCAGCAATATCACTACTAGGTCTCTATTCCAAGCATATAACAAAAAAGTGTATAAAAACCACACATGCACAAAATATTTATAACAACTATTTTCAAAGTGGCAAAGAATTGGAAATGGAGGGGATACCCTTCAGTTGGGGAAAGGTTGAACAAATTGTGGTATAGGAATGCAATGAAAGAAGTCATGAGGGAAGGAACTTCAGAATACCCTGAAAATAACATGTATGAAATGATGTTGAGTGAAGTGAGCAGAACCAAAAGAAAATTATTCATACTAACAGCAACACTGGGTGATAATTAAGGATGATGGACTTTTTTATCTCAACAGTACAATAAACAATAACAATTCTAAAAAAATGCGTGATAGGAAAAAACAAACAAACAAATGAAAATTCATATCCAGGGAAGGAATTTTGGAGTTTAAATGTAGGTCAAAATTCATTATCTTCAATTTTTAAAACTGTTATATATTATGTTTTTCACATTTTGTTTTGATTCTTCCTTCAACAGAATTAATATAGATCTCTGATTTACATGGTTCTACATAAAGAGTTAGTTATAGATATATATACATGTATAGTAGTAGATTGCTTTCTGTCAGGAGAAGAGGGGAGGGAAGGAAGGGAGGGAGAAAATTTAAAAGCCAAAACCTTGCAAAAATGACTGTTGAAAATTATCATTGCATGTGATTGGAGAAATAAATAAATATTTTTTTTAAAAAACGAAACATGAAAACCTAATTATTTTAATTTAAATAGTAAAAGATGAAAACCAAGTAACAACTATCAAAAATAAGAAGAGAGAATGCAGATAAAATTAAATGAGTTAATAGGAATTCTATACCCAAGTATATGGCAAAGAAACTGACAATCACAGGAAAATCCATGGACATTTACAAAAAATACATTGTTCAGAGTAAAAGAGAAGAAAATATAATACTTAAATAGCTGTATCTGGAAGTCATAAAAGATCTTCCAAGGGAAAAAAACCACCCAAAGTGAGGTGATTTACAAATGAATTCTGCCAAACATTTAAGAATAAAATAAATCTAAAACTCTATAAAGTTTTGAAGATAATGAGTAAAATAGAAATCTTTACAACTCCACATAAATCAACCATGATGCACCATGTCACATCTATCAGATTAGCTAAAATTACTAAAAGAGAAAATTACCAAAGTCAGAGAAGGTGTGGGAAGATTAGGACATTGATGCACTCTTGGTAGAGTTGTAAACTAATCCAAATATTCTGGAGAGAAATATGGAACTATTGCCAAAAGCAATAATAGTGATCATACCCTTTGACCCACCAACAATACTAGGCCTATATTCAAAATAAATCATAAAATATAGGGAAAAAATTCCTACATGTTCAAAAATATTCATAGCAGTTCTTTTTGTAATGGCAAAGAATTGAAAATTGAGGGAATGCCCATCAAATGAGGAATGTTTGAACAAGTTACGGAATATAAATGTTATAGAGTACAATTATTCCTTAATAAACAATGAATGGTAAATGAAATTTTAGTAATTAGACTACAGAAAGTTATTACCAGAATAATACTCCATGATCAAGTGGTATTTATATGAGGTAGGCAGGGATGGTTCAACATTAAGAAAACACTCAACATTAGTAAACATATCAATAGCAAAACCAACAGAAATCATATGATTATATAGATGCTGAAAAAGCTTTTGATAAACTACAACATCCATTCCTATTAAAAAACACCAGAAAGTTTGGGAATAAATAGAATTTTCCTTCAAAAATAAATGGTATCTATCTAAAATCATCAACAAATACTATGTGTGATGGGGATAAACTCAGAGTATTTCCAATAAAATCAGGGGTGAAGCAAGTTTCCCATTATCACCATTACTATTCAATATGGTATCATAAATACTAGCAGTAGCAATAAGAGAAGAAAAAGAAATCGAAGGAATCAGAATTGGCAATGAGGAAGGAAAACTTTCATTCTTTGCAGATGATATGATGGTATGTTTAGAGAACCCAAGAAAATCATCTACAAAACTCCTTGAAACAATTAACAAATTTAGCAAAGTAGTAGTATATACAATAAACCCACAAAAATCATCAGCATTTTTATGAACACAAAGCCCAAGAACAAGAGACAGAAAAAGAAACTCCATTTAAAGAAATGTAGACACTAAATACTTGGGAATCTATCTCCTAAGACAACCCAGAAACTATATGAACACAAACATAAAGCACTTCTCACTCAAATAAAGTCAGATCTAATTAATTGGAAAAATTCCAAATGCTCATGGTTAGGTCAAGTTAATATGATAAAAATAACAAACTCTACCCAAATTGAATTACTTATTCAGTGCCATACTAATCAAACCACCAAATAACTACTTTACTGAGCTCGAAAAAATAGTAATAGAATTCATCTGGAGCAACAAAAGATCAGGAATAGCAAGGGAACTGATGAAAACAATGAAAAGGAAGGTAGTCTAGCTCTACTAGATCTAAAATTATGCTATAAAGTGGCAGTCATCAAAACTGCTTATTACTGGCTAAAAAATAGAGTAATGGATCAGTGGTTTAGGATATGTTCAAAAGAAAGCACAATAAATGACTATAGAAATGTATTGTTTGGCAAACCCCAAAAAATCAGCTTCTGGGATAAGAATTCACTATTTGACAAAAATTGTTTGGAAAACAGGAAAATGGTATGTCAAAACCAGGCATAAGCCTGAATCTTACATTCTATAACAAAAGGTCAAAATGGGCACTGATTTTATACATAATGGGAACACCATAGTTAGAATTAAAAGACCATGACCAAGAAACACTCTATCAGATATATGGAAAGGGGATAAACAAGAATTAGAGTACATTATAAACTGAAAAAATGAAAGATTTTGCCTATATTAAATTAAACAAAATCAATGCTACCAAAATTAAAAGGAAAGCAGAAAACTGGGAAATAACGTTCACAAGTGGGAGCTCTGATAAAAGTCTCATTTCTTAAATATATAGAGAATTGCATCAAATTTATAAGATTACAAGTCATTCCCCAACTGACAGATGCTCAAAGGATATAAATAGACAGTTTTCACATGCAGAAATTAAAGATATATAGATATATAACCATATAAAAATGCTGCAAACCATTATTGATTAGAGAAATTCATTTTAAAACAACAATGAGGTATCATCTCACTCCTATCAGATTGCCCAATGATGAGAAAAAGAGAAAATGATCAATGTTGGGGAGGTTGTGGGGACATTGATACATTATTAGTGAAGTTGTGAAGTGATTCAATTTTTCTGGAGAGCAATATGGAACTATGCCAAAAGAGCAATAAAACTATTGCACATCCTTTGACCCAGCAATTCCAATTTAGGTCTATATCCAGAAGAAATTATAAAAAAAGAGAAAAGTCCCAAATGTCCCAAAATATTCATAGCAGTTCTTTTTATACTGGCAAAGAATTGGAAATTGAGGGCATGCACATCAATTGGGGAATGGTTGAACAAGTTATGGTACATAAATACTATGGAATACTTTTGTTCTATAACAAACCATAAATGGTGGAACTCTAGTGAAGCATGGCATAACGTATCCGGTCTGATGCTGAGCAAAGAAAGTAGAACCAAAAGAACAATGTACACATCAACAACATTATGAGATGAACAACCTTGATGTAAACAACTCCTCTCAACAATCAAGAGAGCTAGGATAGCTGTATTAGATTGGCTATGAGTAATATTATCTCCATCCAGAGGAAGAACAATAAAACAAAACAAAATTTAAAAAAAGAAAAAAATCAAACCTTCAAAATCTGATCAATATTTTATAAAAATCATCACTTAGGTATCTCTTTACCTTAATCCTAATTCCTCGTACTAAAAATTTGTAATTTGTAAAAGTTTATCAAAATACATGTGTACAATTCTAACCTGACTTTTTGTCACTGAAGGGAGAGTGATGGGAAGGGAGGGTGGAAGCAAATTTCGTAACTTAAAAATATACATATGCATAGGAATGAAAATAAATAAATAAACTTAATAAATAAATAAATGAATAAATACATAAATACATAAAATAAAAATAGATAAATACATAAACAAATAAACAAATAAATAAATAAGAAATAAAAGGTAGGACTTAAGAGAAGAATGAATGTGATGGAGTACTCTTATCCTTTAAGAAACAATGAATAGTAGGACCTTAGAAAAAAACGGAAAGAATTACATGAACTCAAGCTGAATGAAAGGAGAAGAACCAACAGAACATTGTACACATTAACAACATTGTGAATTGATCAGCTATGATGGATGCAGCTGCTCTCAGCACTGTTCAGAAATCTAAGACAACACGGGAAGATCTCTTATGAACAATGTCAATCACATGCATGGGGGATGGGGAGGAGGAAGGGGAAAACAATAACAACATCAGCATCAAAAAAGCCAGAATTGAATGTATGTTATGTTCAATTTACCAAAAAAAGCCTTCTCTTATGTTTTTCACATAGGAATAGGAATTCCATGTGAACATGTTGAACTTGTACAACTTTTACCTGGCTGTTTGCCATTGAAGGGTTGGGCACAGGATGGTGGTAGAAAGGATGAAGGGTGGTAAAATACATGCATACCTTATGAATAAGCAAGTGGATGAATATTAATAGGAGGATTTCATGACATGCAGTTGTAAAAAAAATAAAATTTTAAAAAAAGAAATCCTTTCATAGTCTTCATGACCCAATATGGTTTTGATTCCTAAACTGAGGAGAGCAAAATCAAAGAAATAAAACTAGAAGGCAATTTTCTTAATGAATATTAAGGCAAAAAAATAAATACTAACAAAGAAATTATAGAAAAATATCATACACTATGGCAAAATAGGATCTATAACAAGAATGCAAGGAAGGTTCAATGATCATAATTTACCACATCGATATAAAAATAGGAAGAATCATATTAATACATTAAGAAAACTTTAACACAAGAGAATATCCATTTTTATTAAAATACTAGAAAGTGGAGGGATTCATGAAAACCTTCTTAAAATGATTAATACTTTTATAAAGCTAAGAATAAACATTATATGTAATGGAAATAAACTAGAAACCCTCCCAATAAGAACAGTACTGAAGCAAGGATGACTGTGATTATCATTACTCAATATTCTAGAAATACTAGGTATAGGAATAAAAATTTTAAAAATATATGAATAACAATAGGTAACTATTGAAACAAAATGATCCTTCTGGAGAGGGTATTATGCCCATCAAGAACCTCAAAGAATCTCCTAAAAACCTAGCTGAAATAATTCCCTTTATCAAAGTCACTTCTGTTGTGTCTAACTAGAGTGGTCTTCAATTCCTTTTATAATTCGTTTTGCAGATGAGGAAAATGAAACAAATATAGTTAAATGAATTGCCCAGGATAATAGAACAGGCTAACAAATATTTGAACTCAGAAAGATGAGGCTTCAGAATTCCAGGCTTGCCAACCTATTGACTAGGTTACCAGTTGTTCCATTAGCAGAGCTGAAGGATATAAAATAAATTCTCATATGAATTGCATTTCTATATATTAGCAATTGTCCCCCACTCTCCCTCCCAAAAAAGAAATCTCATTTAAAATAAAAGTAGACAATATAAAAATGCATGGAATTCTACCTGCCAAACAGAAACTATATGAACATAAATTCAAAACACTTCACACAAATGACAGAACTGAATAATTACAGAAAATTTAATTGCCAATGAAGTCAAGTTATGATAATTAAAAGTCTACCTAAATTAGTTTATTTACTGCCATATCAATTAAACCAGTAAAATTATTTCTAGAAAGAAAAATAAAAAAATATCTGGAAGACCAAAAGTTCTAGAAAAAAAGTGATATACCAGTGATCTCCTAGAGGAAGGAAGGTACCCTAGCCATCACAGATTCTAAGCTGTATTACAAAGTAACAACCATCAGAATAACTTGTTATTGATTAAGAAATAAAGTAGTGTATCTGTGGAATAAATTAGAAACACAATATCCAATCAATGAGCATTTTTATTTATTAATTGATAAACACAAGGATCCTAAATTTTGGCATAAAATCTCACTAACTGTCAAGTCACTAGGAAAATTGAAAAGTCCTTTGAGAGAAAGAAGATATCAGTCAATATGCTGCATGATTTCAACTTAAAGGGTAATATAAGAAAATTAGAGAAACATGAAAAATTTATGTATAATTGAAAATTTTATGACAAAGCAAGATACAGAAAGGAACTTAGGAAATGAAACAACTATTTTTGATTATATGAAATTAACAATTCTTTGCACAAAAAATAAAATGCAGTCAAAATAAAAAGGAAGGCAGGAAATAGGGGGTGCATTGGAAAGGATTTACAAGTTTTTCTGTAAAGACCTAATTTCTCAGTGTAGGACAATTTTATAAAAATAAGAGTTGAGTCATTCTCCAACTGACAAATGGTCAAAGAATATGAAAAGGCAATTTTTTAGAAGAAAATATGAAAGCTCTTTATAGTCACAGGAAAATGCTCTAAATCACTACTGACGTAAATAAAGTAAAAATAACTTGAGGTACCATATTTATCAAATTAATCAAAATGACAGAATAGAAAAGGGACAAATTTTGAAATCTGTGTGGAAAATCATTGATACACTGTTGGTAGAAATATGAAGTGGTATAATCATTCTGAAGAATTATTTGGAACTATGCCCAAATGGCTATATAAAACTCCCAGCAATACCTGTAGTTGGGCCATATCCAAAAAGGAAAATGATTGATATATACAAATTTATAGTAATAGCAGAACCAGTGAACACTATCCACAGTAACAGTAGTATTGTAATAACAATCATCTATGAAAGGCATAACTACTTTAATCAATATAATAATCCAAAATAATTCTAAGAGGTCCATGAAAAGAAAAGTGATCCCCCCCCTTCAGGATGAGAACTGATGAACTACGACTACAGATTGAAGTGACCATTTTTCATAACATTTTTCTTTTTTTCAAAATAATATGGAATGTTAATGTGAAACTTTCTTAACTTCATGTGTATAACCAATATGATGGGGGGGGGTTTGCCTTCTTGATAGATTGGGGAGGGTCAGAAGGAGAAATTTGGAACTCAGTATTTCAAATGAATTCTAAAAATGACCAAAAAAAAAAAAAAAGAAATTTGAGCCAAAAAGAATGAGATTTATAGAGATTATAATGTAAGGGTAAAATTAAAATAAAAATAGCCCATATATTTAAAAATGCAGATGGATTTCAGTCATTTTCTGAGGACTACAGAAAATGACTTTATTTTTGTTCCACAATCCATGTCTCTACTTTTTTACCCATCAGATTCTCTGACCAGAAATATACTTTAGGGATAGCTTTGAAAATTCTCATCAATATAGCAACCAACAAATCTTAGGTTGTTAAGGGGATGAGTTGGCTTTGTTCCCCAAGAAACCTACAGAGAAGAAAAATGAAAATAAACAAACAAAATAATATTCGTTCCATTTTCCATCTTTATAGAGCTGGATTGAAGTCACTTTTGTGTGCCTACTAAAATGTCAAATTTAGTGCCTCAGTTTTTAGTACTAAACAGTCCATTGCCTATTAGCAATTAAATATGTATGAACAAATAGAAAAGATATGCATGTAATGTGTGTAATATACATGTAATGTACACACATGACACATGTGCTATATATTGTGGTGTGTAATGTACATGTGTGGTGTGCGGTGTGCATGTGAAATATGTGTGTAATGTGGGATGTTTATATATTTATATTGCATATATGTGGGTGCATACAAATATGTGTGTATGTGTGTGTGTGTGTATGTATATGACCGTGAATGGGAATTTTAGTATGATTGCAGGGTGGATAAATGAAATAAAAATGATTCTATAATGATGTTCCAACACTGGGATGATGAGAAATAATTAGATACAAAATGTTTAATTTGTATTAGATAAGAAACAATTTGAAAATGAAAAAGACTCATAAAAAAGAAAAAGACTCATAATGAAATAAGCATGACAACTCTAAAAAGGAATAGGGTATTTATTTATTATCAACTGATATATGCTCAAATTAGAAACTTTAAATATCCTCAAATCATTTCTTCTTACTTTTAAGAATGGTGACTTTACGAAATGATCTGATTTCAGCTACATAACAAAGACATGTGAATTGTTTATTCATGTTATACTAAATTTGGGGTTAAGACTGAATCATATTTATGTTTATCCTTTCAAATTACATCACAACATAATATTAATAGGTGCACATTTAGGTGCATACTCATTAACCCAATTTATCCTTTTGTACCACTTTTACATTTTAATATAGTCATGAAGGTTTTGCTTAGCAACTTTCATCCTGTGAAACCATCAAATTTTCATTTAAAATTCTTCTTTCAGTATTAAGTGGCTCTTCAATATGAAACTTAAGAGGTGTCCTAATTTTGTAAATATCATTTGTTCCCAGAAATCTATCCAGCTATTGAAAGCAATTGCATAATTTATACAATCATCTTAAGACCACACATTCTCTTAAAGTAGTGAAATTGCTTGCCCTCCCCCCACACACCATAGTTTCCATTGCTACATAAGTCAAACAGCTTTATTTCAAATGAATGCAAATCAGATTATGTCAGAATGCAATTGCATGATGTCATATATATATATATGCACTATTTAATCATATTTGCTTATATTTGAAATCAAGTACAAGAAATCAAGTAGGGGATCGTCTAGAGGGGAAAGACTATAAGTATTTGCTTTCTAAAACTAATTTAAATCCATTTCTGGCTGGAATTATTGTGATTCTTTATTTTTCTTTTAATAAATGTCTGAACAACTTACAGGAGTAACGAGATGTTGATCTCTGTTCCAGGATTAATTAAACCATGTTCCAGTAAAACCTGCTGATTGAAAACATGAAGCCAGAACACCGTCTGTGTTCTATGTCTTCTCACATGATAGGCAATGCTTTTCTCCCAACACATGCACATTGCTTACATTTTTAGAGCTATTTAGTTGGGATAATTATGGAACAATCTAGGCAATGTTCAATAACCCATGCAGATGTCTGACAGGGCATGTTGTCTCTTAATTAGAAATTTGAATACATAATGCTTGTATATTAACTGAAATAATTGGATAGATGTTTTACATTTTTTTTCTCTTTAACTGACAAGTCAGGCAGGCAGCATAGAAGTCCACTTAGAGTCCATTTATCTCACTTAAAGAAAAAAATGAAAATGAAAAAATTAGATGAAATAAAATTTGAGTGATTTACATTGAAGTACCTAATAAGCTGAATAAATACTTTTAGCAAATTATTCTTGTTGTTATCTTTAAATTATTTTTTAGCCCATCACTGTTTTGAAATTTCATTTTGTAGTTTCTGATACCTTTAATATGACCTCTTTAAGTGACCAACTATTTGAGTTCAGTTCTGTGTCTTGTATGTGTAAATAAACTTTGTGGAATATTTAGAAACATTAATGTAGTTGCTTAATGAATAAAACATTTTTTGGTGTATATAAGACATATCACACTGCTATTATACCATTCTATATTTTTTGTATTTAACATATTAGATAAATTAATATTTATAGTTATTAATACAAAATCTTTTTAAAAATATTTTCTATTAATAATATATAGTAACTTATTTCAATAAATATCTATAGTGTGAAAAATTTTGATGTATAAAACTCTGCAGACATTTTGTGGAAATTTACCTATGAGAAGTTGTTCAGAGTCATAATGTTTTTGCTTAATATTCTGATAGCTAAAGTATCTTGGGATAATATACAATATAAAAAGAATATGATATAAACATGAATGTTATTAAATATTATGCTAAGTAAATATACTATATGATATAACATGACAAATGTTATTCATTGTATATTTCAATAGATTTCTCTCTTTTTGTTAATTTACTTGTTTTATGTGAGATTTGATATGACAAATGTGAAAATACTTAATAGCAAATATGTGTCACACATATCATGACACAAAAATTTTAAAGATAAAGTAGAATTAACTTCATGAATTCAAAAACTTTTCAGAAATTTAAATAAAATTTAAAATTAAAATATGGAAAATTACATAAGCATATATTTATATAATGTCTTTTATAAGCATAAAATATGTGAGTTTTCTTAGAGATTTAAATGTTAAACAAAGATAAAGAAAGTTAAATGAGCTTTTTTGCATTAGATTGCCATGATAGTTATCCAAACAATGAAGATGGATAGTGTATTGAAAAGAAAAGATATATTTTAGAAGTTCAACTGTTCATGTAAGAAAAGAACTGTATAGCAAAACTAGCTTTGTGTTCTAATCCAGATATGTAAGAATTTCTTGCTTTTAAGTAGGTATTCAGACTTGACTATTTCAAATCTCTTAGTCCTTTATAACTCTGGTAAAGGAGGTGATGGATTAAATGGGCTTAAACAATGCATCTACTCTTCTCTTGTCATTTTTACTAGAATACGCATTATAACTAATGTACATACTGGTGTATTTTTGATAGGAGGAGATACTTAATAGCAGTGAAATCATTAATTGAACAGGAAATGTTCAATGCCCAACAGTCATTACCCCTAAACAAAAAGATTTCAAACCATATTAATATATTCAGCTGTGTCTTGGTGACATATCAGATACCATCTGTCATTAGATGCTTATTATGTTGCTGAATCTAATTATGAGGTTTTGTGGAAATTATTGCAGTGAATAGCATTTTACATTCTTCCATTCTTTAAATTTCTTTGTTTTTCTTTTCTTTGTTTTCTTTCTTTCATTCATTTTCATTTTTTCTTTTTTTGTTTCTCTCTCTATATATACACACATGCACATGCGCACACACACACACACACACACACACACACAAACACAAACACAGAAACATACAGATAAACATACAAAGACCCTTTCTTTCTCTCCTTTCCTGCAAGGATTTTTTTTTTGTTCAAGCATATATGTTTATACACACACATTTACTTCATTCTTTACTATCATTTGCTCATTCAACAATATTCATTATTACCAAACAGCACATTCATTTAAAGTAGAAATTTGCAGAAAGGAAGTTCTTAGTATATTGAATGTACATTACAGCTATTAGCAATTGTAATTTTCACTGAGACCTAAATCTCACGTCCTCACTCAAACCTCCTTTTATTTTTTGGAAATTGGTTAAACAGAAGGATAGCTTTTTATATAAATAGATAAAATACCATGAACTTTTAGAGCAAAGTTTGTTCTTCTAACTGCACTGCAAGTAATTAGAAAAAAAAATGTGTAGACTTAGATTAGGACAGATGAAGATTTTGTTGTTGTTGTTTGTTCTAAAACCTAGTCCAATAAAGAGAATGCAATTACCAAATAATTGTTATATATTTATACGATGTATAGAGTTGCCTACCAAATTCTGCTGCGATGTATTAGTGTGGAAGAAAGTAACTCTGGGTTCTTGAAGGCTATCCCAAAGAATAGTAAACCTCATAAAGTCTTATTAAGTTGATAATGTGTGTATATGAGCTTAGAGATAGACTGTGTATTTATATTTCAAGCATAAACCTTATTAAATTTGAAAGGGATAAAATTAACTACTAAGTGATGATTTCTTGTTTATTCATCACATTAATATATAAAGGCAATCTATTAAGGCAGTGAGGCAGCACAGGAAAAGAGTACAGAATTTAGTGCTGAAAGAATGAGTTCAAATACTATCATACTATAAAAATATTCAAAACTTACTAGCTGTGTGACCCTGGACAAGTTACTCAGTCTCAGTTTCTTTATTTGTGAAATTAAGATAATCATAGCACCTGATAGAGTTGTTGTAAGAACTAAATGAAATAACTTTTACAAAGCCCTTTGCAAATCATAAAGAACTATATAATTGTAGCTATTTGGTATTATTATCATTGTCATTAATCATGAAAGTGTGAATGTCAGTTTACTTTGAAATTAGGACACCCCCCACACACTGAGGAAATTACAAAATCCTTGAAGTTAAAACAGTTCATATCATAGATTTAAGTCATACTGTTATATATTGTTTAAATAGAGAGATAGATATACACATATTTACATATACACACACAGATATCCATATGCATATACACATAATTCACATATACATATATGCATATTTACATATTCATATATAATATACACATGAAATACAAAATTCAGTCCTAAAACACTTTATTTTTATAACAATATATACATACACATATAAAATGATCTAAGAAAATTCTAACAAAAATCCATAACTGAATGAGTACAAAATACTATATTTTCTAAACCATAAGACAATTTTTTCTCTGATAGATATATGAAGTCTTTTCATAAGTTCAGTACCCATCTAGTCTATGGATGTTTATATGTATGATTTTAGTGTATAAATAAAAATGTGAATTAGAGTTTGCATTTATATATATGAAAGATTATTGAATTTCCAAGAGGGGAAAGAGAATTTCATTTTACAGCAGTCAGCAAAGATATTGTGAGAGATGTGACTTTTTGGAAGGTCTCAATGAATAATAACAAAAACTAATAATCATAAAAATAGGGGCTTCTTAGTGCTTTAAGTTTTGCAAGATACAAGTAGTATCTCATTTTATCTTCACTACAACTCAGAGAGATAGGCACCATTATTATCCTCATTTATAGGTAAAGAAATCGAGGTAGATCAATGTCCAGGGTCACAAAACCAGTAAATCTCTGAGGTTATATTTGAACTTGTCTTTCTGACTCCAGGTTGAGTGCTCTAATGCAGTGTATCACCTAGCTGCCATATTTCAAAAGCAAAATGTAAAAAGAATAGGATCAGATTTGGACTTAGAAAGTTATTTTCAATCCTATTTGAAACATTTAATAGATGAGGGATCATTCATCAATTACTTAACTTCCCAGTTTCCTAATAAGTAAAAAACAGTGATAATATTTAAGTGCACATTCCTCACCAGTTTCTCATAAAAAAAGTTTTGCTAAACTTAAGTGAAATTTCACAAAAGTTCATTTTAGTTGGAGTAAATGAGGTTGAGGAAAGGGAAGAAGTAAAACATTACAAATACCTCATTTTCTAAGAACATAATATAAATGTAGAAATTAGTATTTTCAGTTTGTTTTATGATTCAGATATGCTGGCATGTGTAGAAGATGTTAAGGTAATGGCAAGTGGTCCAATTTGACTAGAGTATGAGTTATGAGAATTAGAAAAAACCAAACCATTACATTTTGATCTTATTTAAAAGTCAACGAGAAAGACAAAAGAAAACAGAAACAGCATTGAACTTGACTAGCACTGCAACCTAAGTACGATCAACTGGTGAAGAAAAAAGTAGATTCTAGAAATAAAAGAATAAGTCAGGAGAAAGATAATGGATGTCTAAACTAATACCACAGTAGGAGAAATTAAAATGAAAATACACTTGTTAAATCTACTGGAGAGGTAAAGTTATCAGCATTCAAAAAATTATTGCTGATGGCATATACAAGTAAGAAAGAGAAACTGTAATGGAGATAAATAAGGAGATAAAGAGTGATGATGAACATTGATGGAGTACTGTAAGATTTGCAAGTGCTTTACAAAACTCTATTATTTGATACAATAATTTTGCAAGATAGGTGTCCCCATTTTACACATGAAGAAATTGGGCAGAGAGAATAAAGTGACTATCCAGGATCACACAACTACTTAGGATCTGACACAAGACCCATTTCTCAGTCCAATGTTTCATTCCCTAAACCACCCAACTATCTAGATTTTGGTGACTGGCAGCAGGAAAGGAATTCTGTTTGAAAAATTCTGAGCTTGAAGTACTGGTAGACATTCAAAAGAATATTCAAATCATTGTTTGTAAATAGTCAGGAAAAAGCCTAGGAATGAAAAAAAATTAGAGGAAAAAAATTACTATAACCAAAGAAATCTTTAAGGAAAAACTAAATTTAGTGTTAGCAGGAAAAAGGAAATTCAAAAAAAGAAAATTGATAATTAGAAAAAATAAATGAAAGAGTAAAATATTGAAGAGTTCTTGGGAGGAGAGAACAAGAAGCAAGAAGGGGTAGAAAAAGATAATGACATTAAATGAGGTATAATGTCTAAGAAAGATGAAAACTTAGAAAAAAGTCACTAAATTTAATGATCAACAAGCTACTATTACATTAGAGAGAGAAGTTGAAGCAAACTAGTGAAAGGAAGTCAGATTTAAAGAGGTTAAGAAGTTATAAAGAAAATGAATATAGATTTTTTTCCAGAAATCTGGCAATGAAAGGAAAAAAGACAGCTTCCTTAAAGGCTGAAGAGAAACAAAAGAAACTGACTGAATGTGCAAGAGGCAATATGTTATATCTGAAGGGAAAATGTACTTGATATTTAACATATTGACTTCAAATCCTAACTCTAATATTTATTAAATATGCAATGATTGTTATTTAATCTTCTGAAGCCTTTTCTTTATCTATAAAATAAAGATAACAATTCCTTCAATATGATGTAGATTTTTGAGATGAGTTTTAGAGTCAAGAAGGCCTATCCTTGATGCAGCAAAGGTATTTGCAAATCATATATTTGTCCAGCAATTATCAAAGGTTTTTAAGTTAGGAAGGAATTGCTTATCTGCTTGAGAGTGGGAGGGATTTAGAGGTTCCATATCAGGATTGCTTATATTGGCAGAACCACAAGTCTAGAAGAGCTGAACAAATATACTTCTACTCCCTGGTGTTCTTATATGGATCAGATGATATAAGACATGGGTATGTCTTATAAATCTAAAGTACTCTACAATTTAAACCTGTTCTTAACAATAGTAATAGCATTCTTAATAGTGTTTTTTGCATATGCTCTTAACTGTAATAAAAATTCTAGAAAACTAAAAAACAGCAAATGTGTAGAGCAGATGATTGCAGTAATCAGGGTTGATGGTGCCAAGGACAATAAGGAGCACAATCAAACCTCAAAAGATTCTAAAGGGTCATTAATACAATGTTGAAATGCCTGGAAGGCAAGGGTCAAACAAAACCATCGATTTAATGGGTTGAGGATAAGGAGGAACAATATTATTGGGGAATAGATACAGGATAAGCAGGCCATAGAGAATGATTTCAGAGTGAAACATGAGAAGTAAAACAATTTGAATGAAGAGGTTATTCAAACTGACTTTGCTGAAGAGTGGCCAAGGTGCTTATAGTATCACTTAGAGGACTTATTTCTGAGGAGTAGAAAGTGTTTTTTATGTTTAATTATTAGAGTTTAATGTTTTAATATATAATTTAATCTACTAGCCTTCAGCCCTTACTCTGTGTTTCATGGTTAAGATTAAAAAACTGAGTTATTTAGGTCTGTCTCAAGGAAATAAAAATGAGAAGTGAAAATTATCTTGAATATACCCCCAGTCCCAAGCTTCATTTTTTTGAAATACTTTTCCACTCAAAGCCTCTGGCTACAGAAGCTCTCTCTGTATAGCCTCAATCATGTCTGACTTCTCAGATCATTTTGTATACCCCAGATCTTTTGCTCTCCCCACATTCCATTAAAATTCCCTATTTTACATTCCTCAGGGTCCTGTAAACTACTAATATACCAGATAGCTAATCTAATATACAAATTGATAATAGTGTAATAATCAGTTGAAAATGAATGCTAGTAGATTAATATGTTAATATATTTGCATTTTATCATCATTATTCTCAAGTGATGAATTTGCCTGAAAAGCAGGAAAGAGGGGATTGTAAAGGAAAGGATTACAAGCATTGTGAGAAGCTAATGAGAAAGATATTTGGAAGATATTGTTACTTTGCAAATCCAACCAAAGTGCTAGCTGTTGGTTTTGTTTCAGAATTTTTCTAGGAAGCAAAATAGCATAAGAGTTAGCCTCTGAAGAAGATCCCAAGTTCAAATTCTGCCTCTGATATAAATTGGCCATGTGATGCTGCCTAAATCACTCTCTAAGATTCTAAATTGCAAAGAAAGTACATTGCTGATGTTCAATATTTGAAGGAATAACCTCATCAGAAATTTCCTACCCTGGTATTGGCAGACTATACTCCACATGCTTTCTGTTTTTATTCGGCCCTTGAGCTTTTATTTATTAGGGTAATAATAATTCAAAGCTTAAGGAATCACAACTACTGACTGGATTTGACCCTTGAAAGCATTTTATTTACTCATACAGATGAAATAATAGCTTTGATTTTTAAAAGAATTAGAATTAATTGCTTTTGATAAACACACACACATTTTCATTCATTTTCAGTATGGGTCTGTTCATATACCTATGAAAGCATTCTTTTTAATTCTGAATGGCACAGAATTGAACTAATTGGATATTTTGTATCTGCCAAGGCTAACTCCAATATCCATGATGCATACAACCTTTCTGGACAAATTTTATAGGAAGAATATACTTGTCTCTTCTTTGCCCAGAAATCCACTTTTCCTGGGTATCCATTACTTAATTATAGTCATCTCATACATTCAGAATCTATCCAAAATTACTCAGCATTAAATTCCAAAACAACTTCTAATTCTCTTGGGATCTACATTTCTAACAAAAACAGAAACTAACAGACATAAGCATAAAAACATAGATACATTTGCATAATAACATTCAATCTAAGTCATTCAAGTCTTTCATTTCACACACTGATTATCACAATTATTGTGGACCTGCTTTCTCCAAAATGCTTCTTCAATCTATTCCCAATATAAATAAGAGTGGAACTTGAAGCTGGGAGTGGGAGGAAGACTTTTTTTTTCATCCTAGTTGATATAGCTACAAACTATGTGATGGAAATATGAAGCTAAATTACCTGCACCTCTGGAGATAAGTAAGAAGAGGTCAAAACTATTGAAAAAAAAGAACCAGCATTCAAGAAGAAGCTAGTTCTTCATCTTTGACTGTAAGGAGATGTGGGAATTTCTCTCCTACTTTCCGTTTCAACATGACAGCTAGTAGAGGAATTAATCATCTAGAAAGAGATCCCTATTCTTCAATTGGACAGTCCATTTTGAGAGAGCTTGAAACATGATTAAGGGTACAAAGACATATATTCTAAGCAAACATGGATAGACAGAGACAGTTTCTTAAGTTTTTATCCCAGAGAAGAGAAATAACTATGAACAGATTGTCACCATGCCCTATGAGGAATAGATTAATAAGAGTCTAAGTGAACAACCCATCTACTAAGCATGCTGTGATTATGTTAAAGCTGCTGATTTGTTTCTTGGGTTCAGTTCTGCCCTGTGAGGAATCGTGACTCAAACTCGAGAATGCAGGTTTTGGAAAGAAAATAGAGATTTATTAAAGGAAGTTACAGCATATTAAGAAAGGGATAGAAAAGTTAGAGTTTTAAGAGAAGACCACAAGGATTGCTAGCTGGTCAGTGTTCAGCAGAAGACTGGAAGGTCAATAGAGAAAGCTCATTTTTTCCTTCCCCTTAAGTTCTCTCCCAGAGTCCATTGGAGGGGTTGGTGCACCCCAAGTCCCTCATTGAGGAGTTTGCCTTTTGGGGAGGGTTCTCTTTTGGGTGGGATGGTCTTCCAGGACCTGTGTTTCCTGGCAGCCTCTGAAAGACAATGCAATACAAGTTGAAGGTCAGGCCCTTAGGTATGGCCTAAATTAGATGATAAAGGAAAGAAGATACCCTTTACAATGCAAACAAAAGATTTACAGAGTTTGTCTCCAACTGATCTCTTTACTCCCTATGCCCATGTTTCTCTGCATCAATGTGGGAAGATCTATGAAGATTCACAGGAAAGAAAGGACTTGAAGAACTTGAAAAAACTAACTATTAAAATAGTTAATAGTCTTGGATATGGGTCTCTCTGTGTGTATATCTGTATCATTATCATTATAGTATCTATGTGCCGATTCTTCATATGAAAGTTCTGTTTTCTGTGGGAAAGTGTATTCAAGATTTATGTAAGAGATGTTTCATTTCATAACTTTTTTTCTCATCCAATCTTAGCAAATTGTTAGGAGCTGGGGTCTCTTAAGATGTTTGACACAGTCACAGCAAGAAGAGTCAAGGCAGTCACACTGCCTGATGGAACAACATTTCCTTCTTCAATATATATAGGGATTTCATGCATACCAATATTTATAGGTTTATTATTGATTACAATATTTACTCACCCTAATACTGCAATGACTATAAAGGAAGGATTTCAGAGAAATTCCTTGAATAAAACAGATTGTAAACTCTGTCCAAATTTAACAGGACTGCCTCTCCATATGGCATACAAAAGGCTTCAACATTGTGAAATCTCTGGAAAACCCAACACTGGGAATTCCAAGGAGATGTCAGAATATATACAGGGAAAACAAATACAAGATGGGTCAGATAGAATTCCAGGGAAATTAATAGTTTTTCCACCTTATCATACACAGAAATATATGATAAAGATGCTGAAAGAACAGTTAGTATAGGTAACCAATATGTGAATTCTAACAGCCTTAGTTTATTGGGAAAGAATAAAAAGTCAGAGAAACCGTAGCATCAACCAACAAGGGCAGAAAGGAAAATTGATTATTGAAGGAGTCAACGGACAGGTAGACAAACATAACTACCCTCACTATAGGTTGTCAAGGGAGCATATCGAAAAACATTACATATGTGGCACAAAAACATAAAAGCATTCCATTAAACAAATTATATCAAAGATTATTATCAGGAAAGTTCTGTTTAATTAATAACTTTACTATGCAGCAACAAACTAGGCCACAGGCAGGTTGAGGTCATCACGGTCTGGGGACAAGAAAATTAACTACATGATTGATAATCACACTTGTAATCACTACATGATCAAACTTGTAACCATATGAACTATACGATTAATGATGAAAATTGTACACTTTTGTAACCAAGGAAATGATTTTAATTTGCTTGTTTGATATGATTCTGAGACTATAAAAATAAGTCTAAGCAGCTGACAGTCAGTGAACCTGCTCTTGCCTTTACCCACTTGTTCACTCAATTCATTTCGCGGACTCTATCCCTCCTGTCAGGTTCCAAGGACCCCGCGGAGGCTGGAGCCCTGCAGCAAATGTCTTCTTAAAGTTCATTGTGTCTACTGGTTGCTAATGGAAAATTCAATGCATAGGGAAAGGGAGGGGGCTCCTGAGAAATAAGTAAATAATCACAGAATATATCAAAAGCCCAAAGTACCAAACACCCTTTGGAGAGTAAATCTAATAATGAGTGTTCAACTTGAGAAAGTAGTGCAGAGGGAATTTTATTTCAGGATCAGGATCAGGATACAGCATTCTGCCGTGGATAACTGTTGGACTACCTTAAGGACACAGATTAGGTATGAAAGGGAATAGTGAAAATCATTGCTTTCTCCCTAGCTACTCATGGCTTACATGTCAAACAAGACCTCATCTCCCTCCAATCTTAAAAAAATACCTTCCTTAAATCATATGATCCTTTCAAGCTATCATCATGTACCTCTCCTTTTCTCAGTCAATGCCTACTAAAAGTTATCTAAATTTGTTGCTTCCACTTCCTCTACTTTCTCTTACTTCTCAATTTGTCAAAACTATCAGACTTCTAGAATCATTACTCAATTAAAATTATAGTCTCCAAAGTTATCAATTCCTTATTAATTGTATCCCATACAAAAAATAAATCAAATATAAACCTTCTATTTTTGGTTTCAAAGTCCGTCATAACCCTTCTACCCTTCCAGTTTTCTTACAGTTTTCTCAAGTCTATATTCATATGTTACAATATAATGGCAGTCCTCAATATTATTGGAACAAGACACTCCACCTCCTGACATAGTGTGTTTTTATTTTTTATCTCCCATCCCTGGAATTCTCTCATTTCTAATCTTCACTTCCTGATTTCCTTCTAAAACCATCTTCTGCAAGAAGCTTTGCCCAATGTCCCTAGTCATGTTCTCTCCAATTATCTCTAATCTATTTGGTATATTTGTTGTTTTTAAAAAGCTCTTTGAATTTTTTTCCCTCAATAGATTGTGAGCTCCTTGAGAACAAGAGTTGTATTTGACTTTCTTTTTTTTTAATCCTCAGGCCTTAACACATTACTTAATACAGAGTTAAACCACCTAATACTTATTGAATCGATGGAATTTATCTATAGCAATTCAAACTTCACTTTTCCTAAATTTGTTTTCTTTTGGTTTTTAGGACTCTTTGGGTTCTCCTACTACTTTTCTGATTGCTTATTCTCTTTTGTTGGCTTATTAACTGTTTTCCTCTTCTTCTCTTTCCTGTGTAGACTGAACCTAAATTGTGCATTACTTATTGACATCTGGTGCCATCTTAAGCCCACAATCGTTTATTAGCAAAAATGGCACTCTTTACTTCTTTTATGATGATAAATGTAAAACTTTGGAAAATACCAGTAACACAGAGTACAATATGTAGGATCAGTAACAATCCAGTGCAATATCCTTTGCACATCTCCAATTTCTGTTCTCAAAAATAGGGACACATCTAAGGAGTACAAATTTTATTTCTAGGGGTCATGCCCTCAGTTCTTGGCTTTAGTCTTTATTATAAATCTTCATAATGAACTAACTTTTCCCCTCATGATTTTCGACTAATAAAAGTTAGCTACTTCACATGTTCCCAATTTCAATCAATAGGGAACAAGAGAGATTGTTCTCTTATAAGTTTCATATGCATACTCAATTCCAATTCAGCTTCTACAAGTCGTTAGACATTCTGACTTCTTAGACAAAATGTTTTTAATCATTATATAATTGTTCAGGGCTCCTCATTTGCTCATAATTCCTAAAGTTTCATGTTTTGAATTAAGAGAAGGAAGAGAATATTATTTATACCCTAAGGCATAAATATCTCTTCTATCATTGGCTCAAGTTTGGTCTAGGCCTTCATCCCTCTCATACCTGGACTGTTAAAATAGCCTACTGATTAGTCTCTCTGTCTCATATCTCATCCTACTTGAGTTCATTTTCCATTCAGCTATCAAATTAACCTGAAAATGACATCACTTTATTAAACAAATTCCAAGAACTCCCTATCACCTTCAGACTAAGAAATCCTATGTTTGGCATCTGAAACCCTTCACATCATAACATGCTTCCTTCGGTGTCCTCTTACATCTTAGCTCTAATACATCCTTCACATACTGTTCAATCTAAGATACTGGCCTCCTTTTTGTTCCTCACACAAAGCACTCCATCTTCAAATTCTAGGCATTTTTATTGACTGACACCTCCCCAGGTCTCAAAGGATCTTTCCTTTTATCTTCTCACTTCCTTCAAATTTTAGCTAAAATCTCATCTTCTATGAGAGAAATTTCTTGACCCCTCCCCTTAATGTTAGTGACTTCATTTATTGCATTGATACTTCCTTAAAAGCAGACATTGTGTTTTTATCTTTCCTTTTGATCTCTGCATTTATCAAAGAAACTGATAGAGGGCACTTGATAAATAATTATTGATTAATTGACTGGCTGGACAGATATGATCTAATTCTCACCATATAAATTTTAGAGCTAGATATCCAAAGTAAAGATTTTGAATGAGCCCATTAAATTCAGCATTTAGAATATACACAGACTTTCACATGCCTTCCCTAAGATATACTACAAAAGATTTAAAATATTTTGGGATCCAACTCAGTCCCAAAATTATAATGCATTGGGCTATTTTTCTCAATTATTAGAGAGCTATAGGACATGATCGGTTTAAAGCAAAAGCATTAAAACAGCTAGTTGTCACAGTATTCAGAATAATAGACTTGGAGTCAGGAAAACCAAACTTCAAATCCAATTCACATTTAAAATCTGTGTTACTCTGAGCATGTTACTTAGCTTCTGTTGACCCCAGTTCTTTTAGCTATAAAAGAAGATCTTAATAATAATAGCAACACCATTAGAAGACTGCTAGGGGAACCAAATAAGATAGATAATATTTATAATGCATTTATAGTATTTGGTACATTATAGTTGCTTAAACAATGATTATTCCCTTACCCTTATTAAATTAAAGGATAAAGTAAGAATAGATCGTTTCTTCCATAAACTGTCTCCCATAGAAACACACAAAATCAATAAGAATAGGAGACACACCTAGGGAACATGTGAAGGAACATACATGGGGAATATATAATTCCTAACATTTTTTGTATTATATTTTATTTTATTTTGGAGAGGAGAGTCATCACTTCTAGAGCCCAGTTTTTGTTTTATTTTTAAATTTATAATATAATACAAAATATTATATTATATATTAAAATGTATCATATACTAAATTGTATTCAACATAAATTACATCTGGGTTAAATTTAAATCCCATTTTACTATATGCAATAACTTTGATTGGAGTTTGGGAATTATGTTAGGGTCTGTTTACAAAGGGGCAATTTGGCCTCAAAGGTTATAGATATGCAAATGCTTTCTGGTAATATCATTTACTACATAATGATCTTCTTGGACCTGACATGATATTTTTGTATAGTATGCAATTGCTACATGTGTAGTCTTTTTTGCATATTCCTCGCTCCAATTCTATTTCCATCTTTTGACATCTTCTATATTCAACATTTGAGGTGATAGTTCTTTTCCATAAAAGGAAGAAGTTTTACCATCTTTGTTTTAGATTCCAGGAGTTTACACTTCCAGCTCTAGAGAGGCAGATTTTTCACACTCATAGGGAACTGAGAAAAACACAAAGAAACCATTTAACTATTTTTATCTCTATGAGAAAAAGTAATTCTTTCTCAGCACCTTGGCTATGATAGTGTTACTCTTTCTAGAGGGAGAGTCATCACTTCTAGAGCCCATCTTTTGCTTTATTTTTATAAATTTTTGCATTCATTTTAAATTTAAGTACAAAACAAGAAAAGGAAATATTATAATTTAAATAATGATACCTCTGAAACTCTTTCAGTTACATCATTTTCCCCTGGTTTCTTTGAAATATTTATCTTTGTCTTTTTTCAAATGAAATTTGTTTTTTTATAATATAACAAAATAATTTTTATAATTTGATTGAGTTAACAATGAATGAATGGATTAGTTGAGTAAAATTATCATTTTAAAACTATATTAACTTTACCTATTAATATATTATAAATATTCCTTCAGTTATTTAGATCTGACTTTATTTGTATAAAACGTTTTATGTTAACTCCTGTGTCTGTTCTTTCAGTTATATTCTCAAGTCCAGCTCTTTTGAAAAACAGAAAAGTCAATTAGCAAAGTAATACCCACAGCCATTATATGTTTTTTATTCCTGTCACCAAAGACAATGATTTTTTTTTTCCTGAGCTTCATCTGATTAATTTAAGGAAAAAAATTAAAATCCTGCCTAATTTTAGATTACAAATCTGTAGTCCTTTCAGGTTTTATAGAAGTGTTCTTCATTCAAACCATTTAGTATTAACTGGTTTTTTGCTTGTTTTTTGAGGGGAAGGGTAACTGGAGAAGGCAGTATATATACTTCTTTTGTATTATATACTCAATTATATTCAACATAAATTACAACTGGGTTAAATTTAAATTTCATTTTACTATATACAATAACTTTGATTGGAGTTTAGGAATTATGATGCCTTTGATGCAAGATTTCTTTTACCAAAATCATTAAAAAATATTAACCTTAACTGCAAATTCTAATATCAAATAAAGGCATTATAAATAAAACAAATATAGCACTGCCCTATACAAAAATATGAAATAGGGGCAGCTAAGTCATGCAGTGGATAGAGTACTGGCCCTGGAGTCAGGAGGACCTGAATTCAAATCCAGCCTCAGACACATAAGTACCTAGTTGTATGACCTTGGGCAAGTCACTTGGCTCCATTGCCTTGCAAAAACTAAAAAAAAATGAAATAAATGCTAAAGTTAGTGGTAAAATAAAGCAAGGTCATAAATAAAATAAGACTAGAACACTCCCTCTCTGCTGATGGAGTAATGATAAAGACATTAGACTATTCCTTTGTTGTTACCCATAGCCCAGCAAAGAACCATGCTAAAGATCATGCCAAATATCCTGAAAATTCCTATGCCAGTATCTCCTATGATTTGGAATTTATTGTTTAAAATTTCATCAATAACTTATGGGAAAGAATTTATAGAAACTGAAAAAGTTCTTGATGGGGAGGGTGTCTTTGAGTGTCTTTGAGTTCAGTCAAATTGACAGTCTAATGCTTATAGATACCTTGATACTATCTATAGGGAAGGTCTTCCTTATTTCTAATTCTTGCTGTCCCATTATTACAAAATATCTGTACCCCACAAAGCACCTCATCTTTTTTGTAATTGTCCCAAATGACTATTGCTATCTTGGGCAAAAATCATTAAGAGAAAGACAAAGAACAAACCCAAAATGCATTATGAGTACAGCATGATCCCAAGACAGCCCAGGATATGTCCTAGCTAACATCATGAAGGCATTAGCCAGAATCAAGATTGAAATTATTGTGTAGAAATAATTATTGTGTTCATGATCAAGAATATTCTTCATCTGAAAATCAAATCTAAGTCATTGGCATAGCAAATACTACAAGTCTGATGAGTCAAAAAAATTAAGTTAAATTCAAATAGCAAATATTTAATATACTTGCCATCTTACATGACCAGCAAGGCTCAGACACTTAGAGAAGGGAGATAGGGTGAACATAGGAACTGAATAGAACTCATAAAGTAACTAATTTTTTCCTTTTTTTAAAAGACAATTTTGGGTGTCATTTTACCAGGAAAATAAATAGGAAAAGTAAAGAACAAAATCCCATTATTTAAACTGCTTAGAAGTATCACCTTTAACATCAATTTTTCTTTATGTATTTTTTCCTTTGTTGTGCATATGTATTCAGCAAAAATCTTTGAGTTTGGGGTGGCTAGGTGGCATAGTGGATAAAACACTGGTCTTGGAGTCAGGAGTACCTGGGTTCAAATCCAGCCTCAGACACTTAATAATAACCTAGCTGTGTGGCCTTGAGCAAGCCGCTTAACTATTTGCCTTGCAAAAACCTAAAAAAAAAATCTTTGAGTGGCCCTATAATAATAAAGCATATAACTACATAAATTCTGGTAGAATCCTGAGTAATGTAGTGATTAAATCTAGTTATGTTTATTCAGGAAATGCTTGCTAAAAGAGCTAATTTTAGACTGGGGCATTGAAAGAAGATAGAAAGATAGGAAGAAGTAGAGAAGAGTATCCCAGAGGGATATGCAAATTCACAGAGAAGAGAAAATGCAGATTTACTTGAGTGGGTTGGAGAGTCTTTGTTTTGAAGTAATGAGAGATAAAGACAGGGAAATGACAGTTAGTGTAAAGGAATAAGCAAGAAGTTTAAATTTTCCTCCTGGGAAGCAAAAGGCAACTGTTGAATGTGATAGAGAATTCTATAGTTCTTTCCTTTTCCCTGGTTGGTTGATGACTCATTCAACAGTTTGTGATCTGTGGTATCTGGGGACTGAGCAATAATGTACAGAACCATTTTATCCAATTTCAACCAATAAAATGTTCATATGGGACAAATCTGCACACAACAAATGGGAAAAATCAGTTTCAGTTTTAATTTCTTAGGATAGTACAGACCACCCCAACATAGACTTGTAGGAGAAGTAATATTCCTTTCTCTCTAGAAATTCTAAAAAAGATAAAGAAATACATTAACTTAGTCAAAATTACTCAGAAAGTTAGTTGATTTGTTAAATAATTAAATTCCAAATGCAGTGTAAAATATTATTTGCACCGAATGTCACCAGAAAACAAAATGTACCACTCTTCAGATGGGTCTAATTGGGGAGATAGCTTAATAATGCAGAAAAGATGCATGACCTAGAATCAGATGACTTAATTTCAGATCACTACTTTCTTACTTGCCTCTGTAAGATTCAGAGAACTCAGTAACCTTTCTGGGTCTCTCTGTCTGTAAGGAGGAGCTTTGATCAAACAGTTACCAAAATATCTTCCATCTCAAAATTTTAGTCATATGAAATACAATTCAATTCAATTCTACAGATGTCTGTTAATCTGGAAGGAAGTAAAAATTTGATAGGTCCCTGTTTTTGAAAAAAAATCTTAAAATATTACAGCCAGGATATTCAAGTTGGCAATGAATTCACTTGAGCAGACCTGAAACAGTTTAAGTCTATTTTAATAGTAGAAGAATTAAATGCCTCTATGCCTCTTGAGTTTCAGGTATTGAAAATAAGAATAAGAAATTTATCTACAATTAAGAAATTTCTTCAATCTACTAGACAGAGGAATAGTATGTAGTAGAAAGAACATTTTACAGTTATGCCTTTGATACTTATTATCTATCCCTGGGTCGCAATTTACCCATTTGTAAAATAAGTCATTTGATCTAGATGACACTTAGAGTTAATTTCAGCTAAATATATGCTCCCATGATCCAGTAGAAGACACACTTCTAGGTGTCAGAATGAAAGGGAAAAGACATGTAAAAATGTAGAAGAGATGAAAAAATACTTTTCTGGATGAAGCAGCTTTTTTGTTTGTCAATCACTTCTCTGATTCTTCTCACTCTATTATTAAATAGGAGCTATAATTCTTGTCCTAACAACCTCACAAAGTAGTGGATAGTGGATAGAATCTTGAAAACGGAGATGGGAAGATTTCAGTTCAAATGCTATCTATTTGTCAGTGCTATACCTTTCACTGAACTTGAAAACTGATAAATTCTATTGTCTTACCAGCTCAGAGAAATTTACTATTTGTACTGGTAGAGGAATAATGAAGGAGACAAGGAGCTCCTTAAGTGAAGAAATCCCAAATCATTGATGGAATAATCAATCTTACTAGTTTAATGTAAGAAACACAATTTGTATGCTATGAAGTGTTCTGGAAATATGAGCTATATTATTAATGAATTATTTTTGAAGCACAAAACCAGAAACATTTCAAAACCTACAATAAAAATAAATTATTTTCATAAATAGCAAATAATACTAATATCTCATTCAAAGAGTATTTGCTGAAAATGGAGCAATTATGAAAACTGCTATATTTATCAATTTCTTGAAGTTCTTGGAAATCCAAAATGCAAAAACATTGAATATTGATAATAGCTAATTAAATGGAATGATGCACAATACCAAAAATAAAACAGAAAATTATTCTAAATGTAAATAAATAAAACATTCTATGAAATAAAATATTTTTATTTGCTTAAATTGTAATGGAACTATAGGTTAAATGATTTAAATCATCTTATCTATATGACTTCTTGTGAAGCATAATTTGGGGTATTAAAATAAAATTTAAATAAATGGTTGCATTTTAATGTGTTTATCTGAATTCAGAGAAAATCATTTTTCAAAGTTAAGGAAAATTAAATTAAGATATTATTATTAAAAATCATCTATCTCATTTTCAAAGATATTTATAAAATGTTTTATGCTACCACAAACACAAAACATTTTCGCTAAACATGTATTTATATGAAGGATTTAGAAAGTTCTTTTATAAATAATTCTAGTCTTTTAAGTAAATGATATGCCTTTAAAATCATGATTACATACTTAACTCATAAGTCAAAATGACCCTATTAAATACATTTGAAACAATTTGCATCAACTCTATAAATCCATCTTTTCCTAGACATGTGGAGTGAAAAATGATACAAATTACTTAAAATTTTCAGTAGAAAAAGCACATTACAATACATTTGGAGTTTTTAAATAGAACATATAAATGATAATATAATGAAAATCAGATTTGAAGTAATACACCTATTGGGTAATACAAATGTGCTTTCTCCCAGGGTGAGAGTATCTTACTCAGTAGGAAATTTATATACCGTAACTCAGATAAAATAAATGTTCACCAGGAAGAAAGGAAGAAGAGAAAGAAGGAAAAAGAAGGAAAGCAATATGAAAAATAGTATGGATCAGTCTCTATTCATACATTAGTGCATTACTACTTTTTCTGGAGGCAGAATTTTTCATCATGAATTCTTTGGGATTGTTTTAGATCATTGCATTGCTGAGAATAGCTAAGTCACTGACAATTCATCATACAATATTGCTGTTAGTAAGTTCAATGTTCTCCTGATTCTGTTCACTTCACTTTGTTCAAGTCTTTCAAGATTTTGTTGAAATGATCCTGCTTGTCATTTCTAATATAGCACATTAATATTCCATTACAATCATATACCACAACTTGCTTAGTCATTCTGCAACTGATGGTCATCCCCTTGTTTTTTGTTTTCCAATTCTCAGCCACCACAAGAAGAGTCATTACAAATATTCTTATTCAAGTAGACACTTTTCCCCCTTTTAATAATCTTTTTTTGGGATACATTCCTAGCAGTGGTATTGCTGGATGCACAGTTTTAAAGTTTGGGCATAGTTCCAAATTGCTCTCCAGAATGGTTGAATGAACTCACAATTCCATCAATAATGTATTAGTGTCTTGGTTTTCCTACATCATATTTCATTTTCCTTTGGTGTCATATTAGCTTAGCTGATAAGTATGAGGTGGTGCCACAACTAGTTTTTTCTATTTCTCTAATAAATAGTGATTAGAGTATTAATAAATAGTGACTTAAAGCATTTTTTACATATAACTATAGTTACTTTTGATTTCTTCCTTCAAAAAACTGTGTTTTCCTATACCTTGATCATCTATCAATTGAAGAATGACTTTTTTATATAAATTTGACACAGTGCTAGGTTTATTCGAGAAATGAGACCTCTATCAGTGATAATTGTGGCAATTTTTTTGGTTTTTCTAATTTTGGTTGCATTGATCTTTTCAGTGTAAGAACTTTTGTAATTTCATTTAATCAAAACTCATTTTACATTTTGTAATGCTCTCTATTATCTTGTTTGATTCCAAACTGACAAACAAATTATTTCCTACTTTCCTAATTTGTCTGTCATATGACTCTTTAATGTATAAATCATATCCAGTTTGACTTTATCTTGGCATACTTTTTTTTGGTTTGTTTTCAATTCATTTACTAGCTTTTCAAGGTCATATCAAATATTTGAAGCTTAACAAGTATAGTTTTTAGACTGGAAGGAAAACATACTCAAGTTTAAGATAAATAAACATAGAAGAAAAATCTAGCCTTTTTTTTTTTTGACCTTGGAAAAAACACCTTGGAAATCAGCTAAAATGGATAAAGAAATGCAGACTCTGAAAAATGGAGTGATATGCTTAAAGTCAGACAGCCCAGAACCCAGGCAGTCTTACTTACTTGTTAGGAATACTTGTTCAGTGCTTTTTCATTTCACACATCTACAAGTTTATCCAAAAACGATGATACAACTAATATCATTTAATAAGCATTGTGTGTGTCCACCATGCTAAAACTACTTGATCTTTCGAAAAAGCTAATAAATTCAGACAGCTCACTCTGGTCATTTTGATTGAATTAGCAATGTACACATCAATAAAATAATGATTTGGAATAGTTAAGGATTTGCTTTATTCAAAATCTATGTCAATTCCAAAGGTTTAATGAATCAAAATTCTTGAAATAAAAATTAAAAATTAAAAATATAAGACTCTTAACATAGTAGGTTCAGTAGTCATCAAACTATCAACCTTTATTTTAACAAGAATTATGTACAAATACTTGTTTGTTTTTCCTGGTTATTGATAACATAAAACACATATTAAATAAAATTCCATGAGGAGTAAGTAATGTAGGAGGACATATTTAATCTGATTTCAAGGTTTAAGAAAGTATACAGGGTATAACAGCTACATACAGTCTAGTCATAAATAATTGCAGTTTTTTAGAAATCAAATAAAAAGAAGATTTTTTCTCTAAATTTATACTTATTTTTTCTAATTTCTGCTAAGTTGTTAGGATATGAATGCTTTTTAAATTAATTTTCACAAAATAAAAACTTCCAGGAATATTATAGCCAAATTCCCAAACTCCCAAGTCAAAGAGAATATACTAAAATCTGCCAGAAACAAACAATTCAACTATCATGGCTCTATAGTCAGGATTACACAAGATCTGGCAGCATCTACATTAAGGGCTCATAGGGACTACAACATGATATTCTGGAAGGCTAAAGATCTTGGTTTACTCCCGAGAATCAACTACCCAACAAAACCGAATATCCTCTTTCAGGGGAAAAGATGGACTTTCAATGAAACAGGGGACTTTCAAACTTTCCTATTGAAACAACAGAGATGAACAGAAAGTTTGATCTTCAAGTACAGGCATGGAGTGGATAGATAAGAAGGACTAACTATGAGGAAATTAATGATGTTTAACTGTTTGTATTCCTGCATAAGAAGAAAATATTGATAACTCATATGAACTTTCTCATTTATAAGAGCTGTTAGAAGGAGCATATCCAGACAGGGTATAGGAAGGAGAGGAATATGATGGTATAATATAGTAAAAAGATGGACTCAATGGGTGATAAAGGAAAGTACTGAGAGGAAGGGAAAGAAGAGGAAGAAGGGACTAAGATATTACACATAAGAGTCAAGGAAAAAGCTTTTTCAATGGAGTGGAATGGGGAAGGTGGGGAGGGGGATGAGTGAACTTTCTTTCTCATCATATATGGCTCAGAGAGGAAATGGCATATACATTTAATAGGGTATAAAAATCTATTTTACCCTAGAGAAAAATGAGAAGAAAGGGATGCTGTAAGGGGGGAATGGGGGGAGGGAAGAGGGGAATAGGTGATAGAAAAGAGGGAAGATTGCGGGAGATTGTACTTAGATACAACACACTTTTGGACAGGGACAGGATGAAAGGAGAAAGAGAGAAAATAAAATAAATGAGAGTGGGGAGGAATAGAGTAGAGGGAAATAAAGCTAGTAATAGCAACTGTGGGAAAAATATTGAAGCAACTTCTCTGGTATACTTATGATAAAGAAGGCAACTCACCCCAGAGACAGAACCATTGGAATCTGAACACAGACTGAAATTCATTTTTTTCCCTCACTATTCTTGAGGTTTCTCATCTTCTTTGGGGATGGGAGGGTTATGTTTACTCTCATAATAAGATTATTGTAATAACATAAAATAAATAAACAAAATGTATTCTCCACATATTGTACATATTTTAAAAAAGAAAAAATAAATTATTCTTAATTACTAAAAAATTAAATTGCTATTTCTTTTAGTCTATGAAAATATATTGAAACTCTTAAGAGCTCCATGACCCAAGAAAGTTAGGGAATCTTTGTTCTAGGTTAATTTCTATGTTTTATAGAGGAAGAATTTAAAACCCAGAAAACTGAAGTCAGTTTGGCCAGTTTCACAGCAAATCAGTGAAGAACAGTGATTTAAACTCAAATGTGTTTCAATGAAGATTTGTAAGAACTACAGAAGAATTTTGTGGATATATATATATATATATATATATATATATATATATATATATATATATATGAAAGTTGTTTTTTTGCAGGGATTCATGGGAACAGTAGTCAAAAAGCAGTTCTCTCTAAAAGAATTGAAATAAGTACAATTTCTTTAGACCATACAGCACAAGAAAAGGGAGTAATTTGTAATTTGACTTCAAAGACCAGTTGGCTTCATGACTTCAGCAAAGTCTTTAAAAGACAAAATAAAGGCATTTCTAGTTTATATTAAATACAATTGGAAGCAACAATAGTATATTAAATAATGAAGTGACACTGTCAGACCTCAAATCTTCTCTTAAGGAAAATAACTTTGAAAATGATGTGGAGGATGGATTGGAATGAGGATAGAATTGAGGTAGGAAGACCAGTGAGAGAATTATTGCAATAGTCTAGGTGAGAAATGATGGGGTTCCACACCAAGGGAGTAACCACTATGAGTTGTAAAGTTTTATTAATTTGTGAGATCTGTGGAAATAATGATTTGGAATAAAATTTGGAACTAATGAGATGATATATGCAAAATCATTTGCACACATATAAATATTAGTGATGATTTTTATTGTCATCTTTTTTCATTACCTGTGTAACTTTGGCCAAGTCATTTAATCTAAGACATAAGTTTCCTTATGTGCAAAATTCGATGATTCTAGATATGTTCCAAGGTCACTTTTATCTCTGAATCTATCCTTTGTTGCTTTTCTCTAAAGCCCCAGACAATTAATTACCAAAGGCATAGCATCCCTAACAACATACACCTATATTGAAATGAAGGTTGAAGTCACAGCCTAAGTACTGAATGACTTAAGGCTGAAAAACTTAAGGGGAAGATTTTATATTACTGAAAAATTCAAATCTCTCCATTTAGTGGGGTATTTTTACATTGCTTACAGTCAAAACTTTGACTCCTATAGATTATATCACTACTTCAAAATAGCATCATCCCCATCTGGATTTTGTTCAATACATTCACCAAAAGAGGTGGAAGAAAGAGCTGAAGAAGAACAATTCCTGAGAAATAGAAAATTCATTGGAAAAACACAACTTAGTCTTTGTCTGGAGGGAGAGGGGACTGAAAAATAATATGTACACATCAGTGATAGTTACTCATAGAATCAACCCTCAATGTGATTCGCTATTTAGTAATTGAACTGCAATCTTCCTTATCTGATTTCCCAGTTCAATGCTCAATCCCTTATATCATACTGATTCATTAAAGAATTTTGATTAAGTAGGTTATGTTCAGTTTTCTATCAAGCTATAGATAAAAAGAGAAAAGAAAGTGGTAAAGGTTGCCATGGTCACAGCAGAATAATCATTATGAATATAGTCCTCATCATGAGCAATTTTGTTTAAGTGTCAGAATTTAAAAGCAGAGGTGGGAAACAGGAATAGAGATGCCACAAGCTGTCTTAGAAATCTGTGGACTAAAATAAATTACAACAGTGGAATGTACTTAAATTATTTGAGTAGCAGGTATCTATCATCCATCCATGTAACTCTATATCTATTTTTATACATATAGGGAAATAGAGATATCAGTATATCTAGGTATCACATATTGATATATATATATATATATGTGTATGTGTGTGTGTATGTGTGTGTGTTCAGTGAAAAGTTTCCCCCAATGCATTATACAGTAAATATTTCCAAAGGATTCAGATTAGGGAATATTATAAAAATCTGAAAAATAATAGATTAAATATATTTTTGAATGAATAATTAAATCTTTCCAAAATTACATTACTTTTCCAGTTGTTATCCATTTGTTTCTGAAAATATGTTTTCAGAAAGATGCTAAATTTGACCTCATTTACATTTTTTTCATTTTGCATGAATGGCTCTTATTTATTTGGTTCTAAATATCTTTTTTGAATTTCAAAACAAATAAAGAGAATTATTACTGAAGAAAAATAGTGTAATTAAGTAGTTAGGTGTTAAATCATAAAAGACAGTGATGACATAAAGGAAGTAAAAACTATTGATTGACTTCCAAAGAAACTTAAACAGATAAAGTGAATAATTCAACAGTAATTCAACCACCTAAAGTTTCACTCTTGCAAATTCAAGGACAAGTTATAATAATTTGAATCAATATTCTACTCTTCTTGGATGATCATTTTCATTTGCTCCAATGTAATGATTGTGTCACAAGCTATGTATATTTTCTTAAAAATTTGTATGAGCTACTAAACTGAAGGAGGAGAATAATATAATATGCCTTCTAAACTTATTATGGCCTAGAGCAAGACAGTTAAATTCTAGTTCAGTTTCTCATTCTTATATATGGAGGAAATTAATAAGATGAGAAGTTATACAGTATTTTAAAACATATAAAATCTAAGGCATTCCCATTATTGCTGATAATATTTGAAATAATTAAGAGCTCTACTATTCTAAATCAGGACATGAAGCACAGAATTAGAAAATTTGAGAGCTGTTAAGATAAAGTCATAAAATATATGTAATGAATAAAAGAACTATACATTATAACATAACTGGCAAGTAGTTCTATTTCCTCTGCTAGAACTCTAAGAAATCACACCATATCTCAAGGCATCGCATTATTACTTGGGACAGTTTATCCTGATATCAATCTTAAATTTCAATTTCCAACATTTAATCCCTCTGTCCACACCCTAGGGTTATTTGGAATCAGTCTAATCTCTTTACCAATTAATAACCCTTCGAATATTTGAAGAAATCTATGATGTTCCTTCTGTGTCTTCATTTTTCTTTTTTTCTCTTTATTGTCTTTTTGTTATTTATAATTCCTTCCCTACCCCTCACTAGATACAAAACAAAACAAGTATCAACATATACTTCCAAAACCTTGAGTTACAAATTTTCTCCCTTCCTCCCACCCCACTTCCCCCATTAAGAAAGCAAATAACTTGGCATAGCTTAAAAATGTGTTAACATGAAATCATTACTACAATGCTCATGCTGTAAAAGTAAACATACTCTTACTACAAATAAAAAAAATCTCAAGAAAAATAAAGTTAAAAAATTATACTTCAATATGTATTCAGAAATCATCAGTTCTGTCTCTGAAATGGGTAGCATGCTTTATCATGTACATCAGAAAAATTGCTTAAATGTTTTCCCCAAAGTTGCTATTGTTAGCTATATTTCCCTCCATTCTATTCCCGCCAACCTCATGTCTCCTTTCATTCTGTCCCTCCTTAAAAGTGTGTTGTATCTGATTTCACTCTCCCATAGTCTTCCTTTTTTCCTATCACCTAGACTGCCCTGTCCCCTTTCTCCCATCCCTTTCCTCTCCTATTTTCCTCCAGGGTAAGATAGACTATACCTAATTGAAAGTATATGTTATTCCCTCTTTGAGCCAGTTCTGATGAGAGTAAGGCTTATTCACTCCCCCTCATCTTCAACCACTTCCACTCCATTGCAATAGTTTTTTCTTGCATCTTCTATGAAAAGTAATTTACTGCATTCTACCTCCCATTTCCCTATCTCCCAGTACCTTTCTTTCACCCTGATTGGCTCTGTCTTTTTAGTTTACCATACCTTCAAATTCAACTCCCACGTATGTCTTGATTATATATGGTAATTCTAACTGCCCTAATAAATGAGAAGATATAAGCTATCAGTATCGTCCTCTCATGCAGGATTATAAGCAGTTCAACATCATAAAATCCCTCTCAATTAGCCCTTCCCATCCACCTTCGTTATGCTTCATCTGAGTCCTATTCTTTTTTTTTCCAGTATATAGATAGATAGATAGATATAGATATACACATTCTTTTTCTTTTTTTCAGTTTATACATATTTACAGACATATTTTTCTTTGTTAATTTATTTTATATTATTACAATAATCTTGTGAGAGTAACATAAACACAAATTCCCACAAAAAATTGAGAAACTCAAGAATAGTGAGAGAGAGAAAAATGTATTTCAGTTTGTATTCAGATTCCAAGGGTTCTGTCTCTGGGATGAGTCGCTTTCTTTATAATAAATCCACCAAAGAAGTTGCTTCAATATTTTTATACAGTTGCTATTACTAGCTGTGTTTCCCTCTACTCCATTCCTTCCCACTCTCATAAATGCTATGCTTTCCTTTCACCCTACCCCTGTTCAAAAGTGTGTTGCATTTGAGTACCCTCTGCCACACTCTTCCCTCTCTTCTATCACCTATTCCCCCCTTCCCTCCCCATATTCCTCCTTATCCCATCCCTTTATTTTATTTCATCTTTATGGCAAAATAGATTAATATAACCTTTTAAGTGTGTGTGTGTGTGTGTGTGTGTGTGTGTGTGTGTGTGTGTGTGTGTGTGTGTGTGTGTGTGTGTGTGTGTGTGTGCTATTTCCTCTCTGAGTTATTTCTTATGAGAATGAAGGCTTACTCATTCCCTCTCACCTTCTCCCATTCCACTCCATTGAAAAAGCTTTTTCTTGATTCTTATTTGAAATATCTTAGCCCCTTCTTCCTTTCCCTTTCTCTTTATCACCCATTGATTCCATCTTTTTATTATATTATACCATTATATTTAGCTCCTTTCTGTGCCTTGTCAATATATTCTCCTTCTAAAAGTTCTTATGAATGAGGACATTCATAGAGTTATCAGTATCTTCTTCCCATGCAGGAATACAAACAGTTCAATATCATTAAGTTCTTCATAATTAGTCCTTTTCATCCACCCTGTCTATGTTTTACCTAATTCCTGTAACTGGAGATCAAACCATTGGTTCAGCTCTGATTGTTTCAATAGGAAAGTTTGATAGTCCCCTGTTTCATTGAAAGTCCATCTTTTCCCCTGAAAGAGAATGTCCAATTTTGCTGGGTAGTTGATTCTAGGCTTGTAAACCAAGATCATTTGCCTTCCACAACACCATATTCCAAGCCCTACAAGCCCTTAATGTAATTCCTGCCAGATCTTGTGTAATTCTGACTATAGAGCCATAGTAGTTGAATTATTTGTTTCTGGAAGTTTTTATTATTTTCTTTTTGATTTGGGAATTTTGGAACTTGGCTATAGTATTCCTGGAACTTTTTCTTTTGGGATCTCTTTCAGGAGGTGATCAGTAAATTCCCTCCATTTTGATTTTACCCTGTGCTTCTAGGATATCAGGCCAATTTTGCTGTATTATTTCTTGGAAAATGAAGTCTAAACTCTTTTCCTGACTCTGACTTTGCATTAATTGTTAAATTATATCTTCTGGATCTGTTTTCAAGGTTGGTTGTTATTTCAATGAGATATTACACATTTTCTTCTAATGGGGGGGGTGTTGGAATAGTTTTATTTCTTCCTTATTTCTTGCAAAGTCATCAGATGCCTTTAGTTCCATTCTACATTATTTTCTTCAGAGAGCTTTTTTAGCTCTTTTCCAGCTGACCAATTCTGCTTTTTAAGGCATTCTTCTCCTCATTTTCCATTTGTGTTGTTTTATCCATTTGGCCTAAACTGGTTTATAACATATTATTTTCTTCAGTATATTGTTTTTATTTCTTTCACCAAGCTGCTGACTTGGTCTTTATGATTTATCTGCATCACTCTCATTTCTCCTTCCAATTTTTCCTCTACCTCCCTTATTTTTCAAAGTCTTTTTGTAGCTCAGCCATAGCCTGAACCCATTTTCTCTTTCTCTTGGAAATTTTGAATAAAGAGGCTTTGATTTTATCATCTTTCTTAAAAATTTTCTTTCATTTATTTACACATTACTAAAATATTCTTGTTTAAGAGTAAACATAATACCCTCTCTCCCCACAGATATATAAAACATCATGAGAAATAAAGAAAAAAAAAGAGAAAAAATAACATGCTTCAGTCTGTGTTCTGATACCATCAGCTCTGTCTCAGGTGGATCATATTCTTTATCATAAGTCCATCATAGAAGTTACTTTCATGTTTTCCTACAGTTACTGTTGCTGGTTGTAATTCCCTCCCTCCATTCCTCCCCACTACCATCTATTATATTTTCTCTCTCCTTTCACTCTATCCCTCTTCAAAAATGTGCTGTGGGGCAGCCGAGTGGTTCAACAGACAGAGCACTGGCCCTGGGGCCAAGAGGCCCCAAGCCTTCATCCAAAGCCCATGGGCCCGGACAGGTCACCCAATCCCACCACCTTGCAAAAAAGTAAAAAAAAGAAAATGTCTTATATCTGACTATCCTCACCCATGATCTACCATCTCCTCTAACACCCACATCACCCTTCCCCTTCCCCTGTCCCCCTTCTCTACTTTTTTTTCATACAGCTGTCTAAACACTATTGAGTGTGTATGCTGTTTCCCCTCTGAACAGAAACAATTTAAATTCCCCTGTTTCATTGAAAGTCCATCTTTTTCCTTGGAAGAGGATGTTCAGTTTTTCTAGGCAGTTGATTCTTTGTTGCATTCCAAGCTCTTTTGCCTTCCAAAAGTCCTGGGTAATCCTGACTGTAACTCCATGATATTTGAATTGTGTCCTGGCTGATTCTAGTATTTTCTCTTTGACTTGGGAGTTCTGGAATTTGGCTATAATATTTCTGGGGGATGGTTTGTTTTTTTCGGGGGGGGTAATCTCTTTCTGGGGGAGATTGGTGGACTTTCTCAATTTCTATCTTGCCCTCTGCTTCTAGGATATCAGGGTAATTTTTCTGTAGAAATTCTTTTTTTTTTAGGTTTTTTTTTGCAAGGCAAATGGGGTTAAGTGACTTGCCCAAGGCCACACAACTAGGTAATTATTAAGTGTCTGAGCCCAGATTTGAACCCAGGTACTCCTGACTCCAAGGCCGGTGCTTTATCCACTATGCCACCTAGCCACCCCACCACTACGCCACCTAGCCGCCCCTAGAAATTCTTTAAAAATGAAGTCAAGGCTCTTTTCCTGATTGTGACTTTCAGGTAGTCCAATAATTTTTAAATTATCTTTTCTGGATCTGTTTTCCAGATCAGATATTTCACATTTTCTTCGAGGTTTTCATTCTTTTGGTGATGAATTAGTGTATCTTGAGTTATCGCAAAGTCATCAGCTTCTTTTATCTCCATTCCACATCTGAAGGATGTGTTTCCCTCAGAGAGCTTTCTTATCTCCTTTTCCATATGGCCAATTCTACTTTTTAAAGCATTCTTCTCCTCATTAACTTTTTGACCTGTTTTATCCATTTCACCTAAGCTGGTTTTTAACATGTTATTTTCTTCAACATTTTTTGGATCTCCTTGACTAAGCTGAGGACTTCATTTTCAGGTTTTTCCTGCATCTCTGCTATTTCTTTCCCCATTTTTCTTCTATCTCCCTTATTTGATTTTCAAAATCTTTTTTGAGGTCTGTCATAGCCTGAGCCCAACTTCTATATTGGAGTCTTTAGATGCAGAAGCTTGGACTTTTTTATCTTCTGATTGTGTATTTTGGTCCTCCATGGGACCAAAGTAATTGTCTATGGTCAAGTTCTTTGTTTTCTGTTTACTCATTTCCCCAGCCTGTGCCTGGTTTGGGGGTGCTTCCTGAGCTTTTGAGTATTATTGGTACACCCTCACAAAGACCTCAGTATATGACTGCTCTCTGGTCTGTTGAATGGCCACAAGTTCACCCCTCTGTCCTGGGAATGTGAGGAAGGTCCCTGCTCTATGGGGCCCCCAGACTGTGATTAGGGTCTGAATAAGGTCAAAGCTACAGAGCCCAGTCCCAGGGACAAACCTTGACAGTCTCTCTCCATTCCCTTACCTTCCATGGGTTAAACATTCAGGGAACAGCTGCCCAGCGGCTCCTGCTGGGCAGCTCCACAGGCCTGTTTCTATTTCCTGGGATCTGGGATTAGACCACACTAAGGGCCAAGGCTACGAGGCCTGAGGCCACACTGAGGAGAACCACATTGGCCTAGGCTTCACCCTCAGTTTGGCAGAGGTCTTCCTGTTGATATTCCAAGTTGTGTTTGATGCTCCCTGGGATGGCAGGTCAGTAAACTTTTTCTGCTGCCAAGAGCCAGGGCTCCAGGGACCCAGGGCCCTGGGGCTGTTCCTTGAAGTCTGAAGCTCCTTCACTCTAGCATTCTGCACCCCCATCAAACCCGTGGAAAAGAGCCTTCCCACTATTTTCCATGCTATCTTGGGCTGGAGAATTGCCTCATGGGATCTTTCTGTGGGTTCTGTCTCTCAAAAATTTAGTTAGACTCATAATTTTAAGGTTTTTGCAATATTTTGGAGAGAGCAACTAAGAGAGGTCATTCTCCTGCCACCATCTTGGCTCTACCCAATTTTGTCATCTTCTGAATCTTCCACGGAATCAAATTAATTTTCTGTGATCAGATGATTCTTTTGCTTTTGTTTGCTCATTTCCTCAACCTATGATTGATTTACCACACTTAAAAGACTTTGGGTTTTTTTTTTTTTTTTGCAACAACCCACTGGGACCTTAATTCTTTCAAGGTCTTATGAGAGGCTCTGAGCCCAAAATGTAACCTGGATTTGAGTGTGGGCAAACAGTTGAGTCCTGCCCCAGGGAGAGACCTCTGTAGTCTCCCCTAATCCCCTTACTGTCTGTGAGCAGTGTTCTGGAGATGCAGACTGGCTTCCCAGATTTCTTCTGCTGGGTCTCACCACAGGGCTGCTCTGAGGCTGGTGCTTGCTCTATACTCAGTCTGGTGTTACAGAGTTCTCTCACCACCCCTTCAAGCTGTTCCTAGTGACCCTGTGGACAGGAGATTTGGAAACCGCCCCCTCTATCATGGACTCTATGTGCGCCCAGGGATCTAGGCACTCAGCCTGGCTGTGCTTCACTGTGCTGCAGCTGCACTTTTAGCAGCTCTAACCACCAGTTCCAGTGAAACAGACCTTTCCTGCAGAACTTCTACATTTTCTCAGACTGGAAAATTATATCACTCAGTCTTTCTGTGGGTTCTGCCATGCTAAATTTTGGGAAGAGTCATAATTTGGCAGCTTTTGGAGTTTTGGGGGTAACAAGTTTCTGGGATTTCCTGTCTTCATGCCACCATCTTGAATCTGCCCCCCTCCCCCCCCAAGTCCTTTTCTTGAAGATCAAACTTTTTGTTTTACTCTGCTCATTTTATAAGGAAAGTTTTGAAGTCACCTATTTCTATGAATGTCCATCATTTACCCTGACAGAGTATGTTTAGTTTTGTTGGGTAGCTGATTCTTGGTTGTAACCCAAGCTCTTTTGCTTTCTAGAATATCATATTTCAAGTCTTATGAGCCCTTAATGCACAAGCTGCTAAATCCTGTGTAATTCTGACAATAGCTCCAAGATATTTAAGTTGTTTCTTTCTCTGTGCTTATAGTATTTTCTCTTTGACTTGGGAGTTCTGAAATTCGGCTACAAAATTCCTGGCAGTTTTCATTTTGGATCTCTTTCAGGAGGTGATCCGTGGATTTTTTTTCAATTTCTATTTTACCCTCTGCTTCTTGACTATCAGGGTAATTTTCCTGGATATATTATTTCTTGAAAAATTAGGTCTGAGCTCTTCTTCTGATCATAACTTTCAGGTAATCCAATAATTTTTAAATTATCTCTTCTAGATCTGTTTTTCATCAGTTATTTTTCAAGTGAGATTTCTCACATTTTCTTTTGGTTTTACATTCTTTTGGTTTTGTTTACTTTTTCATGATTTCACACAAAATCTTCAGCTTTCCTTTACCTACATTCTACATTTGAAGGAACTACATTTGAAGAGAGTTTTTGTATCTCCTTTTCCATCTCGCCAATTCTACATTTTTCATTGACCCTTTGAACTGTTTTTCCATTTGATCCAAATTGGTTTGTAAGATGTTATTTTCTTAAGTATTTTGAGTAACTCCTTCACCAAGTTGCTGACTTGTTGTCATAATTTTCCTGCATCACTCCCATTTTTCTTCCCAATTTTTCCTTTACCTCCCTTACTTGATGTTCAGAATCTTTTTTGAGCTCTTCCACAGCCCCAGACCAATTCATACTTTTCTTGGAGGCTTTGGAAACATAAAATTGGATTTTATTATTCTCTGAGAATATATTTTTATCCTCCATAAGACCAGAGTAATTGTCTAAATTCACATATTTTATTCTGTTGTTTGCTCATCTCCCCAACTCTTTGTTTAAGTGGGACTCTGCTTCCAGGGTAGAAGACATACCGTCCCAAGCTTTTGAGGATTGTTTTTATTTTTTATAGTTGTTTTCAGGGACTAACCCCATTCCCAGGAGCTATAAGTTCTCAATTCCTCCAAGGTCTTATGAGAAATTGCTCTTCTGGCCTGTGCTCTGGTCTGTGCATAATTACAATCTCTCCCCTTTGCCATGGAACTCTGAGGAGGGTCCCTAACAGTACACATTGTCTTGGACTGGAAAATTGTTTTACTCAGTCTTCCTGTGTACTTATTATCTAAATGAGTGATTTGGGGGAGAGCCTACAGGAGTTCCTGCCTTCACTCTGCCATCTTGCTTCCATACTCCCAAGTCTTCTTTTTTCAAGGCTAAATTGATGAGTTCCTTCAACTAAACCTCATGAATGATAGACCCAGAGATAATCACCATCCTCATCTTCCACTGGATACCATTAAATTTCTCAAAGTCCTTGTCATCATAGAAGGTATTTTATGCTCACAGAAATGAGGGGAGTGGGACTTTCTTGGGTAATAATCATAATATAGAATAGAAGGGTAGTAACCAGACCTCCCCACAGAGAACATTAAATTGGAAGCATCAAAAATATAAAGATCTTCTGATCAAGCAAAAGAAATAAAAACCAACCACCCCTTTACTCCAAAGGTGAACAAATTACAACTATAAAATAAAATGCAAAGTCAAGAAATAGACTGGAAAAGTAAGCAAACAACAACAAATGTCTAACCATTCAATTTTTGAGGAAGTTGAAGACCCAGACTCAGAAGAAGTCAATAACTTGGAAATATCTACACAAAAAGCCTAAAGAAAAAAAACAGTATTTTAGGAGAGTTAAAGGAAAAGATTTTTAAAAGAACAGAAGTTATTTTTAAAATTCAGATAAGAAAAATTAAGTAAAATTGGGAAACCAAACAAGAACAATGCATGAAAATTATAAAAATAGAATTAACTGTCTGATAAAAAGGAAACACATCCTTAAAAAATCCTTAAAAATTAGATTGGCATTTGTGGACCTAATGACTACATGCAACATCAGAAAGGAAGAAAATACAGTTGGAAGAAAAATATGAAGAAGCATGAAGCATTTCTTCAGAAAAAGAGCCTAAGTTCCATATTGCAATATATATATATATATATATATATATATATATATATATATATATATATATATATATATATATAATGAACATGTTATAAAACCAATGGGGAAAAGTAGAAATTGAAATAATATATTAATTCATAAATTCCTAAAAGAGATCCAAAAAGGAAAATGCTCATGAATATTATAGCCAAATTTCAGATAACTCTGTCCAAGGAGAAAATGCAAGAAGCCAGAAAGAATTCAGATACTATGTAATCATAATCAGAACACTGAAGATACATCAGTTCCCACTATAAGAAGGGAAGAATTTAGAATATGATATTCCAGAAGTCAGAGTTAAGATACCAATGAACTAGAAATTAATCAGAAAAAGAAAGCACTATCCAACCAGATGAAAAATGGATATTCAAGGAAATAAAAGCCTTGCAAGCATTCCTGGTTTTTATTTTGCAAGACAATGGGATTAAGTGACTTGTCCAAGTTCACACAACTAGGTAATTAAGTATCTGAGCTCTGATTTGAACTCGGGTCCTCTGGATTCCACGGCAAGTGCTCTATCCACTGAACCACCTAGCTGCCCCAAGCATTCCTGATTTTTTTTTAAAATGTGATCTGTAGAAAATTTATAAATTCAAATAAAACATTCAAGAAAAGCACAAAAAAAAGTTAACATGAAAGAGAAATCACAAAAACTTTTAATGATAAATTAGTTACATTTCTATACGGGAAGATAATGCAATGAACTTATAGGAACTTTTTTTCTTTTAAGGTTAGAAGGACTTTACATAGAAGGCAGAAGTAAGAATCTATTATATTGATATGATCTCAGAAATGGAATGATGATGAAGAGAAATAAACTGGAAGAAGGAAAAGGGTAAGTGAAGAATGGGGAAATTATCTCACATTAAAAAACCACCCAAGGACTAATTTTTATAGTAAAGGACAAAATTGGAGGGAGGTGTTAGACAGGGCTTGAAACTCACTTTCATCTGAATTGGATCAAAGAGGAAAGACTATTTATTTATAGATGTATAAATAGGTATATTTATTTAAATATAACTATAGAGATATATGCATAATATATTTATCTATTAATATATCTATATAGACATATCTATGAAGATATAATTTTCCTATATTATATCTATATATAGAGATATATGTCTATATATAGATGTCTATATATCCCCATAGTTGGGTTTAGAATTAATCTTGCCCAACTGAGAAATAGAAGGGCAAGGGTGTAAGAAAAAATGCTTTGGGATAAGGAGAAAAAATTAAGGGAAGAAGTGATCTAAAACTAAACAGATTTTTGAGGAGGGAACATGTTAAGAGAGAGTAAGAGAGTGAGAGCAGGAGAGAGAGTGAGAGAGAGACAGAGAGACAGAGACAGAGAGAGAGAGAGAATAGTACACAATGAATAGTACACAAAGAAATACATAATTAGCAAGGATCACTTTGAACACAAATGGAAAGAGTTCATTCAGTCAATGAAATTGGATAAATGAATTTAAAAGCCAAAATAAAATAATACATATCTACAAGAGATATGTTTCAAACACAGAATTAAAATAAAGACCTGGAACAGTATCTCTCATGTTTCAGCTGTAAAAAAGCAGGCATAGCAATCATTATAACAGAAAACATCAAAATTGTTGGTATTCAGACATATTTGACTCTCCATGACCCAATTTTTGTATTTTCTTGGCAATAATACTGAAGTGGTCCTACTCCAGCTCATTTTTATAGATCAAGAACTGAAGCAAGCAAAATCATATGACTTGCCCAGGATCACATGGCTAATAAGTTTCTAAGACCAGACTGGAACTCTTGAAAGATGAACTATCTTGATTTCAAGGACAATACTCTGTCCTCTCTGTCAAATTGTTGTTTAAAAACAAAAATCGAACCAAATAAAAGAGATGATTATGGAAACTACATTTTGTTAAAAGTTACCTTAAACAATACTAAAGACATGTACAACATCTAAAGACTTGAAGGAAAAGTAGGATATTAAAAATAGGAGAAAGACAGTTATAATGATGTGGGACATAAATTTACCCCCCTCTCAGACTTTACAATAAAATAAATGACAAAATATTTAAAGAGATGGAGAAAATTTTAGAAAATTTATGTATGATTCATCTCTGTAAATTTTTATATGTGTTCTTAGTCAAGTCACTAGACCATGGAATTTCACTTTTTCAGTCTTCTAATTTTTAAAATGAGATAATACTACTTCTATAATTTACTTGACTGGGTTGTGGGAAAATCACTTGGCAAATCTAAAGAACTAGTATGTATGAATGTATGACACTCGCCAGATCTCTCTGAAGAATTTTGGAATCGAATGTGAATCTTGGGAGACACTGGCACAAGTTGTGCATAACCTGAATCAAAGAAAGCATTGTACTCTATGGGCTAAAAAGAATTGTCGTAGTTCAAAGGATAGGTGAGATGCTCAAATTTAGAGATATCTTTATTACAGACTTTTGTACTCAAACTGTAGTTAAAGTCTTTCATGCTTTATATTTTTCTTATCAGTCACTGTAGGAAACACTGTAGCTTGATCCCAACATAGTGAAGTTATTTTGGTCCTTTTCAAGAATTAGGAAAATAACTAAAATTGTATGTGCTTATGTATGTATGTATATATGTGTATATAAAATATATATAAGTATATTTGTGCACAATGGTGTATTATGTTTCTAAGAATTTGTAGACAGATATATAACTGAATAGTGCACTGAAAATCAGTTTGAATTTTAATTAACATATAAAACAATTAACTGAATCTCTACTGAGCCAATGATATATCTTAAAGGTTGATTTCTAAATAAATTCCCCATAACTTAAGAAGTTGCTACTTTCCTCTTCTATATAAAAGCAGCAATAAAAATTGTACTTACCAAAATATTTTTTAAAAGAGTAAAAAATGTAAAAGAAAAAGTATATGTGATATTTTCTAGGAAATTTGTGACCATAAAAGAAAGTGGACCACCTGCAAAAATGAAAATGAGAAATATGATTTTGGCTTAGAAAGTGTCGTTTGAGAATCCTAAGAGTAAAAAGACAAAAATAAAAACAAACCAGAAAATATGCTTCCAGTATGTTGTTTCTGTCTATTCTCTATCTCTAGAAAATCATGCACAAAAGTTACACAGAATAAGAAGGGGGACAGAGATTGCAAACTGTTGCTACACTTTAATAGGGGAGACAATATGAACTATGTTTAAACTAAATATGCATAGAATAATTTGAGGGTGATCTTAAAGAAAAGGCATTAAGATTACACAGAAATAGACAAGATTTCTTGTAGAATGTGGGGCTTTAGCTGAGACTTAAAGGAAGCCATGATAGCAAGGAACAGAACATGAAAAGCAAAAAGAAAAAATTACAATCATGCAGGATAATTTCAGTGTCAGAAAATGAAGTTATAATGTAAATAGGATCAAAGAGTCTATTATCACTGAATTGAAGAATATGTGGTACAATAAGGTGAAAAAAGATAAAAAGATACTGAGAAAAAACACTGAGAATTAGATGCTATTGTTAATGATTCTCATTTAATAAATAAGAAAACTGAGGTAAGCAGATTTGAGTCATTTGGCCAGGGTCACACCTCAATTACTGACTTCAAACTGGGCACTCTGATAGATCTTGGGGGTGATAAATAGAAATATCAATTAGAGAACTGAGGGGGAAATGGGGTGGGGTGGGGAGAGACTTGTACTAGGGAGATCAACCAATGGGATGTTATGATAGAGTAGTCTGAAGTGGATAAAAGGGTGGTAGTAATATCAGAGAGAAAAGGGCAATATGAAAAAGTTGTAAAGGTAAAATTGATAGGACTTATCTCTAGTCAAGATTGTCACTTAAATTGAATGAGATTAAAGAATCAAGGTTTTACCTATATTGTGAGCCTTGGTGACCAGAAGATTGGGGGTACTTTTAACAATAATAAGGAAGCTAGGAAGAGCAGAAAATTTGAGAAAAAAGAAATATAAGTTAAGTTTTAGATATGTAGAGTTTAAGATTCCTGAGATTTGAGATATCTTGTAAATAATTGAAGATATGAGACTGAATGTTGGGGGATAATTTCATCTGCATTGATATGACAATTGAATCCATGAGATCATCAATCTGCCCTAGGGGGCAGCTAGATGGCAGTGGATAGAGCAATGGCCTCAGAGTCAGGAGGACCTGAGTTCAAATCCAACCTCAGATACTTAACAATTACCTAATTGTGTGATCTTAGGCATGTCACTTAACCCCCATTACCTTAAATAAATAAAAAAGAATAATAATAAAAAAAAAAGAAATAGCATAGTTTAAGAAAAAGAATTAGAGTCAAGGAGAAAGCCTTAGGAGCCATAGGAGATATTTTTAATTAGTACCTTCATAAGAAATTTCTTTATCTGACCACTGAAGATCAGTCAGATAGTTGGAGAATCAGGAAAGAGCAAGTAGAATGATCAAAGGATATAGAAGGTGAACAGGCATGAGACTTGAGAAAAGGTCACTGCATTTGACAGTTAAGAGAATAGTTGCTTTTGAATAATCAGAACGGAAACTAGACTATATAGAGTCAAAATGAGAGTAAGAGCAATGGGAAAGTACCTATTGTAGATAACTTCACAGAATTTAGATACAAAGGAGGATAGAGATAGAGGGTGATAGCTCATGAAAAATATGGGCCAAATGAGGGGTTTTTGAAGATAGGGATGACATGGACATTACTTGTAGGCAACAGGAAAGCAGCAAGTAAACCAGCAAAGACTGATAAGTACAAGTGAGAGTATAATGAAAATAGGCAGCTATGTGATATACTTTAGCTATTAAATTTTTTATCTTTCTGAGTTCAAATCTGATCCCAGACACCTACTGTTCTTGTGATCCTGAGTAAATCATTTGCCCTATTTGCTTCAGTTTCCAAAGCTAAAAAAAATGAGATGGAGAATAAAATGCAAACTTTTCTAATAATTTTTGCCAAGAAAACCCAAAATGGGGTAATAAAGAGTAAAAAAAGACTGAACAAGGGCAGCAAGGTGGTGCAGGAGATAGAGCACCAGCCCTGAAGTCAGTAGTACCTGAGTTCAAATCTGTCCTCAGACACTTAATAATTAACTAGCTGAGTGGCCTTGGGCAAGCCACTTAACCCCACTGCCTTGCAAAAATCTAAAAAAAATGACTGAAACAAAAAGTTAAACATAACTGAAACAACACCAAAAAGATAATGGTGCAAGAATAACAGGGAAGTGTGCCAGATGGAAAAATGGGATCACTTTGCTTGCAATGGATTTGCCTTGACAAGGAAAGGGATCAAACTTTCATAGGAAACAGAAGAAAAGGAGGAGACAGTGAATGAAAACATCTGTGAAATATATGAGTTGAGCTGAGGAGGAGGGGAATCTAGAAAACTCTCCACAAACATCTTTTTTTTCCCATAAAATGAAGTAAAATGTTCAGCTCAAAGTGAAAACAGAAAGGGCTATGGGAACTTTGAAGAGGATGAAAAAAATGGAAAAAGGTACTGTGCTAAGTGTATTTTTTTCTTCAGACTCTGTGACCCTATTGTGGGGTTTTTTTTTAGCAAAGATCCTGGAGTGGTTTGTTTTTTCTGAGGCAAACAGGATTAGGTGACTTGCCCAGGGTCACATACCTAGTATCTAAAAGCAGATATGGTCACATATCTGGTGTCTAAAAGCAGATACGAATAAAGATCTTCCTGACTGCAAGTCCAGGACTCTATCCACTGAGTCATCTGGCTGACCAGTGAGTGGAATAGTAAATCAATGTTAGGGATAAAAGGATTACTTTTCGACAATGAAAGCCCAGATGAGATTATATAACATAAACTTTTAGAGGATCCTTTTAGCACAGATTCATGATTTTTCCCCTACCTATGCAGTAGGTGAGAAAAAATATAGAGAGAGTTTGGTGAGAATAATCAAAGATTATGACATTGCCATAAAAAATATTTAAAGCTTAAAGTTTGTCATTGTTTTATTGTTTTTATTCATTCCTGAAAAATATCATGTGGCAACAAACAAATTGCCATGGTTCAATCTTTTGAAGAAGAATATTAAACAACTAGCTAGCTAGCTTCCAATTTTCTCTAAGGTCAAATCCCATATTATGTATTTTGCATTGCATCTATCATTATAAGAAGGGTAAAGGCGTCTGAGTTCATTACTAGTAATCTAGCCATAGAATTGATTAAAATCATAGTTCTCTGGTAGTGGTCCAATAATCTTATTCCATCATAAAACATCTTTTGTAGTGAAAGATAAAAATAAAAGTAGATTAGAATTTTTGTATATTTTATTTGTTTTGATTTTTGCAATTTGACATTTCTAATATATTTGATTTTTCCTATTTGTGGTATAGAAATTGAATAATTTCTCATTATTTTTAAATTTGGTTTGAGAACCATATGATCAAATGAATCAATTTAAAATTCTAAAAATTTTTCAATCTTTTCCTAATTCATCAAATCACCCTTCGTTAAATTAGCATTGTGAATTCCAACTTTATAGAAGAGACAAATTGGTACACAAAACAATAACTATTCAAATTTCATCTTTTCATGTTAACTTTCTTTTTTCCACAGGTCAGATTCTTCTCACAAAATAATTAAAAAATGGGTAACTGCATAAACACACAAAAACACACATGACATATATGTATCCAAACAGAGAAATATGAAGAGATATACATGTGCACATAGATATGTGCATATAAAAATATATGCATATGTATAGATATGTGTGTAAAACTAAAGGACTTCTATATTATTTAAAGGTGATTTCGATTTTCTATCAGTGAGTAGAGTAGGGCAGAGCTGCTGAAACACTTAAAATCTCTTTACCATATATGCCCTTTTCACCTAGAGAACCCCAGACTGTCCATTATTGTCCTGTCTGTACTTTCTATGGGACTTTGAAAAGAAAAGGTTCAAAGAGCAAGACTTTCAAGCTCCCCTTTCCATGTCAAACCCTTTCAACTCCTGATTTCAAAGTCTTACTCCTTTGCTGTTCAAAGGCTTGTGGACTCGTAGGGGGTGAGATTGGAGTTAAAGGTTGAACTACAAAGTCCCTTGCACTCACAATAATATCCAGCTTGGAGAAACAAATGGTAATAAAAACTTAAGCACCTATCAATAAAACTGCTATATATGAAAGGAAAAGGAGAAAGATTTTATATATACATGCAGCCCACTCCCTTTTCTTTTTTGAACTAGGTACATGCTGTTATTAGTTTGGAGGAAAACCTAACTGATATTTTGAGATATTACTTTTTCCTTCTGTTCATATTATAACTGGGGGTGGGGGACCACAGAAGTAGATGAGAGAATAGGAAAAAAACACACAAACCCCAAAGAAGTTAGATAAGAATAGCTAAAGAAGTCCCTACTAACATCTAAAATAAAATCCCTGCCTTACTCTAGTTGAGTATTCATCTTCCTCCTCTTCTCTCACTCTCCATCCTTTTTATCTGCCTGCCCACAAGATTTGGAGCACCATTAATTGGTCCTTAGGGAGACTAACAGGCCTCTGCTTTTATGACTTGGTTCTTTGTATTGTACACATGTGGGCATCTCTCAAGAGATAAACAAAAGGAAAATGTGTGGAAAGAGGCCAGAATTTGTATAGGTCTAAACATGGAACAGGCCATCTTCTTGATTTACTGTTAAAACTTTAAATTATGTGAATATGCTCCACACCCTTTCACTTAATCTGGTTTTTCTGATTGCTACAGGGACATCTGAGAAATTCCATTTCCTACATGAAATCAAACATCCTAACTTTTTTCTAGACCCCCCTCCTTTTTTCCCTCCCTGCCCTCTGAAACAAATGATAGAGGTAGTCTTATGGGAAGATGAAAAGAATAGTTGATCATAAGAACTAACCTGGAGCCAACATGTTGGTCTTTCGTCCCTTCAGCAGTTTCTAAACCCTAAGCACCTGCAGCTAATTCTCATAACTTCTAGCAATGGACTTGAATATACTGAGGCTCAAATTTTTTTAAGATTTATTATTTATTTTTTACATTCTTTTCTTTTTAAACTGAATTTCAAATTCTCTCCTGACAGCTTACCCCTTACCCACTCAGCAAAATGATATTGATAATACTCATGAAATCGTGCAAACATTTCCATATTAGTCATATTACCAGAAAAATCAAAAATAGATAAAGCAAGAAAATTACACTTTAATTTGCAATCAGAATTTATCAGTTTTCTAAAGGTTGATGGTCTTTTTCACCATGAGTCCTTTGGTACTGTTTTGGAACATTGTATTTGTTAGAGTGGCAAAAGTCACAGTTTGTGACATTGCTATAATGTTGCACAATTATTTTCTGGTTTTTCTCTCTTCATTTTGCTTTATAGTATTGCCATGACTTTTTTCTGAAACCACCACCTTTACCATTTTTTTAAGGGAATCCCCCAATTTGCATTTCTTTGACAATAGAAAAAGAACTGCTATCAATATTTTTGAACCCATAAGTCAATTTGTCTTTTTCCTTTGATTTTTCTCTTTTTTCAGATATAATAATGAAATTACTGGGGCCATGAATATGTACAGTTTTATAATTTAGGGCTAAATTGTTCCACAGAATGGTTGGACCAGTTCACAACTCCACCAATAGTTTATTTTTCATCATTCCCTTCAGTATTTATAATTTCTAATGAGTAGGTTGATAAATCAAAGTTGTTTTAATTTGCATATCTCTAAATCAACAGTAATTTGGAATGTCTTTCCATATGACTATAGATAATTTTAATATCTTCTTTTGAAAACAACCTGCTCATATCTTTTTGCCCATTTGCCAATTGGCTCTTATTTTCTTAAATTTAACTCAGATCTTTAAATATTTGAGAAATGAGACCTTTGCCAGACCTTTCCACTAAAAATTTTTGATATTACTTCATTGCCTAAGGTACATTTTAGCAAAATATAGTTTCCCTGATTATCTCTTTTAATTAAGTCCATTTTTCTAGAAGGTGGGATTTTATTTTATTTTTTATTAAAGATTTTATTATTTTTAGTTTTACAATTTTTCCCCTAATCTTACTTCCCTCCCCACACCCCCCACACCCCCACAGAAGGCAGTTTGTCAGTCTTTACATTGTTGCCATGGTAAACATTGATCCAAATTGATTGTGATGAAAGAGAAATCATATCCTTAAGGAAGAAACATAAAGTATAAGAGATAGCAAGATCAGACAATAAGATATCAGGGTTTGTTTGTTTTTTTTTTTTCTAAATTTAAGGTAATAGTCCTTGGTCTTTGTTCAAACTCCACAGTTCTTTCTCTGGACACAGATGGTATTCTCCATTGCAGACAGCCCTAAATTGTCCCTGATTGTAGCACTGATGGAATGAGTGAGTCTATCAAGGTAAATCATTGCCCCCATGTTGCAGTTAGGGTTTACAGTGTTTTTCTGGTTCTGCTCATCTCACTCAGCATCAGTTCATGCAAATCCCTCCAGGCTTCCCTGAATTCTCATCCCTCCTGGTTTCTAATAGAACAATAGAGTTCCATACATACATATACCACAGTTTGCTAAGCCATTCTCCAATTGAAGGACATTTACTTGATTTCCAATTCTTTGCCACCACAAACAGGACTGCTATGAATATTTTTGTACAAGTGATGTTTTTACCCTTTTTCATTATCTCTTCAGGGTACAGACTGAGTGGTATGCTGGCTCAAAGGGTATGCACATTTTTTTACAAATATTGTTTTTTATACATTAATAAAACATTCTTGTTTAAGAGTAAACAAAATACCCCCTCCCCCAAAAAATATAGACTTGCTTGAGCAATAAAGTAAAGGGGAGAGTAAAATTTAAAATTAAAAAAAATAATAATAATTGTACGTATGGCCAGGTGGTGCAATGAAAGGAGCACCAGCCCTGGAGCCAGGAGCACTTGAGCCTATATCCAGCCCCATACACCCAACAATCACCCAGCTGTGTGACATGCAAACCACCCCAACCCCACTGCCCTGCAAAAACCAACAAAAGAAAAAAGAAAAAAAGACCCGAAATAAAATAAAATAATAATAATAGTAGGGGTGGCTGGGTGGTAGACAGAGCATTGGCCCTTGAGTCAGGAGCACCCGGGTCCAAATCCAGCCTCAGACACCCAACGATCACCCTGCTATGGAGCCCTAGGCAGGCCAACCAGCCCCATTTACCCTGCACCCCCCTCCAAAATAATAATCATAATAAAATGTGCTTCAGTCTTTGTTCCAACTCCAACAACTCTGTCACAGGTGGATCACATTCTTTATGATAAGTCCATCACAAAAGTTACTTCCATATTTTTCCACCATTGTCATTGCTGATCGCAATTGCCTCCTTTCATATTTCTCCACTATGATGTACTATATTTTCTCTCTCCTTTCACTCTGACTCTGCTGTAGGGTAGCTTTGTGGTGCAGTAGATAGATCTCTGATCCTGGGGCCAAGAGGCCCCAAGCCCCCCTACCACCCCTTAGGCCCAGCATACAGCTGGCCCTATGGTCCCAGACAGGCCATCCAATCCCAGCCCCTTGCAAGAAGTAAAAAAGAAAATGTGTTATATCTGACCACTCTCCCCCCATGGTTCATCCTCTCTTCAATCACTCACATCCTCCCCCTTCCCCCATTCCCTCACCTCTCCTTCTTACTACAGATGCCTATACCTCATTGAGTATATATGCTGTTTCCACTCCTAGCCAATTCTGATGAGAGCAAAGATTCCCTCATTCCCCCTTGTCTTCCCCCCCTTCCATATCATTGCAATAGCTCATTGTAAGAAAGAAAAATTTTATTATATGAAATATCTTGACCTATTCCCCCCTCTCCTTTTTCTTTCTCCCATTACATTTCCCTTTTTTCTATTGACTCCATTTTTATACCATATTTTATCTTCAAATTCAGCTTTCTCCTGTGCTTCAACTATAAAATATAAAAGTTCCTTCTACCTGCTTTATTAACTGAGAAGGTTCATATGAGTATTATCAGTGTCATTTTTCTATGCAAGAATACATGCAGTTCATCATCATTAAGTCCCACGTATTTTCCCTTTCTCCTACAAACTCTATGCTTCACCTGAGTCCTGTATTTGAAGATCAAACCTTCTGTTCAGCTCTGGCCATTCCAACAGGAACATTTGAAATTACCCTGGTTCATTGAAAGTCCATCTTTTTCCCTGGATGAGGACATTCATTTTTTCTGTGTAGTTGATTCTTGGTTGCATTCCAAGCTCTTTTACCTTCTGGTATATTATATTCCAAGCCCCATGAGCTTTTAAGGTAGTTGCTGCTAAGTCCTGTCTGATCCTGACTGCAGTTCCATGATATTTGCATTGTGTCCTTCTGCCTTCTGGCTGCTTATAATATTTTCTCTTTGACTTGGGAGTTCTGGATCTTGGCTATAATATTCCTAGGGGTTGGTTTTTTGGGATCTCTTTCTCGGGGGGGATCGGTGGATTCTCTCCACTTCTATTTTGCCCTCTGCTTCTTGGATATCAGGGCAATTTTCCTGTAGTAATTCTTTGAAAATGATGTCAAGGCTCTTTTCCTGATCATGACTTTCAGGTATTCCAATAATTTTTAAATTATCTTTCCTAAATCTGTTTTCCATATCAGTTGTTTTTGTTTTTTCAATGAGATGTTTCACATTTTCATCTAATTTTTCATTTTATTGTTTTTGAAGTATTGGTTCCTGATTTCTCCTAAATCCATCAGTCTCCCTGAGTTCTATTCTTTGTCTGAAGGATTTGTTTTCCTCAGAGAGTTTTCTTATCTCTTTTTCCATCTGGCCAATTTTGCTTTTTAAAGCATTCTTCTCCTCAATAACTTTTGGAACTGTTTTATCCATTTGACCTAAGCTGGTTTTTAGCATGCTATTTTCTTCAGTATTTTTTTGGATTTCCTTGACTAGGCTGCTAACTTCATTTTCATGTTTTTCCTGCATCTCTCTCGTTTCTTTTCCCAGCTATTCTTCTAACTCCCTCATTTGATTTTCAGTCTTTTTTTGAGCTCTGTCATAGCCTGAGCCCAATTTCTGTTTTTCTTGGAGTCTTTAGATGCAGGAGCTTGTGTTTCCTCATCTTCAGACTAAGTATATTGATCCTTCTTAGGATCATAGATAATGTATTTCTCAATGGTTTACCTCTTTTTTCTCTGCTTGCTCATTTTCCCAGCCTTAGCCTGTTTTGGGGGTGCTTCCTGAGCTTTTGGGACACTCCCACAAGGGTCTCAGTGTGTGAGGTTCTGTCCTCCCTCCTTGTCTGTGAATGACCATATGTTACCCATTCTGCTATGGGGCTGAGGTGACAGGGCCCCTGCTGTTCTATTGGGGGTGGGGCTAGACTACAGTCAGGGTCTGAATGTGTTCAGAGCCCCAGAGTCCTGTTCAAGGGGCAGAGGACAGAGCTCTGCAGTCTCTCTTCACTCCCCTCCCTCATCTCAATGGGCTCATGCCCTGGGAGCTCCTGCTTACTGGCTCTGCCTGCTTATGTTTCCTGGACCTGGAATGCAGTGGCCATGCTGCTTGCTGTGTGCCCTGAGGGTTGGGCTTCATGTGCTCACTCTGGCAGATCCCCCCACCCCTACCCCTTCCCCTAATTTGTACTCGGTGCTCCCAGGGGCTTAGCTCAGGAAACTCCCTCACTGCTGTGAGCCAGTGAGCCTGGCTCCCAGTGCCCTGGAGCTGCCTCCAAGAGGCTGAAGTTCTTTCACTCTGGCAGGCCACCCCTCTGGCAGGCCACCCCTCCAACTCCCAGGAGCAGAGCCTTTCTGCTCTTTTCCAAGTTACCTTGAGTAGGAGAACTGCCTCACTGAGTCCCTCTGTGGGTTCTGTCTCTCAAATTTTAGTTAAAGTTCTTAGTTTCAAAGATTTATGAGAGAGCGCCTAAGACATGATCCGCTCTTGTTGCCATCTTGACTCTGCCCTCAATGAAGTCCATTTTTGCTTCTGCTTTTGTCTGAGCTCTTGATCATTGCTCCTGATTTTTTGTTTGTTTGTTTTAGCTGAAGCATAATAGATTCTGCTGCAGGCTTTAATTTTAGGTAGGTGTTTCTGTTTCTGTTTCAAGTATGCCTCTTATGAACAACATATTGTCAGATTCTGGATACTAAACCACTATACTTCTGTTTTATGAGTGAACCTATACCATTCACATTCACAGTTATGATTACTAACTGTATTTTCATCTTACATTTTCCTAATATCCTTCTTTTTCTCTTTTTATCCTGGCCTTCCCCAAAAGTCTGATTTACTTCTAACCAATGACTCCCTTGAACTCCACTTCTTTTATCAACCTTTCTTCCACATCTCATATTTCTTTCACTTCCTATTTCCCTGTTTGGTAGGATAGATTTTTTTTAGCCAACTAAGTTAAAACAGACTTTTTTGCAATATTTTACTTGTCTCAGAAATTATGTTAACTGGAAAATCTTTACCTTTATATACAAATACAATTAATCTCTATAATGAAATTTAAACATTCTATTTAAAATAGATAAAAAACACAAGAAATTAAAAATATGAGGAATTCTGAGAATAAGAGAATTTGTATGAATTGATAGAAAATACATTAATCAGAACTAAGAAAACTGCACATATATAACAAATATTGTAAAAGAAAACAGTAAAAAGCAAATGAAATTTGAAGGAAGATTCATGTATAGTGGAACAAATATCTTAAGTCCCTCATCCCTCAGCTAAGTTATGCTAGTTTTTTTTTTCTTAAAAAGGATTTAACTTGGGGAGGTTAGGTGGTGCAGTGGATAGAGCACCAGCCCTGGAGTCAAGAGTACCTGAGTTCAAATCAGGCCTCAGACTCTTAATAATTACCTAACTGTGTAGCCTTGGGCAAGCCTCTTAATCCCATTTGCCTTGCAAAAACAAAAAAACAAATAAAAAGGATTTAACTTGTCCTAAAGATTAAGGGGAACAAAGTTCAAGTTATTAATATACCTTCCCAATAGCCTAGGCACAAAAATAGCTGTGATATAAGAAACTGGAGTTTTTTCATCCAACTTGTGACTAGAAGAATATGGCTAGAAGAATACTTTAGATTGATTGAACATCATTTTTCTATGTTGAACGCCTTTTTTCTTGCTATGTCTAAGCTGATCTTTTGTTAATTTTTAATTATGAATTTCTCATTTCACTCAAATTTCAGATCTAAACTATCCAATTATTGGTTTGAGATAGAATCAGTCTATGACTTTGTAGTAAACTGATATCTAAACACTGAGCTCCAGCAAAGCCACTTCTGTCTGTCACTTGGCCTTAGTATCAGAGAAAGGATCAGGACCTGAGATCTTAGAAATGATATCAGAACTGTCCTCATCAATGGGTGAAGCAGAATTTGTCATTGCTGGGACTTGGAAAAGTCACTACAAGCTCTCACTTCTTCTTGTATCCTAAGCATCCTGGTCTCTTATCACACTAAGAATGTCTCAAATAGTGAGGAGAGATAAATGCCCAAGATTGCATTTATGATGAGGAGAAAATTGCTTTGGTGGGGTAATCACCTGTGCCTGAGGACTTTATCAGTCTCTCATTCTGGGTTTCATATTTATGGACAAGGATGGTGGGGATTAATAAAAGAGAATTAACTCCTTGTTGTGCCTTATATCCTTGAATTACCTAGACAAGATACTCAAGTAGCACTTAGATAGAAAGTATAATGAGAAATTATTCTTAAATTATATGGAAACTAACAGTTTAGATGTCTCCTCCCCTTCACAATCAAACTTCTAGAGCAAATCCTCTCACATTCTCCCCTCACTTTCTCTAATCCTCTCACTTCTCAACCACTTGCAATCTGACATCCAAGTTCTCCACTCAAGTGAAACCTCTCCAAACCTACTAATGAACTCTTGATTGCTAAATCTTATAATGTTTTCTCAGTTGTGAGTCTTAGCTTCCATAATCTTTGACACTTTGCCGTACACTTTCTTGAATAACCTTTTTGCTTTAGGATTTTGAGACAATTTCTCTAATAGGTTGACTTGTTAGTCTCCTTTGATGAATTATCTTCTATATAAACTCTCTAAATGTGGATTTATTTGAGACTTTATGCCTCCTTTTTTCTCTCTATAGTATCTCTTTGTAACCTTATCAGTTCCAATGGATTAAATTAACCTTTATTTTTGGTAATAAATTCAGATGAAGAAACTTAATCTCTCTTTTCAGATTATTTTTTCTTCACTTGCTGCTTATTAAACATCTCCACATCAATAGATAAGCAACATAAGACCAGGATTTTGATTTTGCCATTAAAAGAATAAACTCCTCTACCAGATTAATACCTATCATATCTTAGGAAATACTAAAATAATAATTGCCTTTTCCAGATTTATGTGAATAATATGCACAGAGGTTAGAGTTTGAACCCAATCTTCTTGGTTCACCTCATCATGACTGTTTCTAGTTTGTTCTGAATCTAATTAGATTCAAATTATCAGTAAGGAATTATTTCTTTAAATTAGTCTCTGAAGGACCTGGCTTTGTAGCTGGCACATATCAGGTTTCTAAGAAATATGTGTTGGTTGAATGATTGATGTACTCAAGGTTTAAAAAAAATTTAATACATATGCCCCATGATGACCTATGTTTATTCCAGGGTCATTACGTACTTAGACTCTTATGACAACTTCTAACGGATTTTCTAAATATAGTTTTTCTACTTTAATTGATCATTTGTTTAAATGCAATTTGTAAATAATTATTCAAAAACTTTGTAAACATCTCTTTCTATGAAATAACTATCATAGTATAACAGAAAAAAACTATCTATTTGGAGTCACAAAAATTCAAATCAAATGCCCTCTTTGCCACTTACTGCCTTGTGATATTAGACAAGTCTATTGACCTAGCTGGGTTTTAAATTCCTCACTTTTAAAATAAAAATGCTGTACTAGATGACTTATATAATCTGATTTCTCTTAAGATTAAGTAGTAACTTATTGTCAATTGAATCGATCTGGGAATCTTCTATGTAGAAAGAATCAAAAGCTTTACATAGCACAATCAAGACTTCAAATGCACATTCTGTTGCTCTGTGATGTAAACTCCAAAGTGGCATTCAATGGATCCCAGAGAATATGCAAAATGATATTTGTATGAGGAAAGAAAATGCTAAAGCATACATGCATGAAAACACACTAATGTTCACACATGCAAAAATATATGCATATATGAATGTACAGGGTTGTGTTGCAACCAGTTCACAAAAGCTGATTTTAAAATTTTCAGTTTGAGCATGCATTTATTTTTTTAAATCAACAGACACTAGAAATCAAGACTAAATGTATGTTTTATTGGTTGTTTGTACCTAAGAAAGTGATGGAAAAATATTAATAAAGGAGATTAAACTTAAATGTTTTTTCATGTGCATTCTTTGGATGGAGAATCAGTTGCTAAACATTTATTAGAAAAGCATTTATTGCAGGTACACATGCATACAAAGTTGTATGCATACACATGTCTATGTGTATACATATATATAAATAGGAAGAAATAATTTTATACTGCATTTACCTAAGAAAGTAATGGCTAGAACAAAAGGTCCTAAATTAGAATGTTGTCTACAAGAGTTGTAATAGAAGACATGTCTCCAAGAAATGCCATAGAAACTGAAATAAAAAAATCTGATAACTGATCATGTATTATGAGTACTATTGAGGAATTGAGGATGAACTCCAAGGTATTAAAACTATGTAAGGATTTCTGGTGTCAAGATGGAGTGAATATGTTTGTCCTTCCTTTTCTAAGAAGACCATGACATTAGGGGAGGTGATACCATGACATGCACATGAATTGGATTTTGGTGAGGGGATGCTTTGCTAAGTTTCTCCTTCAAAGTTATCTGGGTCCAGAGGCCAGATATGGATCATGATGACTGAAGATGGCCCTGGATGTGAGGTAATCATGGGTAAGTGATTTGCCCAAGGACCCATGGCTAGTAAATGTTAAATGTCTAAGATCAGATTTGAATTCTTATCTTTCTTACTCTAAAGTCAGTGCATTCACTATACCACCTAGATGCCCTGACTGAGTTGAACAAGAATATTCTGAAGCCCTTCCCTTCAAAAAACTTGAAAATTGCCTCAGAATGGATCTAGGAACGGGAAACAGCTTGCTAGCACAGCAGGAAATTGATTCAAGGAGGGGAAAACATACATACTCAGTTCAATATAGAAATCTAACATTTATGAAGATAGGTAGGTAGGGTAAGAGAGAGGAAGAGAAAGGAGAAAATTGCATTGAGGGAAATTAACAGTATGTTATAATAATTATAAATTTAAGTGGATGAACTCATCCATAAAACAGGAGTGGATAGCAGAATGAATTAAAAACCAAAATCCTCCAATAAATTATGTATAAGATAGAAATATGAAGCACAGGGATACACACAAAGTAAGTGTCTAGAGCAGAATCCATTACACTTCAACTGAAAGAAAGAAAGAAAGCAGGGGTAGAAATCATGATCTCAGTCAAAGCAAAAGCAAAAATAGATTAAAATAGATGAAGAATGAAACTTTATTTTGCAGAATATCAGAGAAAATGAAGTCATATCAATATTAAAATATATGCACCAAATGGGATATAATGTAAATTGTTGAAGGAGTTGAATGAGTTATAAGAGGAAATAGATAATAAAACTATCCTGTTGGAGGACCACATTTTGCACTCTCAGAACTAGATAAATCTAAATAAAAAAAGATAAGATAGTGAATAAAATTCTGAAAACGTTAGCTATGACATATCCCTGGAAAAAATTGAAGAGAAACAGGAAAGAATATACTTTTTTCCTTAGTACACTGCACCTAAACAAATATTAACCATTTATTAAGACATTAAAAATCTCACAACCAAATGCAAAAAAGCATATCATAATGTAATAAAATTATATTTAATAATGGACAATGGAAAGAGAAATATTAAATAGTCTAATCCCAAAAAACAAATAGGTAAAAAAACATAGAAACAATAGATAATTCAATTTTTAAAAAATGACAGGGGGTGGCTAGGAGGCCTAGTGGATAAAGCACCAGCCTTAGAGTCAGGAGTACCTGGGTTCAAATCCAGTCTCAGGCACTTAATAATTACCTAGCTGTGTGGCCTTGGGCAAGCCACTTAACCCTATTTGCCTTTCAAAATCCTAAAAAAAAAAAATGACAGCAATGAGAAAACAGATCGGAATTTCTGGCATTCAGCCAAAGTAGCTCTTATATCAATGAAATGGAGAGAAAACAGATCATTTGGGCATATAACTGAAAAAAAAAACTATAAAAATTATAAATTAAATATCCAACTTAAATAGCAAATTGGAAATCCTGAAAATCAAAGGACAGATTAATAAAATTGAAAGTAAGAAAACTATTGAACTAAACAATAAAACTAGAAACTGGTTTTATGAAAACCTTAATTAAATAGATAAACCACTGAGGTTTTCTTTTTAAAGAAGAAAAACAAATTACTACTGTCAAAGATGAAAGGGGTGAATTTAACCACCAATGAAGAAGAAATTAAGACAACTAGAGACATTTTCCCTACTATAGGTCAATAAATTTAATAATTTAACCAAAATAAATGAATATTTTCAAAAATATAAAGTACTCAGATTAATAGAAGAAGAAATAAACTATTAAAATAAACCAATCTTAGAAAAAAGAAGTTGATTAAGTCATCAAACTGCCAGATTCAAATGTATAAATAAGTAAATTCTATCAAACATTTAAAGAACAACTAATCCCAGAACTGTATAAACTATTTGGGAAAAATATGCAAAGAAAGTGTTCTACAAAATTTCAATTATGAACCAAAGATGGTGCTGATATCCAAACCAGGAAGAACCAATTCAGAAAAAGAAAGCAAAAGACAAATTTCCCTAATGAATATAGGACAGGGGAATAGTACACACTAATACCCAATCCCGAATTTCCACCTCCACAATTACTGGCAACTCAGGCTGTTCCTCCCTATCCTACTGCAGAGCTTTGGATGACACCTATCAGTTGCTTTTTTTCTCTCCAAAATTCTTTTTTTAAAACTATCAAAACTAAATTTTTTAGTCTTGTTTTTTGAATCACCTTTGAAAACTTTTCAATATAAAATTGCTGAGAAGCAGTTTACCTTATATAATATTACACAACTGCAGGACACAAAGAGAATGGACAATGAAATTGAACTTTATTGGACTTCCTGAAAAGCCAATTATCATCTAACATTTTACATTTGATGTATTTCAAGTCATTTGTGGATGTACTGAATAACCTTCTACTAGTGAACATGTGAAACACTGATATTAGCTACTAAATTTACTTTTATTTTACCTTGGAAGAACTGAAAACTTTCAGGTTCCTACAAGTAACTGGAAAACAACTGTACAAAACCCCTGAAGTTTGGGACAAGATATCCTCCAACCTAGAAGTAGAAACCTATTTTAACAGAGTTAAAAATCAAGTCATAGGTTGGGAAAATGAGCAAACAGAAAAAAAAAATTCTGACCATAGACAGTTACTATGTTGACAAGGAAAATTAGAACATACACTAAAAATAAGATTCCAAGAAAAATAAGAATTGATCTCAGGCCATATGAAAGCTCAAAAATATTTTGAAAATAAAATAAGAGAGGTAGAGGAAAAATTGGGAAGAGAAATGAGAGTGATACAAGAAAATCAAGAAAAATAAGTCTGTAACTTGGTAAAGGAGATGAAAATTATTTTTTAAAGAAACAGCTTAAAAATATCAATCCAGGACAAATGGAAAAAAGGCACAAAATTCACAGAAGAAAAAAAACAAAAGGTAAAACTGGTCAAATGAAAAAAAAAGAAATATAAAAGTTCACTGAAGAAAAGAATTTCTTAAAAATCAGAATTGAGGAAATTGACGCTAATGATATTATGAGAAATCAAAAACAAAACTAAAAGAGTGAAAAAATAGAAGGCAAAGTGAAATATCTTATTGGAAAACCATCTGACCTGGAAAATAGATCCAGTATAAATTATTTCAAAAGTATTGTATTAATAGAAAACCATGAATAAAACAACAAAAAAAAGAGTAGTCATGTTTCAAAAAATCTTCAAAGAAAACTACCCTGATATTCTAGAAACGGAGGGTAAGATAGAAATTGAAATAATCCATTGATCACCTACTAAAAGAGATCCCAAAAGGAAAGCATCCAGGAATATGATATTTAAATTCCATTTAATCAGGTCAAAGAAAAAATATTGTAAGCAACCAGAAAGAAACAATGCAAATATTGTGGAATCATACTCAGGATACCATAAAATTAAGCATCTTCTACATTCAAGGATCATAGGACTTGGACTATGATATTCCAGAAGATAACGGAGTTTGGATTACAACCAATAATCTACAACCGATCAAAATTGATCATACTCTTTCAGGAAAAATAGCTGGACATTCAATGAAAGAGGAGATTTTTGAACTTTCTTAATGAAAAGATCAGAGTTGAGCAAAGAATTTGAATTTCAAATATAAGATTCGAGAGAAGCAGAAAATGATGAAGAGGAAAGAAAAATCATAAGGGCCTTAAGGTTAAACTATGTACATTCATAAATGGAAAGATGATACCTGTAACTCCTTATTAGGGCAATTAAAAGGAGAATTTATAGAGAAAGGGCACAAGTGATTTGAATATGAAAGGATAATATCTAAACAATAAAATTAAGAAATAAGAGGAAAAATATGAGAAGGGGAGAGGAGAGGTAGAATTGGGTTAATTATCACACATACAAAAAGTGAGAAAAATCTTTAGACAGAGGAAGGGAAAAGGGGGGAATAAGGAAGAGTGAGTGAATATACCCTCTTCAGAATTGAGTTAAAGAACAATTGGGTATGAAATCTGTCTTATCTTACAGGAAAATAGAAAGGGAGGGAGATAACAGAGAGGGTGATGATAAAAGGTATGGCAAATTGGGGTAAGGAGTATTCAGAAACAAAATACTTTTTAGGAGGGATAGGTTGAAAGAAGAAAAAGAGAATATACAGATAAACAGGGTCAACAGGATAGAGGGAAATACAGTCAACAATAGTAATTATAAAAAATTTTTGAAGCAATTACTCTGATGAAGGTCTCATTTCTCAAACATAGAGAACTAAGTCTTATTTGTAACTGGGTCCAAATGATCAAACTATTAATAAAGTACTCAAAGTTTTCCATTGCTAAAAAGAAAAACTCACTTTTTATTGGAGAAATGCATACCAAAATTATATTGAGGTACAACCTCAAACTTATTAGTTTGGCTAAAACGATAGAAAAGAAAAATGACAAATGTTGGAGGGGATATAGGAAAAATGAGATGGTAATACATTGTTGGTGGAGCTATTAACTGATTCAACCATTTTATAGAGCAATTTAGAACTATTTCTAAAGAGATATAATACCATGCATAATCTTTTACCTAACAATACCACTATCTATTTGTGTTCCAAAAGAGATAAATAAATAGAAAGAGGATCTATATGTACAAAATTATTTATTTCAGCTATTTTCTGAAGGCAAATTTGGAAATTGAGAGGATGCCCATCAATTGGGGAATGGTTGAATAGATTATGGTATGTAATTATAGAGCATATTATTATGCTATAAGAAATGATGAACAAGATGCTCTCAGAAAAACCTGGAAAGGATCACCTAGATGGCACAGTAGAAAGAGCACTGGCCCTGAAGTCAGGAAGACCTGAGCTCAAATTCAGCCTTAAACACTTAATAATTACCTCACTTGTGTGACCTTGGGCAAGTCACTTAACCCCATTGCCTAAAATAAAAAAAAAAAGTTAAAAGAAAGAGAAACCTGGAACAGCTTACATGAGCTGATATACAAATTAAAAAAAAATATTGTAAAATGATCAGCTTTGAATTATTTAGCTATAATCAGTAATACAGTGATTCAAGATAACTCTAATGGACTTATGATGAAAAATGCTATCCTCCCCACCAGAGAAAGAACTGCTGACATCTGAATACAAATTGAAGAATTTTTCTTTTTAATTTTAGAGCCTTAACCATAGAAATGTGACTGGGAAGATCAAAACATGAAACCAGTAGAAGAAGATGATCCAATGCCTACATGTAAAAGTTCAAAAGGGAATATGAACTGGTTTTAAACCTAAAGAATTCTGTAAGAAACTTTAAAACTTTTAAATAATTTTAAAAATCAAGTAAAGAGAAGTAGAAGAAAAGTTTGTAAAAGCAATTAGAAATAGATGAGAGAGTTATGAAAAAAGTTAATAACTTGGCAAAGGAAACTACAAAAATTTACTGAAGAATACAAGTTCTTAAAATAATGAAAAAATTATGAGAAAAATCACTGAAAATAAAATGAAGATATAATTAAATGCATTATTAGGAATTATTTTGTCCAGCTATAAACTAATAAAACAATTGAAATAAGATGAATATTTCTTTTCATTTTTGTATTTGGAGAGAGAGAGAGAGAGAGAGAGAGAGAGAGAGAGAGAGAGAGAGAGACCAGATTAGCAAATAAGAGGACATTTAAATAATATTTATTTTAGGATAAAATGGAATTGGACAAGGTGGAAATTAAATTCTAAAAGAAAAGCAGGACCATATGAGTTTATAAGTTAATTTTACCAAATATTTTTAAAACAACAATTAATTCAACAACTATTTAAACTGTGTTTTTAAAAAAAATAGGTAAAAGAGATCATTTATAATTGATCATCTTAAGTATTTTTTTACTGTTCTCCTCAGTTCATTTAATCATTTCCAGGCATTCCTGAGAGAATCTAGCTCATCATTTATTATAGAACAATAGTATTCCATCACAATCATACATGTGTGTGTATGTATATAGATCTGTGTATATGTACAGGCATGCACATATATGCATAGCTATGCATGTGTATTTATATAATTCTTTTTTAAAATATCTTTAGGGATATAAAACGACCAGTGGCATTGCTCAGTCAAAGAATATTCAGTGTTTTACAGACCTGCACATTCTATGTTGCTCTAGAAAACGGTTGAATCAGTTCACATCTCTACCAACAGTGCATTAGTGTCTCAATTTTCTCACATCACTTCCAACATGAGTGAAATCCAATATACCTAAGGTCATCATTTTTTAAACTTGCTTTTCTACTATCAATAGAAATTTACAGCATTTTCTATTTTATTATAGATAAGTGTGATTACTTCATCTGAAAACTGACATATATTTTGATCATTTTTCAATTGGGAAAAGCTCTTTTTTATATAAATTTGACTTAGTTCTCTATATATTTGAGAGATTAAGCCTTTATCAGAGAAACAATTGAAAATTTTTTTCAGTTATAATTGCTAATTATATTTTATTTCATCCTATTTTCTCCCTGTTTATTCTATTCTCTCTCTCTCCTTTCACCTGTCCCTCATCTGACCATCACCTCCCCTTCTCTTGACCCTTTCCACTAATTTCTATATACTATCAAGTATGAATTTTATCCCCCTTTAAAACCAATTCCAATAAAAATAAGGTTCAAACATTCTCCACTACAATCCCCATCTTCTGCTTCACTGTAAAAGCTCTTTCTTGCCTTTTTATGTTAGATAATTTACCACCTTCTGCCTCTCTCTTTCTCTTTCTCCTAGTGCATTCTTCTTTCTAACTCCTTAATTTTATTAGTTATGTATCACTCCACAATATCCAATTTACATCTCTGTTGTAAAAGCTTTTATGAATTAAAAATATCATCTTCTAGGTAGGAATGTACCTGACATTACTAATTATTTCATCTTTACTGTTTATCTTTTTATTCTTTCTTGAACCTTGCATTGAAAATAAATATCAGCTCTGGTCTTTTCATCAGGATACTTGAAAGTTCTTCATTTCACAGAATACCATTTTTCCCTTGAAAGATTTTAACATTTTTTTTGAATAAATAATTCTTGGTTATAATTTTATCTCCTTTGCCCACTGAAATAACTGGTCCTTTTTTGAATTTTTTTTTGTTTTTTTTAAATTTTTTGCAAGTCAAAAGGGGTTAAGTGGCTTTCCCAAGGCCACACAGCTAGGCAATTACCAAGTGTCTGAACCCAGACCTGACCCAGGCACTCCTGACTCCAGGCCTGGTGCTTTATCCACTGTGCCACCTAGCCGCCCAACTGATTCTTTAATATAAAAGGTGTTTAATCTTGTATTATCCTGACTGTGTTTCCATGGCACTTGACATATTTCTTGCTGAATGCTTGTAACATTTTCTCCTTAAGTCGGGAGTTATGGAATTTAATTCTAATATTCCTAGGAGTTTTCATTTTAAAATCTCTTTGGGGGGGTGAATTTTTTCAGTTTCTATTTTACTGACTATTTTTAAAATATAGTGAAATTTGCCTTGCATAATTTCTTGAAAGATGATATCTAGACTCTTTTTTCATGACTTTCAGGAAATCCAATAATTTTAAAATTATCTCTTCTGAATCTATTTATCCAGTAAGTTATTTTTTATATGAGATATTTCATATTGTCATCTATTTTTTTCATTCTTTTGGTTTTGTTTATATTGTTTCTTTATATCACAAAAAATCATTAGCTTCCACTTACCCAATTCTAATATTTAAGGATTTAAGGAGCTTTTGTACCTTCTTTTTCATTTGACCAATTCCACTTTTTAAATAGTTCTTTTTTCTATTTGGCCAATTCTATTTTTCATTCTTCTCACTGTATTTTTGTGCATCTGTTTTTAAGATGTCATTTCCTTTAGTATTTTTTGTGCCTCTTTTACCAAGCTATTGACTCTTTTTTTCATTATTTAATTATATAACTCTCATTTCAGTTCTTAATTTTTCCTCTACCTTTCTAACTAAATTTTTAAAATCCTTTTTAAATTCTTCCATGGATTGACATCAACTTTTTTTTTCCCTAGAGGTCTTGGATATAGGGGCTTTGACTTTGTTTTCTTCTTGTGAATATGTTTTCTTGTGAGAATGTCTTTTGATCTTCCTTATTACCATAGTAATTTTCTAAAGTCAGGTTTCTTTTTTGTTTGCTCATTTATTTAGCCAATTTTTTAACTTTTAATTTTTTTTAATTGTGGTTCTGCTTCCAAGGTGGAGAGTGTACTTTCCTAAGTTTTAACAATTTTGTGCAGTTATTTTTAGAGTGATTTCTAAGGATCTATAAGCTTTCAGTTCTTCCAAGGTGGTATTATCTAAATAAAGATGAATTCACTATTTACTACTCTTTCTGGACTGGTCTATCAGTGACCCCACTCCTCGGCGGCCACAAGTTCTTATGCACTTCTGCTGCTCTGTGTGGGACTCTCACCCATGACTGCAACCTAGATCTGAGTATGGGTAATCAACTTATTAAGAACTCCTAGGAACAATGGACATCTTCTTAAAATAACATCTATAACCAAAAGGAAAATTTATTTGTAATGACTACAAACTAGAATCCCTTTTAATTAAATCAGGGATTAAACAAAGATTAATTGTCATCATTATTATTCAATCTTATAATACAAATTCCATCTATAGCAATAAGACAAGAAAAGAAAATGAAGGAAGTAGCAGGCTATAAAGAGATTAAATGTCACTTTTGTGCATATCATGATGATATATTGAGAGAATACTACAGCTCAACTAAACAAATGTTGAAAGAATTAGCAACTTAAGCATTTTTATAGATTAATAAAATACAACAGGAATAAATAGAAAGAGAATATAAACTTAAAATAATTACAAGCAGCATAAAATTTTGGGGAGTCTATGTGCAAAAACACAAGAATTATATGAGTACAATCACAAGATATTTCTTATAATAAGGAAGATTTCTAAATAATTGGAGAACTATTCCATGTTCATTTGTAGGCTAAGCAAATAAAATAAAAATGTGAATACAACCTAAACTGATTTCCTTAAAAGTTATCATACTCATCAAATTTATAAGGTTAAAAGTCATTCCCCAACTGATAAATTGAAATGAATAGACAGTTTTCAAATGAAGAAATTAAAGCTATATAAAGTCATGAAGAAATGCTCCAAATCATTATTATTAGAGAAATGCAAATTAAAACAGTTCTGAGTTACCACATCACACCTATCAGATTGGCTAAGATGGCAAAAAGGGAAAATGATCAATGTTGGAGAGATTGTGGGAGGGACTGGGACATTAATGGATTGCTGGTGGAGTTGTGAACATATTCAAACTTTCTTGAGAACAATATGCAACTATGCCCAAAGAGCAATAAAAATATTCATAGCCTTTGACCAAGCAATTCCAATTCTAGGCCTATATCCAAAAAAAATCATAAAAAAATTGTTCCACTTTTATATTACTTGGGTGATCTCATCATCTTCCATGGTTTTAATTACCATCTCTAAGTATATGATACTCAAATATGCCCTTCTTACACTAATCTCTAATGAACTCCAGTCTGTTCCAATCTCTCTATAATTGTCTTATGGATGTCTCAAACTAGATGACTAATAAACAACTTAGATTTGATATGCCCAAAACCCTCATATTTGCCCTCAAACCTTCTCTTCCCTCCTACCTTCCCTATTACAATAGAGGCTAACAACATTCTCTAAGTCCTCAGACTCAGAACTTATAATTAATGCTGCATTTCTCAATCTTATCCATTCCCCTTATTCAAGCTATTGCCAAAGCCTATGGATTTCATCTTTGCAGGAGCTTTATGGCCCCTTCTTTTCTCTGACATTGCCACTGCAATAATACAGGTCCTCATGACATGAAGGATTGCCATAAATCTTTCCCCACTACAATCCACCCTCCATTCAACCACTAAAGTGATTTTATTAAATTTGGCAGTCCAATCATGCCATCCACCTACTTAATAAATTGGCTTCCTATTGCCTACCAGAAAAAATATAGATTATTCTACTTGGCTTTGAAAGTCCCCTCTTACCTTTCTAGTCTTCTTATATCTTATTCTCTAACATGCACTCTTTTATCCAAAAACACTGGTTCCTCTTTCTCCCATAAATAAGACAATGACTACTCTAACTACTGAACCTTCCTACCGTCTTTTGAGTATCAACTAAAATCCCATTTTCTTAAGAAAGCTTTCCTAAAATTATCTCAATTCTAATGCCTTCTGACTGTTAATAATTTCTTCTTCATACTTTCTCATTATGCTTTGTATATATTTGTTTGCATATTGTCTCCCCATTGTGTCCTTTATCAAAGAAACTCTCTTAGACCTTTTTGTATATTCCCAGTACATAGCATAATAAATACTGATTGACTGATTGATATAACTAGAAAAAAAAAGACCTGCCAATGGACTTTCAAGTTTTTCTTTCAATTCTTTTCAACCTTTTCTCCCTATCTGGTTAAAATATTATCTCACTCATTAAAATGTAAATTTTTGTGGATAAGAATGGCTTCATTCTTTGTATTATTATCTCCAACACCTGAAACATAGTAGGCATTTAATAAATATTGCTTACTGAAAAAGCACATTGCAATGACTGTGGACAATTATATGTGCTATTGTACATAGAAATCAAACATTTCAGGGATCATTTAGATCCACAATGAAATATCATTGGTCATAATGAAGGTCAACGAAAAGTGTTGGCAAAAAAAAGAAAAAAAGTCAAACCGAGCAATTATTGAAACTTATCTTCAGAAAACAAGCAAAGAGATTCAGGAAGAACTGAGAGCTGTAGATACTGTTATTGACTCCTTTATGCTTTGACAAAGGCTTCTTAAAATTATGTGCAGCATAAAGACCAGTTTTTCAAAAAAGTTGCTATCCATGGCTGTGAAGAAAAAAAATGCTTTTCATGACCAAAAGAATAAAATGACAACAACTGGGGACTGGAAAAAAAGGTTTTGTTTTGTTTTGTTTTATTGTTACCAGTCAGTCTTATTTTTCCTAACAAAAACATCATTATTAGAAGAAATCCAGGTGAATTCATATGATATATGTAGTTTCTTCAGAATGCAAAACATATAGTTCAAAAAATATTGGGAATTTTTTCTTTTCTGATAAAAACTTACAGACTAGAAATCTCTTCATCATTGAGGAAATGATAAGCTCTGATATACTGAGAAGTAGAATTGCTGAAAAATTGCTGAAATTCTCTGTCCATAAGTGTAATTATATTACTTTGTCACAATTAATTTACACTCAACTGTAAATCAATTATGATTTGAATGATATTGGAAGCTTTTATTCCTTGTGCTCCTATGCTATCCAGTTACTTTGTTCATTAAACAAAAAAAACCACTGAAAAGTCTTTAATGAAAAATTTTAGAACTTTATAGGTTTTAGAATATGTGATTCCCTTAAAATGTAGTGAATTATGACACTAAATCCCCTGAAAGACTTTGAAAAGTGACATCTGTTGCTTCAAAGCAATCTAGGCAATAATGAATACTTACAGTATGTGCTCTCAATCTTCACACTGAGATGTTTCTTCTAATTTAGACGGTAAACTCACTAGGTGGGAATAACTTAATTTTATCTACTTTACCATTCATCCTTTGGGGACTGCGATTCTAACAATTTAAAAAATACAAATTATTGTTATTCCTGAGAAAAGGAAGTAGACAATAGAGACAATATTATAAATATCACATTTCTCAATCTTCTTGTCTTTTAACTTTTTGTTTCTTTGAAAGGTTGACTTCATTTTTGGGATTATTCCAAGTTCCAGAGGTCTCCCCAACTATGCTAATGCCTTTTTGCCTCAAGCAGCATAGGTATCAAAAGTATCCCTGCTGTTTAAGTACATTGCCGTCTTCATTAAGGATTGAGGGATCTATTTACAGAGTAATGAGTACCCATGTGAGCTACACAGCTTTTATGAAAATCATTCAGAGTTGCCTAGTTGCTCCTTGTGTGCCATTTTGAAAATCTTAGCCAATTTGAATTTGAATTTTAAAGGCTAAAAACTGTACATTGTTAAAATAGGTAATGGTAAGTTATTTTCACATTTAAATTGCTCCTAGAGCATGTTTATATGAATGTAATTCCAAAAAATTATTGGAAGATATTTTACTACTCAACTTATAATTGATATAGTAATGAAATTCAAAGAGAAAACAGCTACTTCTACTCATATCTAAAGTTTTTTTTATTCATTTTCTCCTATCATCTTTTCAATTAAAAGATGGAAGAGAACATCAACAAAGTTTTCAGTCTTTATAAGAAATTAAATTAATGTACAATAAGATATTTATCTTTTAATCAATATGATGTAAACCTAAAGAAAAGCAACTATTTTACTAAAATTAAAGAACTAATCATTATATTATGATGTTCTCTGATACCTACCCCCACCATTTAGGTACATGTTCCATATAGAGCTATTAAAGTATTCCTTAGTTACTGATAAGATCTTAAAATCTTATTTAGATTCAAATCTACTCATATTAATGTTCTTGAGTTTTTTTAATATGCTTTTTAAATGAAGTTAATAGACAACAAGTTATAACTGGGTTGTCCAACCATAATTGTAAAGGTTTTTTTTTTATTGAAACAACAGATAATACACTTTGATTTGCCATTTTAGTGAGAGCTCTGTGGTATCTCAGCTTCATTTACTAAATCATTTAGTAAAACTACAGGGGGTAGACTCCACATTCTGCATTTTGACAGGTTTGGGTTATATCAGAGTAAAATTCATTTAATTTAACACCATACTAAACTAAGAGACTAGAAAGACTCTCACTCTTTCAACTCATATATGCTTGTTCATATTATTACACTACAAATGTTGGAGGAGACATAGGTAAGACAAACGACAAGGGAAAATTTGTGAAGTGTTGTGTATTTTGGGAAAATGTTTCCCACACTTCAAAATGACTATCTGCTACTTTTTTTCTAGACATCTATTCTAATTTACTGCTTCTATATGCTACCATCTTCTGGCCTTCATCTATGACAAATATATATATATATATATATATATATATATATATATATATGCATATATACATATGTATACACATGTGCATACATATATACACATACACAGAAAATGTATATTTAGACCTAGGGACTCTCTTTACTTTTATGATGCAAATCCCAGTCATCTAATATTACACCTTTCATATCTGCATTTTGAATTGTTTCCCCTCCCAATACCCCTTTTGCTTGACTTCTCTCAATTTGATCTTTTAATTAATGTAAATGAGAAAATTCATTTCATCTCCTTTCTTATCAATTATGAACCACAACAGTAACATGAATTACATACAAAAGACTGAATGAAACTAAGGTCTTTTGTTCTACTTTTCTAAAAGGAAAAAAAAAACATTGTCGTTCCACTACTAGAAATTAAAAAAATAGGAATGATGTAAATATTTAGTCAAGAGCTGGAAGGTAGAGTAGGTTAGATCACCTACTCTAACACATTTTATTTACTTTAGAGAAAACTGTGAAGTACCAGTTTCCTCTATGATAATCTATAAATTCTCCTGTTTAACTTTTAAAGGCAATTTCCTTCTGGCTTCAATTTCACTTTTTAGATTTACTGAATTCTATCCTACACTCTTGATTTCAACAAAACTATTCCCTGTGATGCTTTTCCTTTACAGTGGAAGCCTGGAATGAACTCAATCCTCATTTTCACTCTTCTTAATCCCTAGTTTAGTTCAAAACCAATATCAGGTCACCCTTAAAGGAAAACTATGCTGATCTTCTATATTTCTAATATCCTTCCTAAAAATATTTACTTTGTATTCCATTTTATGTATTTATTTTCTTTTCATTTATAGATAGCAATATCATTCTTCTGCAGTAGAATGTAAACTCACTAAAAATTATTTTGCTTTTGTCATCTCATATTCTTATGACTTAACAAAATGTTTCCCACATAGTAGATGCTTAGCAAATGAAGGGTATATAGTATTATTTATTTTAGGTTTTTTTTTTTTTTTGCAAGGCAATGGGGTAAAGTGGCTTGCCCAAAGCCACAGAGCTAGGTAACTATTAAGTGTCTGAAGCCGGATTTGAACTCAGGTACTCCTGACTCCAGGACCAGTGCTCTATCCATTGCTCCACCTAGCCACCCCTATACTATTATTATTTTGAATTATTATCTTTAAATATTTTAAATATTTGAATGCATAAAATAGAGTGTATTACTGACCTTTGTGTTCCCCATGGCACTTAATAAACTTACCACCAAATTTTAGGGCCTGTCCACCCTGTCATTTTACAAATGGGGAAACTTTGATTTTCCCAAGGTCATGAAGATAGGGTGTCAGAACATGTATTGCAAACTAGATTGCCTAAATTCTTAGGCTAGAATCAATTTGTTTAAGTTCAGTCCAATCCAATAATTCTTTCTTTTACTAACTATTCTGTTGCTATAAGGAATTACTTTGGCATCTATCACATTTTCTAACTAACCTCAAGAAAGTTCATTAAGAATATTATATGCTAAGTAATGATTTTTTTTTAAAATCTCATGTAAGAAATATACATATAGAAAATCCTTCTAATAAAAAAAACCTACCTAATAGGTTTAGTTTATTCTATTATAATTTAAAGAGAAAAATGCTTCGTTTGGAGAAAGAAGACTAGAGTTTTGATCTGAGCTCAAAAATCTTATGTAAACTGTCACTTAACTTCTCTGACCTTTAGTTGACTTGTTGTGGTAGAAGAGGAGGTGACATTATGAATGATATGTACCACAGATTTAGAAGACTGACGAACAATAAAATAGGATCAATAATTCCCCAGAATTCGATCAACTGAAGGTGAAATGGAAGGGCAAGGTATTCCTTTTTGCTCAATATAGTGCTAGTATCAGTGAGATGGAGTGACTCCTGCCTGTTAGTGCTGATTTTTTGCTTTCCAAGACTGGCAGAATGAATGAGAAAAGAAAATTCCCAAAAAATATTGCTCATTAGAGTGAAGTGGCTGTAATGCCAACCCACCAACAATTCTATGGTGCTGGTTCACTTAACTCTACCAGTACCCACCACACCAGATTAGGGTGGTTCGACAAAGTCAAAGTCATTTTGCTACAATTCATAGTTAGGGTCCTCAGGGTAAAACTCCTATTATAAATGATAATTCTGAGCTCCCATTGGTGATGTTTCCTCTTTAAACAAAAAAGCCAAGTTCAAACCATTATCTTAATCATGAAACATTTACTAAACAAGACATCGGAAACAAGAATAATCGTAACAGTCTACTCAAAGTTCTTCCCCACCAATGTATACATTGGCTATCTAGGCAAAGAGTCAGCACAACTCTCAAAGATCTAACTGGGAAGCAAAGAAATTAGGAAATCCACATGTCCAGGGCAACTCATAATTCTGACCTTGATGCCTTTCATTTCCTTAGGGAATATATCATCTGCTAGGTGAAGTCAATCCTTTTCTGAACCTTTCCACTTCTCGATCAACTGCTACTTTCAGTCTACTAAGCAGTTTTAAGTTCTTTTAGTGAAAGCTTGCACTAAAAGTACAAAAGCCTGAATAGCTATTCAAGTCAGGTTCCTTAACTCTCAAATAATAGGTGGCAGTAAAGAGCAAGATAAATCGCAGAGGTTTCCACCTTAAAATCTATTGGTGACAACAATAACAACAATCAAAAAAGCAGTTTAGATTTTTCCTCTCCTTAACTAGAGCTTCATACATGGGATTCTCATCTACCCCAATTACCTATTTTGAACAAGGTCTTTCTCCAATCAAATAAATGGCCAAAAGCAATTGTAATGCAAATAGTAGAGAATCATATTATCACAGATTCATAAATTTCAGACTTGAAAGTGAAATTGCTTATTCAATATACTACAGTAAGCTCAAAATAAATTAATAATCTGAATATTAAAGTTCAAGTCATAATTTAAAACACACACAGGACTTAGGTTATAATATACCTTTCAAACCTATGACAAGAGGGTGAATTCTTTAACCAAACAATATTATAAGATGACCACTAAAGATAAAATAAATTATTTTGACTACAATTAGAAAAGGAAAAGTTTCAGCACATATATAATTAATATAACTTAGAACCCCAAAGTCAATACAGACAAACCCAACCTTCCTAATTTTCCAATTACTCTTGAAGGTACCACCATCCCATCAATCACTTGGTCTCTTAAACTAAACTCTATTCAGTTCTGGACTCCTCATTCCACATAGCTAATCCCTTTCAAAATCTTGTGAGTTTGATTTCCAAAACATCCCTTCTCTCTTTTCATAACCACTAATCTAGATCCCTTAGATTTCCATGCTAATAGGGCCCTTATCTCTTTTCCTTTGGTCTATTGCAAAAATCTCTTTATTCTTATTCAAACATTTCCAAATTTCATTCTATCCTATATAGTCAGTTGATAAAGTGACTTTATTAAAAATCAAATTTGACTACTTCACCCAGCTCTATAATCACAGGTGACTCCCTATTATTTCTAGGATCAAAAATAATCTTTGCTGCCTGACATTTAAATCTCTTCCCAACTGGATCTTTCTTGCCTCTTGAGTGTACTTTATACATTTCTAGTCATACTTTCTATAATAGTAAGACTGGCCTATTTGTTGCTCTTTATGAAACATATGCTAATACCATTACTATGTCATTGCATTAGCTGACTCCCTTGCCTGAAACACCTTCCATTATTTGTCTCCACTTCTTACTGTTCCTGATTCCTTTAATATTTCATTTCAAGTATGACTTAATAATGTAGGAGGTCTTTCTAGGCCAGTTCAGTTACTAGAGCCTTCCCATCCAATGTTATCTTGTCTATGGTTTGTATGTCTGGGTCTGTTTAATCATGCATGTCAAAAGAGTTATATATCACACATATGAAATATTATGTACATGTCTATACTTACATATATGAATGCATACATACAGGTTTAGATATACATAAACAATGTATATATATATATATATATATATATATATATATATATATATATATATATATACACATACACACACACATTCCTTCCTTGATTGGAATGAAAAATATATTAACTCCCTGAGGGTATGTATTATTTAATTTTTATCTTTATATGGTCAATGCATATCAATGTCATCTCATAGATATTCAGATTCTTACTGATAATTCCAGGTATTCTACACAAAAGGAATCACAAATTCCTTTGAAATGTATGCAGAAGTCAATTACTTAACATTAATCTTGAAAGGAAACAGATTTCATTCATCTTAAAACTATTTTGTTAAACCCTGCTATACTTACAATCTTAAAATATTTTTATCTCAACTTTTGGCAAGAACATTTTTATTATATTTCATACTATTTCACTTCACTAGCACAGAAATCTATTATATAACACAAATTAATTATTCTCCTATTTTATTAATTATGCTATTTTGAAAGAAAAAGGTTGCCAAGTATTTACATAATATTTTGCTTTCTGTAAAGCTCATTATTCATGGTATTTTTTACCCTTTAGGACCTTCGTAAGTTTCATTTATTTTTATAATTTTTATTTAGAATACAAATGCATTTTCACATCAGAAATAACAAACTGCTACAAAAGATAAGCATTTTTAATACTCAAATATTTTGTATGTAGCAAGCATATGCAATGATGAATGAGAGCCAAAGTTATATATAGACCCAACTCAGGATGTTGATTTTAAAAACATTTTTAAACAATGCCTTGAGTCCAAAAAGCCAGGGCTTATGAGAAGGCTTGTAGAAGGAGAACTTTCTAAAAATTAGGAAGCAGGTTTTTGGACAAGTGGAAAGGGAGTCCAATATAATAATGGTGATCATAAATGACAATAGTGACATTCAGGGCCAGAAGTGCAAAAGATACATCTCATTTAACCATCAATGAGATAATAAGTATGTATTTTGTACCTACTATGTGCCAGTCAATGAACTTGGCAGTAGATATATAAAAATAAAAATGAAGGAATTTCCACCACAGGAAAACTTATATCCTATTATGGCTGCCATGTATCTGTAAAAGTATATTCACAATATGTATGCCATAAAAAGAAAGATAATCTTGGAGAGAAGAAAGGACTAGCATCTTGGGTGGTAAGGAAAGGATCATATGATCATAGATTTAAAACTGAAAGTGACCTTAGTTTTCACTGTATTAGAAGCCTTCATTTTACATATAATGAAACTGGGGCTTGAAGAGCTAAAGTGATTTTTCAAGACCCCACAGTTAATAAGTACATGACGAAGGATTTGAATGTGACTCTTCCTGACTCCCAAGTCCAGTGTCCTGTCCATTATTCCATATTGATTCTTGACTGACTGTAGAAGACAATATTAAATTGAACCTTGAAAAAACTAGTGATTTGAAGAGGCAGAAGTAATGAGGAATACATTTCAAGTATGAGAAAATATTGGGGGGAGGTTGGGCAGCCAGTATGATGTCATAGTGATAGTCAGGAACAGCAAAAAAACTAGTTTGACTTGTACTATGATACACAGGAATGTGTACTATATCGTTAGGCCATAAAGAGAGGTTCAAGCATTAGACAAGTCACTAAATTCCTACATTTAAGTACTACATCATGGCATCATCTGATGTCATGGTCCTCTTCAAAAAAGAAGGACAAATAACCTATGTGAATAGTAGGAACAGTTCCACTACTGGTCAGTTGGACTATTCCCTTCTCTCTCATCCTCTCCTTCTTCTTCATCCCTCCCATCTCCCTTCTTCTTGTCCACATAGGATATCACACCCTTACCTATGGCTTTTCTGCTTAAAGGAATGTAAGTTTTGAGCATTGAAACCTGGAAAGATTGGGCTTTACAAAACTCAAATTTCTCTGACTCTCAGTGATTAGCCACTTGGTCATTGTTTGAGTCCTGATTGGCTCAGTGAATGGAAATAGTAATTTTTTTCTACTTTGGCCAGAAAAACCAAGGGTATTCCCATCCCAAATTGATGTTTTTTGGTCTAGATTAAATGATCATTCTCTGTCTCATTTCTTTCTTATCTAGCCTTAGTCACTGAATGGACATTATCTAAAGACCCAACCTTAAAAATGCCTGGGTCTACCATTGTATCCAAAGCCATCTCCAGTAGACTCATTCATATCTGACCACTGGTCCCAGATGGCTCCTGAGAAGAAAGTGAACTTGACAATTTTTGCAATTGTATGTGCCTATATACTTAATATCTTAAAATAGGGTAGCTCTGTCAAAAATAATATTTTGCCATTTGATTTACTATGTTACTGTGAGGTCTTGGACAAATTTATGTATAAAATTCCTTTTTGTCTCTGTATCTGGAATGACAATCTTGGGAGAAAAAAAACGAAAAACTAAGTAATTGCTCTATAATTATCTTTCTTTATCCCTAGGATCCTTGGGATATATGCTAACATCAATTTGCAATGTTACTGTAAGACACTCCTGAGAGTGTTTTTTTTCTTTCCTCCTCAAACGAAAGGGATCAGTGCTTATATAGCAAATGTATAAGCATATGCTCTGTTAGGCATGTGCTGAAGAAAACAAGGAATGGTTCTCCAGATTTTTTTCTGTCATATTATTAGGTGATTCAGATTTTCTGCTTTGTCTTTATATACAGAAAAAAGTAAACAAATAAATAAACCAATGAAAAGCAAAAACTTGCCAACTAGCAAGAGACTATTTTTGAAAAGCAGTTGCCTTATTACTGCTGCCATCCAGTGTCTGCCCAAGGAATCTACTTCATCTCCTCAGTTAAGAGTACATCTTGATAATGGATTAAAAGCAAGAATTATTTAAAAGACTGAGGGAAAAACTTTTTTGATAACATATCTGTGTAACCAGAAATACATTCTTAGCATATTGTGGGTAGATATTGGATTAAAAAAGTAATACTTATCATTTTTCAGCAAAGAGTGTAGGGAAACCACAACTTAATAACTATCTATAGAAAAAACAAATCAAATGTTATTCAAGCACTATAGATGAAAACATAGTAACACCAAAGAGCAGATTTCCCAAATTAGGAAAGAAGGGGGGAAATTATAAATTGTTAGACTTATTTATTTCTAGGACTTCCTTATATAATTTAGTTTATTTTTAGTCTAGTACTAGATTCTTTTGATCATGATTATAATCTTCAATCTCACTATACCTACTGACTTCTTTGACATTGCCTGAAAATATGCCTAGAGATTTGTCTTTTTCCTTACCTTTCCCAAAAATTATCATCTTGCTTTCTTTTTCTTTCTTTAAACTGCCATTTTCTTAAGTCAGGGAAAAGACAACTGTTTACATATAATGCTTTTTCTTCTTCACATCCTACTCACTTCTCAACCCCTATTAATCTGCCATTATCTTATTATGTATTACTCCCATTCATATACTTTAGAAGTAGTTTCTTTAATTACCCATAAGTTATTCAACATCAAATCAGATGACTTTTTTTTTAGTTCTCATCCTTTTGGCCTTCTTTGCAACATTTGTAATTGTTGTCTCCCTTCTTTCCCTATATTCTCATTTCTATCAATTTTTGATATTACTCTTTTACTTTGTTCCTAATTACTTTTTCAGTGTCCTTTGCTGTATTGTCATCCATATTATGTCCCCTAGATGTTGTACATCAAGGATTTCTCCAAAGCCATCTCTTTCATTTTGTGATTTAATCAGCTTACATGTATCTAAATAGCACCTTAATTTTTGTGAATGTCTGATTTTTCTATATTCAGTCTAGTTTCTTTCCTGAACAGTGTCACGTCATCAGCTGCTCATTGGACATTTCCAAAATGTCCAAAATGATCAAAAGCATCTTAAACCTCATGTCCAAAGGAGAACTTATTAATTTTCCCCCAGAGTCTAACTCTCTTCCACATGATTTATTTTTGTTGTAGGAATAACAATCTTTTCAGTCACACAAGTGTACAACTTTGATCTCATATTCAATTCTTCTTTCTCACTTTTTGACACCAAAAATATATATACCCTTCTATTCACATATAATCACTGACCTCATTAAGTTATTACTCCTTCTAGTCTTGATTATGGCAATAATGTCCTAATTATTCTTGTGTCAAGTTTCTCTTTAATCCATTTTTACATGGTTTCTAAAGTGCCAGGTTTAAAAATAGATATGACTATGACACTCACTCAATAATTCTAATGTTCCCCTATCAACCCTAGGATCAAATGTAAGCTCATTTCTCTGGTATTTAATCCTTTACAATCTGTCTTAAACCTACCTTTATATTTTTAATAAATTTTATTCCCCTTCATACAGTTTAGCAAAAATTCCCTTTTTACATTTCCTCTTCATGTCTTCATATCTTTTCACTGGCCTTCCTTCCTAGTATCAGCTACCTCTTTGTCTCCACATCTTAAAATTATTAGTGTTCTAGAAGTCAATGTTTAAGAGTCATTTTCTATATCTAAGTATTCTTAATATTCCTAGTTAGTAGAGGGTCCCAACCCCTCCCCCCACATACAAAATCTAATATTGCTTTGATAGATTTACATATAGATATGTTTGTTTTCTCCTCAACTTTATTCACAGTTTCATCAAGGATAAAAACTTTGTTGCTTTAGTTATTATATAAGTAGTTATCAATAAATGATTATTGGTTTGTTCATTGTTGAAAACATGAGATTTCCATAGTGACTGATGAAATGCATTGCTATACACTGAAAAAAGTGTCTAGCCAAGAATCACATCAACTTTCAAATTCCAAAGCAGATGCTTATCAACTAGGTGGTTACAGAGAAGTAAATTTACTTTTCCTATTTCATTATATTACATATCTCATAAAATTCTTATAAGTGCTATTTGTATGTATAATAAAAGTGAGTGCATACCCCAGAGAAGTAAGAATATCATAAGAGAATACTCATTGTTTCTGGCAAATTCATGTTGTATGGCTTTTATAAACTACAATTTTATGTACTGAAAGAAATAGTGAATGTGGGTCCTGAAACACTGTCAACAATACCAAAAAGAATGTGGAGAACAAGAAAGATAGGGAAAAATATCTAATTAAAATTTCTTGAAGAGATTATGATTGACAGGATCAGATAATTTGATTTCAATTGTGGCAAAAGCTTCAAGAGTTATTTCTAAAGAGATGCTTGACATGCATATAGGGGGAAAGAGATCATTTAAAATCAGCATGGCTTCAATGATAGTTTTTACAGAATAATCTAAAATTCATTTTTGAAAGGGTTACACACTGATAAATCTCCACTGACCTGGACACATCTGATAGTTTCTGCCTCCCATCAACGCCAGGAAATTGGTGACTGCAGATGCAGTTTTGATTGGTTCATCATGTCTCAAATAGGATCCTCTGTATCAGTCCTATGCTGACTGGCTTGGTTTGCAATACTCAATACCTTCTTAGCTTCCTTAGTTGCTTCTATCCTCCCAGAGGTCTGGTGATGGAATAAGTTCCTCTCAAAGTGTTCCTTTATAGAAATCACAGATCTGAAACTTCCATTTTCTTCCAGACACTCTGCTTGGATTTTTAATCCATAGAACATCACACCCTAGTGGAGAGTGTCACCTTATGTATCCCTTTTCTATTTCTTCCCATTTCAGCTTCATTTTGTGTTTTGTCTAACCTCATTTGGTTGTTAGTTTCTTTAGGACAGGGACTTCTTTTTTATTATTTGTATCCCCAGCACTTATAGTTAGTTATTTACTTGCACATAGTAGGCTTCATAGATGCTTATTGAATTGAATTGGAAAGGTGTCTGAGGTTGCATTTGAACTCAGGACTTAACTCCAGTCTCATAACTTTATAGACATTTCTTTTTATTAAAATTTAAATTATTTTCTAATTTGTACACAAGAAGAAAATGAAAAGCAACAGCTATATATATAGCAAAGATGAAAACTGTTATTCATTCCATTCATTTACTTTCAAAAGCTCAGAAATTTCAAGCTTTTCGATAGTCACCTATAAAGCAAAAGGGAAATAAATGTGTAAGTTTATGTGTGTGTGTGTGTGTGTGTGTGTGTGTGTGTGTGTGTGTGTATAATTCTGTCTTTGTAATTCTATCTTATTTATTAATTCCATATATCTGGCTTCTAAATTAATGTGCCCAGTGTACTTTTTGGCAAAGATGATACTACTTTTGAAAATAGTTAGCAATTATCTCTTTTACTTTATTTTTTCTTCCTTAAGGATAGGATTTCTCTCTCATCACATTCAATTTAGATCAATTTATAGCATGGAAACAATGTAAAGACTAACAGACTGCCTTCTGGGGGGAAGTAAGAATAGGGGAAAAATTGTAAAACTCAAAATAAACACAATCTTTATTTAAAGAAAAGAATTAATATTACTTCAACAGCCTATCCCAGTACTCTTTTCTTCAAGAGGTTGAAGAAATCAATTACATGTACACATACACACACACACACACACACACACACTATACATATATATATATATATATATATATATATATATCACACATGTATAGAAATACAGATGCATATGTATTTATTACTATTTGCATAAACACAGCCTAAAAATAATGTTCAAAATTTAAGATTATTAAATATAGGTGAGCTTGAGAAGAAAATCATAAAATAACATTTTATATTAAAAGAAAAGATATTTAAATTATTTGTCCAAGGTCACCAAACTAGTAGAGAAGAGGGTTGGGACTAAGGTAAAAGTCACTGAAATCTCAGTGTAATGATCTTTTTTTTTAGTATTCAGTTCTGTAGATTATGAGCATGGTTTCAGAAATAGTCCTTCTGCTAAATGAACTATTGTCCTGATCCACTTGGATGTTTTTTTAAAAGGAAAGATAAATATTCCAAGTATCATGAGTGCTCAATAAAAACACATAGCTATGTCAAGAAAATAAAAATCACAAAAGATCAGTAGTCCTTTAGTACACAAATAGAAGCTTGAATAGAATAGCAATGCATAAAGATTGAAGGCACAATGTGTGATCACACTCACCATGAGTCATAAAGGCTGTGATCTAATATCTGCTTTTTCCCCTGACGAGTCATATAGTAAACAGATAGCATTAACAAAGTCAAATATTAATAACCAAGAACTACAGATCACCAAATCCCCTTTCCCACAACCAGCAAAACCCATAGAAAATGACACTGACCAAAGCAAATAGAAAATAAAAGTCAAAGCACTTAAACGGTTGACATTTAGGATAAAAGCAAGCACTCATTTCATTCTTCTAAGATATCAAAGATATAATATTAATAGAAAATAAGTGATATAGGGTGAAATTACTAAGGAGCCACCATCCTAAAAAAATGCCAGTCTAATTTATACTTGTTGATAGATAAAGGTACTTTAAAATATTCACCTCATAAGTGTACCACTTCACACCTTTGAATGCCTTTGGTCCTATATTTCAAAGGAGTTAAGGCAAAGTCAACCTTGTGGGAAGAAAGAAATATAAAAAAAATCCCAAATTAATAAACACAAACAAAAAATGACAAAAGGGGGAAAAACTCAAAAGGATTATAAAAAATATATAGAATCTATTAACTAGTTTCAGGGCATGAAAAAGAAAGGAAAAACACAAACAAGCAAAGAGTTTATAATCTATTGGTGAAGACAGTAAAGAATTAATATAGAAATATTCTCAAAAAAAATAAAAAGAACATAAAGAAGTAAAATATGAGAATTTTAAAGGGAGAACACTAACAGTATCCAGTGTGGTGATTGAGCTGCTTCTTAAAGGATGAGAGGGATTCTATGAGCTGGAAATGAAAAGAGAGTATATTTCTGGCATGAAGAGCTAGTCAGTACAAAGACAAAATGGAGATAAAGAGATTTATATGAGGGGGAAAAAAGGAAAGCATGTTTGAATGTATCATACAGTATGAGAAAATGAAAAATGCCCAATAAGTCTAGAAAGAGAGGTGCAACAAAGTTTTGAAGGTGGTTAAAAATTAAACATAGGAAAATTTTTATAAAGACAGTAGGAAATCACTGTAATTGATATATTAGAAAGTGACATGATAAAATGTGAGATTTAGGAAAATCACTTTGACAATAGTGTGGAGATTGGACCAAAAAAGAGCAGAGATGAATTGGGGAGAAAAACATTGGAGAATACTGAAATAAACTACAGGAAAAATGATGATGTCCTGAGATAAAGTAGTAGTTCTTTATATTTAGAAAAGGATTAAGATATGAGATTAGACTAGAAGTAGAAAGAGAAAAAAATTGATTACTGGTTGTATATATAAGATGAGAATAAGCAAAGAATCAAGAAAAATGTCAATGTTACAAACTTGGGAAACCTGAAGAATGGTGGTAACTTATTCAGAAATAGGGAAATTTGAAAAACTAAAATGTTTAGGAGGAAAGATGAGTCCCATTTTAAACATGATGAGTTAATGATGTCTCTAAAACAGTTTGAAATGTTCACTAGGAAATGCATGATATAGGATTGAAGCTTAGGGAAGAAACAGGTTAAATATATAGAAGTGGAAATCATCAACATTGAGATGATTAAAAATCTAAGAAAGATGATAAAAAGAAGGGTAAAGAGGGAGAGAGGGAAAGATATGTGGGAAGAGAGAAAAAGACTTGACGATAAGGATAAAGAACCAGAAAAGAAGACTGAAAAGGAGACAGCAACCAAACAGCAGAACCAGATGAGAGGAATGTTAAGTAACCCTAGAAATAGGGAGTTGACAGTGTTGAATGCAACAAATAGGTAGATGAGGAAGACAAAAAATAGGCCATCAAATGTAGAAATTAAGAAAGAACTTGATTTCCAGGGTAGAGCCAAGGTGGTGTCAGGAAGCTAACATGCTCTGGGAGTTTTCCCCTGCCAAAGTTAAATGAAGTCTCTGCACTGAAATTAAAGTTATAGATCCCACCAATAAAAAGAAGATCCAGAGAAGTTTTCAATGGTAGTCATTGTAGAGTATCTTCAGGGAAGGTCTTTCTCTTTGGGGGAAAAGCGAAGTAAAACCCAGCTAGGTGGGAGAGCAAGAAAGCCAATGGAAAGCTTAAGCCACAGTGAAGTCCATATCCCAACAGTTCAACAACTGTAGAGGTCCCAACAGCTAGATAGCAAGCCAGCAGGGAGGGTCCCAATCCCAAACAAAATCTGAATCCTGGGAACACGGGGACAAAAGACAGGACTGGGTCAGAATAAACCACTGCATAGTCAGTTCCTGGATAAAAAGGATTAAATAAACTTCTACAAAGGCAAGGCCTAGACTGCACAGGCAACATCTTGGTCAATGACAAACCAGGGATCAGACTGTAATCCTAGCAAACAAAGATTGGGTCTATCCTCCCTAGACCCCAGGAGCAGAGGTCAAACAATAAAGATGAGCAAAAAAACTAAAAGATTGCTCATTATAGAAAACTACTTTGCAGATAAAGATGATAGCAATGCCATGTCAGAAGAAGGAATCAGTGAAAAGTTACTTACTGGGGACATCTCAAAAAAGTCTATGAATTGGACTCAAATCCAAAAGCTCATAGAAGAGGTTAAAAAAGAATTTAAAAACTACAGAAGAGAGGAAGAAGATCAATGGAAAAAAGAAATTAGAGTCTTGCAGAAAATTTATGAAAAATTGACCAAAAGCATCAATTCCTATAAAAGTAAAAATAATCAGCTGGTAAAGGAATGTAGCTCTTGAAAAATACAATTAATCAACTGGAAAAGGAAGCATAAAAGTTAATTGAAGAAAATAAAACCCTAAAAATTAGAATGAAACAAATAGAAACCAATGAATCTACTTGACTACAAGATTCCATTAAACAAACTAAAAAGGTTGAAAAAATTGAAGAAAATGTAAAGTACTTTTTAGAAAAAAAAAAAAAACAAACAACCTGGGAAAATAGATCCAGAAGAGATAATCTACAAATCATTGGACTACTAGAAAGCCTAGATCAAAAAAATAATCTGGAAAACATCAGACAGGAATTTATCAGGGAAAACTTAGAACAATAAGAAAAAATAACCACTGAAAAATACAAGAACCCCTGCAGAAAGATACCCCAGGATATAAACCCCAAGGACTATTATAGCTAAATTCCAGAACTCTCAGATAAAGGAGAAAATACTGCACGCAGCAAAAAAGAAACAATTTAAAAACCAAGAAAGCACAATCAGATACACGGGACCTCTCAACCTCAGTGTTTAAGGATCGGAAGACAATATATGAAATACCATATATTGGAGGGCAAAGGACCTGGGAATACAGCCAAAAATTTACTACCCTGCAAAACTCAGCATATACTGTCAGGGGAAAAGATAGATGTTCAATCAAAATAAAAGACTTCCAAAATTTCCTGGTAGAAAAACCAGAAATAAACAGAGAATTCAATAGCCAAATGCACAACTCAAGAGATGTATCAAAAGGTAAATGAAAAGGGGAAGGAAAAAACAAAACAAAACAAAACAAATGTTAACTCAGACAATCAAATTGTATGCAATCCTAAAAGGGAAGATAAAACACTTATAACTTTTGAAAATTGTATTTCTCTTAAGATAATTAAAGCCTCAAAAATAATTGAATAGTTTGGACTTAAAGGATATGAATATGGTGGGGTCTTGTCTTTCCATTGAAGAGGACCCAAGATGACATTACTATGTTTGAGACAAAAAGCCCCATTGAAAAGCAGGGGTGTTTAAACTTATGTATCTCAATTCCCTTTGGCCTACTTTAATTCTGCTTTGCTCACAAAGTTTAGCATCTTCTCTATTGAGGGCATTATAAGCTGGGTGGTACTGAGTCAGTGTCTCCCATAATTTACAATCAATTATAATGTTCTTAAGTGAGACCTTCAGAGTTTCCCCAGTACTTAGAGTACCTTGAGATTCTTTATAATCAATTACATGAGGATTGGTTATAATCCATGCCTTACATATCAAGGGGTTAATGATTCTGTGTGGGTGGTGGTGAGGAGTGTGAAAGAAAGTATGCTTGGTAGGAGGGGTACAAATAGTTGATGAAATGATTTGGCTTTGGATGATACTTTGGCTCCTAAGGATTGAGTGTTCTTGGAGGTACTTGAAAAGGGAGTAAGGTAAAAAGTTATGTATTTTGATATAATTCAAGATTGATGAAAAGTATACTTCTAATGAGACAGAAGAGGGGAGGGTACTTAATGACTTTGAAGCAATGCTGTTTATTGAACAATCAAGCAATTGATCAATCTGGGGTAGTACTTTGATAACACTGAGCTTTCAAGCAATCAATTCATCAAACCACGTTTGATGATACCTGATTAATAGCACTTGAGTGATAAATAACACCAGGTTAAGGGGCATAAAGATTTTTATTTTTAGAGAGAAAGAAGGGAGGATGTGAACACTGAATAAATTCTATTCAATAGATTTGGCCCAGAGAGGGAATAAGTTACATTCTTCCTTGGGTTTAAAAATCTATCCTACCATACAGGGAAGAGTGGGGTGGGGGTAGGAAAGGATAAGAGAAGAAGGGTCTGAGAAAAGGGAAAGCAAAGGTATAAGTGAAAATAAATTTAAAGTTAAATTTTAAAAGAAACTTTAAAGGGTAAAGGGAGTAAAACTTTGGTGTGGAGGAATGAGAGGAAATGAAAGAAAAAATAAGGAAAGATAGCATGGAGGGAATACAGAATTAGTAATCTTAGCTAAAAATGTGAATGAGATAAACTGTTCCATAAAATGGAAATAGATAGCAGAATAAATTTAAAACCAAAATCCTACCATATGTTGTTTACAAGAAACACATTGGAAGCACAGAGATACACACTGGGTAAAGGTAAAAGGATGGAGGAAAATATATTGTGCTTCAAGCTGAAGTAAAAAATCAGGGGTAGTGATCATGATATCAGATAAAGCAAAAGCAAAAATAGATCTCAATAAAAATTAAATAAACCTCCCTCTCTCCCTCAACCTCCCCCTCTCAGAACTAGATAAATCTAACCATAAAATAAACAAAAAGGGAGTTAAGAAGGTGAATGAAATCTTAGAAAAAGTAGGATAGATTTCTGGAGAAAACTTAATGAGAATAGCAAAGAATATACCTTTTTCTTGGCAATACAGGGCACCAGTACAAAACTGTCCATCTACTGGGCCATAAAAACCCTATAATCAAATGAAAAATGGCAGAAATAATAAATGTGCACTTCTCAAACCACAATGTAATAAAAATTGCATGTATTAAAGGGTCACAGAAAGATAAATAAAAGACTAATTGGAAATTAAATCACATAACTTTAAATAATGGGTGGCTCAAACAACAATCATAGAAATAATCAACAGTTACATGCTAGAAAATGATAATACTGAGACATCATACCAGAATTTACAGTATGCAGTCAAGGCAATTTTGAGGGGAAAATTTACATCCCTACATGATTATATGAATGAAATAGAGAAAGAGGAGATCAACGAATTTGGTATGCACATAAAAAAGCTAGAAAATGAATAAATTAAATATCCCAAATTAAATACCAAATTTTTAAATTTTTAAATCAAGGGAAAGATTAATACAATTGAAAGCAAGAAAGCTATTGTTTGAATAAATTAAACTAAGAGTTAGTTTTACGAGAAAGTCAATAAAATATATAAATCTTTGGTTAATCTGAATTTTTTAAAAAAGAAAGTTAACCAAATTACCAATATCAAAAATAAAATTGGGATGGCTAGGTGGCACAGTGGATAAAGCACCTACCCTGGAGTCAGGAGTACCTGGGTTCAAATCCGGTCTCAGACACTTAATAATTATGTAGCTGTGTGGCCTTGGGTAAGCCACTTAAGCCCATTTGCCTTGCAAAAACCTTTTTAAAAAAGGAGGCAGCTCTGAATCTCCCCAAGATATTGGTTATTAATGATCATTGCTCTTATAAGGTTACAATAAATAACAACATAATAAAAAGAGATGTGCTTAAAGATACTATAGACAATGAATTAATAAAAATAATTAACATAGGACTACATAGGTTCTAATACATAAAGAAAAACTTTAATCACATTTCAGGGAAAAAAATAATAAAAGGGAATATCAAAATACCCCTTTTAAGACAGACAGATTTAAGTGGGGGAAAAATGCAAAAAAAAAGAAAAATAAAGACCACAAGAGAACTTCAGAAAAATTAAAAAATTAAAGAACTTCTGGAAATTATTATATGGATAAAAATATAATTGACAATATATTAAGGAATAAAGACCTCATGTTAAGGGCCAAAAAGCATAAATACTAATAATATCACTTGTCAATCACAGTGAAAGTATTTTTAATAAAGGGCCATTGAAAGAAAAGAATTTAAAATTGATTGGAGACTAATTAACTTAATCTTAAAGAGGAGCAGTAACCATCTGGCCTACAAACTATATAAGGTCCATGAAATCATTTGTACTGGTATTGCCAAGGCAAGTTCAGAGGGACTTGAAATTCAATAAATTTAGGAGTTTTTTAAAGTGTGAATTAATTAATGTTTGACCAAATATAGTAGGCTAATTTTTAAGTTGATAATTTTGTATGGTCTGTGAATGATGCTATAAATATTCAAATGATCCTTGCTTGGAAGAAAAAATGTTCCCCACTCCTGTGGTAAATGAAAAAATTATATAAAAAATTTAAAATTTAACAAAGAAAAATTATGATACTAAAGTGGTATAACAAAACTTATGGAATTAGCTTAAAGAAGATTTTAGGGTAAATGTTATGTCACTAGATGGTTTCATCAACAAACAAAAGAACAGAATGATCAAGCAAAGTAAAAAAAGAAAAAAAACAATAAATTTAACAGAATCTAAAAACCTAAAGAGAAATTATGAAAATAGAAAATGAAGTTTAATTGAGCTCAAAGTATTGAATTGGTAATTGAGGAGGAACTCTTAAAAAAAACATACTGTGCAGTTAACCTGATTTTTTTACAAAATAGATAGTAAAATTAAACTTTTATATCAAGATTGATAAAAATTCATAGCAATTGAAGAATAAATGAAAAATTGTCAGAAAATTTTGTCCAGATTATATGTCAACAAAAGTGATAAATTAGAGGAAATGTAGAATGATTATAAAAATATAAAATATTCAAATTAGCAGAAATAGATTATATAGACGAAGAGCAGAAAAGCAATTGAATAAGGCATAAATGAAATTACAAAGGGATTTGGGGTGTGGGTGGGAAGATTTCATTACCAAATGCATATATAAATGATACTATCAAAAGTTTAAAGATCAATTAATTCTCCCACTATATAAATAGAAAAATTGGAAGAGTCAGAACCTTTCCAATCTTTATGATATTAATATCATGTCAGAGAGCTGTATAGCACAGTTTTTAGAATGCATCAGGAAAAGTTGAGTTCATATCTAGTCTCTTCCTTTCTGTCCCTGGGAAAATAATTTTAATTTCCATATTCTCCATTTCAAGAATTGCAAAATAAGGATAATACAGACTCTGCTACACAGAGTTGTAAGGATCAAATAAGATAATTTAGTAAAATAATTAGCAGAGTGCCTGACTCATAGTAAGTGCAATAAAAATTCTTATTTCTTTCACCTTCCTTAAACATGATCTTGATATCTTAAGCAGAGATAGATTAAAGCAAAGAGAGGAAAACTATAATGTAATATCAATAATGAAAATTGTCACAAAATGCTTAAAATGAAGTATTAGCAAAGAGGTATGCCATATTATAAATAATGCACACTATGATAAGATTGAATTTATAAGAGAAATACAGGATTGATACTGAATAAGAATACTTTGCAATTGCTTATAACAATCAAACAAATATAAAAAAATGCTAAGAGCTTTTCACAAAAATCCATTGCCCATTTCTGTTTACAAAAATAAGAAATTGGGGCAGCTAGGTGGCACACTGGTTAGAGCACCAGCCCTGGAGTCAGGTGGACCTGACTTCAAATCCTGCCTCAGACACTTAATACTTGCCTAGCTGTGTGACCTTGGGCAAGTCACTTAATCCCATTGACCTAAACAAAAGAATTTAAAAATAAGAAATCATTGGAATAAATGACCTTTTTCATAACATAGTAAATAGCATTTATCTAAGACCAAGGAAAAACATATTTAATGGAAAAAACTAGAGGGATTTACAATAACATCAAGGGTAAAGCAAGATTGTTCATTATGATCACTAATGATTTAATAGTGCTCAATATGCTAGTTACAGCAGTAAGACAAGAAAGATTAATTGAAAAATAAAAACAAAGAGCAAAACAGAGCAAACTAATCAGACTAAAATGATTTTCACAGGTATATTGTTACTCATAGAGAACCCAACAGAATCAAATAAATTAATTAAATTAAAATTAATTAAGAATTAATAAGAATTAATTAAAATGATATATTCAGCAAAATTGTAAGATAGAAAATAAATTCCCATTCATTTATATTACTCCCACCAAAAAAAAACTTAGTAGAAAGAGATAAAAAGAAATATCATTCAAAATAGCAGAGGAGTATGTGAAATATAAGGGAATGTATATCTGCCAAGAAACATTCTCAACAATTATATGAGTCTAAATGCAAAAACCCTTCTGACAGAAATAGACACTGAACTTATTATGGAATTTATATAGAAATATTAATTACTCCCAGAGAACTCAAACAAATAAAATAAAAATAACAGTAATACCTAAACTAACTTTTTTATTCAGTGTCATAGCAATCTACAAAAGGATTGTTTTATAGAGCTAGGATGAATCTTATCTAAATTCATTAGGAGGAATAAAATGTTAAGCACTAATCTTCAAAAATTATTTGGTTCTAGGTGAAAACAATTCAGAAGTTGTTCAGAGGAATGGAATAGGTACAAAAAAATAAAAGAAAAGTTAACTTGGTGTCAGTGTGGTCAATAAACATAATGGCACAAGATGCTGGTATGAGGACTAGCTATTCAATAAAAAATGAAGGGTAAACTATTCAGAAGTCTTGCAGAAATTTAGGATATACTGATAATACATATTTATATATAGATAGATATTTTTATAATCTCTCTCTATATATATATATTATATATTGTATATATGCATATATATATAATATATATATATATATATTTCAAAATAAATTCCAAAGGACTATGGGACTTAGATACAAAAACATGACATTATAAGCAAAATAGAAGAGCAAGGGAAAAATGATCCTTTGGGGTTTATAGATAGGAGAATATTTTATAACCAAACTCCCCCCCACACACATACACACACACAATTAAGAAAAGGACTATATAAAATCAGGGCATATGGATTTCCTGCAAAATCATTACAAAATAAAAAATGATGCTAACTTCCACCTGACAAAGACATGGTAGACAAGACATGAAGAATGAGATGTCCACTGATGTAAATGCTCACCACTGAAAATTGTTTCAGTTGAATGGACAATTTTTAGGAGGGTTTACTTTTTTCTTTTTCTTTTTTTGTTACTGTTATTTTATGAGAGTGGAGGATAAAAAACAAATTACTGTTGATTGGAAAAAATAAAATAAAATTTTAAAGTGAAGAAAAGGAGTTATTTTTGTTTATTTTTAAACAAAGTATGTGCCCATTGCTGAGAAATTAATAGCAACACTCCATCTGCTTGGTTCTTCTGAATGCCTTTGATCATTTGTGAAAATTCATTACAGATTCATAGAAATAATTTTAGTTCTTGACATTATTTTTCATTTTTGACTACACTTTATGATGTTCAATTTTAGGCCTGAATTATCCTTGAAATACTTGACTTCCAACATCAACAACTGTTTCAATAGCTCTAAAGATAATTGAAGTGTCATCTTTGAGTGCTGCAACTTCTGCACATTTCCTTAAACTAATATTCCTGAAAAAATAGAACTAAAACAATAAAAAAATACATCTATGGGTGTGACAAAAATTATAGCGCACAGCTGAGTGAAAAATGAGATAAATAAGATAGAAGCTAATGCAGGAAAAACTAGTCTCCAAGAAATCAGGTTTTTCTGATATTCAATACAAGATATTGCCATATTTGAGGAAAAAAAAATTTAGGAAGTTGGAATTATAAGATATAATTTTGTGCTTTATAAAGTATTGATGTGATAGTTCTATATACCCTAAAAATAGTGAACATAATCTAATGTTATATGCTAAGTAGCATTTCCCAGAAAAGAAATTTACTCCATAAAATATGTATTTCATGAGTCTCTTTGCAGTTGATCTTGATTGAGTGGTCAATCTATAAGCCTCATTCTTAATTCTTTTCCTGGTAACCTCAATTATTTCCACCCATAATGATTCTTAACAAATATGTGAATGCAAAAGAGGTACAGTCAGAAGCCACAGTCTTCTTGCTAGCATAAAATAAAACAAGTAATGCTAACACTAACATGACCAGACAATTCTATCCTTCTGAGTCCCATAAGTGAAAAGTGAATTCCCTCCTCAAAAAATTTAATATATTTATTACACACCACAGAAAATGAAATCATTGATTTAATTGGGTGGGGGAAATGAGAACAACAGAAAAGACAAGTCTAGAAGAATTATTCTTTTATCAGATGTACAAAATATCATGACAGTTAAATTTCTAGCAATGTACAACCTTAATCAAGAAGAATGATTTTAAGGATGTTCACTTTTCTATATTAAGCTACAGTTTTTTTGAGGAATTCTTTCTTCTTCATGCTCCCTCACTAGATATATGGGCAAATTCTGTGTTTTTAAATCCCTTTAAGGAATCATTCAATAAGAATTAATTAAAATGATATATTCAGTAAAATTGTAAGATAGAAAATAAATTCCCATTCATTTATATTACGCCCCCCCAAAAAAAACTTAGTAGAAAGAGATAAAAAGAAATATCATTCAAAATAGCAGAGGAGTATGTGAAATATAAGGGAATGTATATCTGCCAAGAAACATTCTCAACAATTATATGAGTCTAAATGCAAAAACCCTTTTAACAGAAATAGACACTAAACTTATTATGGAATTTATATAGAAATATTAATTACTCCCAGAGAACTCAAACAAATAAAATAATCAAATAAAATAAAAATAACAGTAATACCTAAACTAACTTTCTTATTCAGTGTCATAGCAATCTACAAAAGGATTGTTTTATAGAGCTAGGATGAATCTTATCTAAATTCATTAGGAGGAATAAAATGTTAAGCAATAATCTTCAAAAATTATTTGGTTCTAGGTGAAAACAATTCAGAAGTTGTTCAGAGGAATGGAATAGGTACAAAAAATAAAAGAAAAGTTAACTTGGTGTCAGTGTGGTCAATAAATATAATGGCACAAGATGCTGGTATGAGGACTAGCTATTCAATAAAAAATGAAGGGTAAACTATTCAGAAGTCTTGCAGAAATTTAGGATATACTGATAATACATATTTATATATAGATAGATATTTTTATAATCTCTCTCTCTATATATATATATATTATATATATATATAATATATATATATATATATAATATATATATATATATATTTCAAAATAAATTCCAAAGGGCTATGGGACTTAGATACAAAAACGTGACATTATAAGCAATAATATAACTATATATATATATATATATATATATATATATATATATACATAATTTCCACCAATAATTGAGAGTTTTTAATTAATATGGATATTAATTCTCCCTGACCCCAGTTAGGTCAAGTTAAATGTAAATCTTTACAATTGCTGCTACAAACCAATTAAGGCATCAAAGAGATACCAAAGTTATTTAACTATATATGGTAGCCTTAATAGGTTATCTTTTAACTTTAAAATCAGTCTTACACGTAGCATGGAGGATATGAAAGGGAGAGGGGAAGCAAGGACTCATGAACTCTGTAGTTATTTGACTTATTGGTGTTCTTGAAATTGCATTTGTTATCTTGTTATTTTTTAACGTTTATTGAACTGGCAAAAGAAAACTAGGAGGGGATGAGGAAATCTTTTCTTAGATAATGGATATAATTAAAACCATGCTTGATCCTATAGGGCAGGAGTAACTATAAAATTCTCAGCAATAGAGTCAAAATGCCAATGTTTACTTATTTACAGTATTTATTAAATGATTTTCTGCTTTTGTGATCTTGATAGGTCATGTTTCAAATTTAGAAAAGAAAGTTAAATGCCTCCAAATTGATTGTAATACTCTCCCAATATTCTTTGCAAACAAAGAGGAGCTTATGTTTTAAATATCCAACACTTAAAACTCAATCCCAATCAAAGATAACTCTGAAAGTACACACAGTAAAAAAAGGACTAACGTTGCCCTCAAATTCATCTTCAAAATTCTTGACTTTAAATGGGAATTGAATGATTAAAAAACAATGTTATCTTATTATGTAATTCTGCTGTATCTCATACTGTAAGTTTCTTCCTTAAGGATATGATTTCTCTCTCATCACATTCAATTTAGATTAATGCATACCATGGAAACAATGTAAAGACTAACTAACAAATTGCCTTCTGTGGGGGGTGGGGGAGGAAAGTGAGATTGGGGGGAATTGTAAAACTCAAAATAAATGAAATCTTTATAAAATCAAAAAAATGAAGAAAGCAAACAAAAGAATGTGCTACCTATAGAAAGATACTCTCAGATAACAATGTCAGACAACAAAATATTCAGACAACAAAAATGTCATTTAGAAGAAAAAAGCAAAAAAGCAAAAAGACAAATTGTCTACATGAAAAGCTTCAAAGGAGTTTATGAATTGACCTCAAATCAAAAACCTCATGTAAGAGCTCAAAAAGAATTTTTAAAACCAAAGAAGAGAGTAAGAAAAAAAATGAAAAAGATGAGAGTCATGCAAGAGAATTATGAAAAAAAAATTGTTGAAGAAATCAACTCTTTCCAGGTGGTCATTTTTATTTTTAAAAAAGAATAGATCTCATCAAAAAGTAAAATTAATCAACTGGAAAAGGAATACAATTCAGTTTAAACTAAAATGAATCAACTGGTAAAGGAAACACAAAAGCTAGCTGAAAAAAATAAAACCCTAAAAATTAGAATTGGACAAATAGAAACTAATGACTCGATGAGACACCAAAATTCCATAAAACAAAACATAAGAAAATTTAAAGGACCTTTTAGGGAAAAAAAAAAAAAAAACAAATGACCTGGAAAATAGGTCCAGGAGAGATGAATTATTGATCTAACCGAAATCCTTGATAAAAAAAAAAAAAAGAGTCTAGAAAATATCTTTCAGGGAAGGAGGTGTGGGGTTGAGGCCAGGCAGCCTGTGATTAGGAGCTGGTGGCTGGGGTTTGGGACAAGGGGGACCCGGCGTCTGCAGTCTCCCCTGCCCACTGTGTCCCTGCTGCTACAAGCTGCCTGCAATGCTTGGGGGATAAGTGGGGTGGGATGAGGGCTGTGGTTGGAAGATGGCAATACTAGGTTCAGAAAGATAAGAGACTCACCCCAAGTACGAAGAAGAAGAGGTGCTGCCACCACCTTGGAAGGCAGGCAGGCAGGTGAGCAAGGCAGACTGACCGGAGCCTTGAGAGGCAGCCTGGTGTAGTGGAAAGAGCATTGGATTTGGCAACAGGAGAAACATGGGTTTGAATTCTACCTCCAGTATTTATTGTGTGACTATGGGGATATGATTTCTCCCCTGAGGGACTACTTTAGCTGCACCCCAGAAATTTTGGACACAGCTCCACCATGATCTGATATATTCATACACAATGGAAGATCACAGTTTCATTTAGGTGATTGTTTCTAGTGCCAAACTGAAAAGGAAAAAGAACTGGTTTGGAGCAGCTATTTATGCAGAATTATCTTTAGATGGAAAAATTAAGAAAACAGCAAAATCTAATAGTTCTTCTAATCGAAAATGGACAATTAACCATGTGACACCTCAGACCACATTGGAATTTGGAGTGTGGCATCATCACACTTTAAAAACAGATGCATTATCAGGAAGAGCAGCAGTTGACTTAAGACAAGCTCTTGAAATACACAATAGAAAATTGGAAAGAGTGAAAGAATAAGAAGAATAGTACAAACTGGTGAACTTACAGTGGTGCATGATGGATTTGTGGTTGAGCAGGAAGTACTAACAAATTGCCCTTCAGCAGCAGACAAAGTACAGCAGAATATGTGAAAATAGAGACGCTTCAGCAAGGACTGCAACTAGATCTGCCATTGAAGCTACTAATGGAATAGAAAACCATACAGCTACAAATACAGTAATGCAAAATTCATTCAGCCTACATGTACTCAATGAAGACAGCATATTCTCATCTCCTTCTCATGTTGCAACCAGACCTAAAAATACACCAGCTTCAAAACCACTTACATCTCCGTCTGCCAATAAGACTTGTTAATGGAGAATCATCTTCATCTGCAGCAGCTGATAACTCACCTGCTCTTTGAACTGTAATAGGATCTGAAGAATCTCACATATCTACTGGTGGCACTAATACCACTACTACTACTACAGATTCTATAACTCAAGAAATTTCTCAGTGCTCTGAAAATAGTGCATGCTTTACCTCAGCCAGTGCAGAAATGGTACATGAAGCTTTAAATACTGTAGACAACTGCCTCTAATTTTAAAGAAATAGTTTTACTATTGAAGCCGCCAAATCAAGACAGGCTTCTAATGTATGTAGAATCTAGAAGGCAACAACCTGGAAATTCCACTATAGAAACTTTGCCAGGGTGGGAACAGAGAAAAGATTCTCATGATAGGACCTATTATGTTGATCTTAATAGAGGAGCTACAATGTGAGAGAGATCACAGCCTTTTACCACCAGGTTGGGAAAGAAGAGTTGATGATCATGGAAAAATTTAGTATGTTGAACATAACACCAGAACATGGCAGCAACCTACTATGGAATCAGTCAGAAACTTTGAACAATGGAAGCCTCAGCATGATCAACTTCAAGGAGCCATGCAGCAATTTAACTAGATACCTCTATTTGACTTCAATGCTATCCACAGAAAATGATCCACTTGGTCCTTTGCCAACAGATTTGGAAAAAAGAGTGGATTCAGATGACAGAGTTTACTTTGTAAATCATAACACAAAAACGACACAGTGCGAAGACCCATGAAGTCAAGGTTTACTGCCTGAAAGTCCCCTTCCTAAGGGCTGGTAAATCAGATATACTAGAGAAGACCTTAAGTATTTTGTTGATCACAACACAAAGACAATAACATTTAAGGATCTGCTTACTTGAAAATCCTCTAGGGGTGGCTAGGTGGCATAGTGAATAAAGCACTGGCCCTGGAATCAGGAGTACCTGGGTTCAAATCTGGTCTCAGACACTTAATAATTACCTAGCTGTGTAGCCTTGGGCAAGCCACTTAACCCCATTTGCTTTACAAAAAATCTAAAAAAAAAGAATAGTTGCTATCTTTCATGATATATTCTGCACTATGTTCCAGGTCTGACAGCCTCTCCAATGAGACAGACTTTTCCTTCCAACCTCCAAAGTTGTATTGGGGTGGGAAATTGCTTCACCTCAACCTTTTATATTTATTTTAGAATTTGTTACACTAGAATTTGATTTGAGGCTTTAATCTAAATTTGATTAGAGGAAAATTTGATAGATTTCAGATGAGTTTCTACTTTTTTCACTATCATCTTGGCTCCACCCTCCTCACATATATTTTGGAAGGCAGCACATTATCTCTGTGTTTAACTTATTTATATGATTTTTATCACAGACCAAACCATCTTCATCAGGCCCAAGTTTCCTAATGTAAATTAAATTGCCGTTTTTCCTCATTTAAAAATTAAATTTCTTTTAAATATTTTTTCCTTTCATAAGATTGTGGAAATTTGCCTACCTTCCTAACATCCATCCTCCTAATTTGGATAATATTCATCTATAACTCTCTATTCCAAGAATGTTTATTTTGCTACTATTTACTTTTTTTCTTTTCTTTTTTTGTTTTAGTCTCAAATCTACTCTTCCATTCATTTTTAATTATTTTCTTAAATTTTAAATAATGTATAACTTCTTGAGGAAAAAGAATGTTTCTTCATTTGTCTCATTAGACTATTAGCACAATTGCAAACCATTCCCACTCTATTCTTATCCTTTTTCTTTAACTTTTCTTCATTTTTGGAGCACTTTTTAAATAAATTCACATATTGACATTTTAATTTATGAAAATGGAAGAGTAGATTACATTTATATTACTGTCTCCATATTATCACAACTGATATGAGAAGCATATATTTAACCAAATGGTTATTTCTTATTCTAGAGTTAGAGCAAGAAAGATTATAGTCATCCAAAAAAGATTCAATTCCACATATAAAAAAGAAAAATATAAACTCATGGTAAAAAGATGTGAAATATAAATTTCACTCAACGGACACAAAAATTTTTCCCCCTATGTAATTTGCAATTGAATCCTATAACAGTAGATAAATATTTCAAATATTCTGTAATAGATGCTGCATCTCTTTATTTGACATGACAAAAAGCCATATCCAAAGTGAACATATTATTTTTCTGCTAATATGACTGAAAATCAGTATGTCTGAATTCCATTAAACAAGAAAACAAGGAATATTAATTACTTCTATTTAGAGATTGTTAAATAATTTTGTATATGACATTTATTAATATGTGTCACATGTAGAATAAAACTCCAAGAAATATTAAAAACCAATTCTGGTCCTTGGATAAAATTATTATTCTTCTGATTTGTCAATAGACTCTGTTTCCTATTGTTTTATCAATAGTTTTAAGTAATTTATATAACTACACTATGCTTCACCCTCATTCATTTTCTGTTTCATTTTCTTTGCCATATTTTCTCTCCTTCTTTATCCTCTAGACATGGTCTAAAAAATATGCTCATGGCAAGACCATTATCCTTGGTATTTCAAATTATCAAATTGTTTATAACAAGACTATCTTTCTGTGTAAATGTGGGTTGAAAAAATATTTTCAACTCTAGCACTTAACTCACAATCTTCCTTAGCTGCAAAGAAATTAACCCATACCTCGAATAGGGTTTTCCATATGACAAAGGATTTAGTTTAAAGGGGAATTTAAGTCATATGAGATATCATGGAAGCAAATGTAAAGACTATATCATATAGCCTTCTGTGGATGAATGGGGGAAAGGGGAGAGGGAAAGGAAAGAGGAAGATGAAGGGGAAAAAATTGCAAAATTCAAAACCTTGCAAAAAATGATTGGTAGAAACTATCATTGTACATAATTGGAAAACAAATAAATATTTATATAAATAAACAAAAAGTCCTATGAGATCAAATTTACTTATTATACTGAAGGAGAAACTGAGATTCAAGGAATTTAATCAACTTGCCTAATGGTTCAGACATAATATGTTGAACAATGGGATTTGATCGTAAATTCACTAGCTCCAAATTTAGAATTCTTTCCAACACATCATGATATGGGGCCAGTGCATCTTCAAAATATTTTATCTTCAGAGAGTAAATACTTTGTTATTCTACTTTTGTTCTTCTAATTCATAAAATAGGTCTAGACAAGAGGATCTATATACATGGCAGGCAAAAGTGGAAGTTTACATAGAGCCTCAATTGTCACAGAATCACAGTAATTATATATTTATATCTAAAAGTTTCCTCCAGACCATCTAGGCCAATGTTTATTTGAATAAGGAGACCTTATAAAAACAACTTTATTAAGTGGTCATCTAGCTTTTATTCAAATACTTTTAATAAAGGGGAAATATTAATCTCCTACCAAAGCTCATTTCACTTTTCAGTCATTCTATATGAATCTGTTATTATCTTATCTACTTCACTAAATTAAAGTAATAAATATGTAAATTAATTTAGTATTGTCAATTTATTTGACATGGCTGAAAAAATGAACAATGCATCCCTTAAGCTTTTTTGTCTTACTTTATTTCTGTCATTTTTATTTTTACCGAATTATATTCAACTTATCAATAAATATTTATTAAACCCTATGTACTAACCTTTGTGTTTAGTCCTGGTGATACCAAAAAAAGATAAACACAGTCACTGTTACTTCTAAGACACATGTCCTATAGGATGAAATACTAGATACTTTTCCCAATCCAGTTAACATCTATAAAATAAGAATTATGCAAAAAAGAAAAGAAATTTCTCTCTCTACACAGTAACAGCAAGATCCTAGCCAATCTGAAGGAGACCATGAAAAGTCATTACCTAATGCATTCATTAAGCACCTCCTCTTCTCTTAGATCTTCTGTTAATCCTCAGATTTGCAGCAAAATTCAACTCAGCCATTCCCACTGCATCTGGAAATATGCTCTGCCTTGGATGGGTAGTAACACCAAAGCAATGGGTTTAAATGTCATTGTCCTCAACTGGAAAAATAATAAAGAACAGAAAGAAAATGGAACAGTGTCAACTACATGGGGTCTGAAGAAAGGACATTATCATGCAACTAAGGTCAATTTCCCTGTATTCTCAACAAGAAACCCTTTGGGAATTACATAAATAAAAAGTAACTTTCCAAATCTGAAAGGAGGCTGAGAAAATTTAGATATTTGACCACCACAAAAACCAACACCAAAGAGAAAAGAGTAAGAAACTGGATGATAGGGGAATAAATGGAGAAACACTTGAAATTACAAAAGAACTCAGAAGGAAAAGAAATTAGATAAACACCTTGAGTACAAGCAGATATATCAATAGAGAAAATATGAATAATAAACTGTAATTAGACCATCAGATCATCTAAAAATATATCTAAATAAATATGATATAAATAAATTTGGAAATATCAAAAAATGTAAATCTATATGTGAATAAATATGATAATAAAAGGAAAGAATCAATTGCTAATGAAGCAGAGGCCCTTATGGATTCCCAAGAAAGCACGGACTCACAAGATATTTGCAAAAAAGTTCAAGAGGCATGCAGCTAGGTAATGCAATGGCTAGAGCACTGGCCCTGAAGTCAGGAGTACCTGAGTTCAAACTCGGCCTCAGGTAATTAACAATTACCTAGCTGTGTGGCCTTGGGCAAGCCACTTAACCCCATTGCCTCGCAAAAAAAAAAAAAAAAATCCTAAATAAAAACGTTCAAGAGAAAAAAAAAAGAATACTTAGAGCAAAAATTATATCTAGATAGGAAGAAAAAAACATTTAAATCAACAGTGATAAATATCTCCAATGGACCAAAAGAGACAACAACTGATAAGGAATGTAAATACACGTAAGTGAAAAGTAATCTTTCATATTGATTTTTAAAGAGCATACAGAAACAATGTCAAAAAACTATGTGATTCCTACAATATATATTGATCTAAGATCTAAGAGCCTCACACACAGATATCTTTGTTGAGGGGTGGTGGCCCAATAATATTCAAAAGCTCAGGAAGCACCCCAAAACCAGGCACAGGCTGGAGAAATGAGTAAGCAGAGAAAAAAGAGGGACACCATTGAGAAATATTTTGTCTATGATCCCAAGATCTAAGATCAATATAGGATATATATATATATATATATATATATATATATATATATATATACATATATACATATGTATATATGTATATATGTATATATATATATATATATATATAGTTTAAGAATTACATGTCTCCTAGAAGAACATGACAAATTATAAAGAAGTAACACTATGATTTATGAAGCATTAAATTAAAACTATAGAATTTCAAAATACAGAAAACAAAATTTCCATCAAAACAAGTAACAGAATGCAGAAAATGAAAACAAAGTAATATTTTTTAAAACTATGCTTCAAATTCTAAGAGACATAATTGTTGAATTTAATGATTCCAATGGCAAGAAAAAAATTTTGAAATCAATCAAAGAAAACACCTGCTAATTTAAGAAAAAGAAATTTCTAATGGCACAAAACTAATCTGTATATACCAGGTACTATGGAAGGAAAGGAAATGTCTGCCAAAAATCAAAGGAGCTCAAGATCCAATCACAGGTTGGATCATGAACACCTGAGCTTAAATATAAAAGAAAAAATATTTCATTAAGTAATAGGCTTTTTTTTGAGTGGGTAGAAACTAATTTGCAAAATAGAAAGGTCCTTAAAAGGGGAGGGGAAGGAAGAACATAGAAAAAAATCTGCTATGCTCTAATGAATTCAATGGCTAAGAAAAAAGGAAAAATAATTCTTGCACTATTTCCAGAAAAAGCGGGCCCTCAAGGGGGCAGAGTTAAGATGGTGATGGGAGAGGATCCTCTCTTAGGTTCTCTCTCTCTCTCTAACTCATAAACTAAGGACTCTAACTGAATTTTTGAGAGACAGAATCCACAGAGGGATCCAGTGAGGCAATTCTCCAGCCCCAGGTAACCTAGAAAAGAGCAGAAAGGTTCTACTCCATGGGGTTGGAGGGGTGGCCTGCTAGAGTGAAGGAACTTCAGCCTCCTGGAGGCAGCCCCAGGGCACTGGGAGTCATGGCTCAGGGCAGCAAGGCAGTTTCCCGAGCTACACCCTGGGGTACATCAGGCACAACTTGGGTATCAGAGGGGTGGTGGGGGGGACCTCTGCCAGAGTGAGCACATGAAGCCCAGACCTCAGGGCAGTCAGCAAGCAGCATGGCCTTGGCAGTCCAGATCCAGGAAACAGAAGCAGGCAGAGCCAGTAAGCAGGAGCCCCCAGACTTGAGTGCTGACCCTAGATAGGGGCGTGAGGAGAGACTGCCTAGATCTGTCCTCTGTCCCTGGAACAGTACTCTGAGGCTCTGAATACATTCAAATACTGATGGCAGTCTAGGCTCCCCATAGAATAGCAGGGCCCCCCACCTCAGCCCCATGGCAGAGGGGTACACTTGAGGTCATTCAGAGACTAGGAGGAAAGACAGAGCCTCACACACAGATATCTTTGTTGAGGGGTGTTGGCCCAATAATATTCTAAAGCTCAGGAAGCACCCCAAAACCAGGCACAGGCTGGAGAAATGAGTAAGCAGAGAAAAAAGAGGGACACCATTGAGAAATATTTTGTCTATGATCCCAAGATGGATCAAAATACTCAATCTGAAGATGAGGAAGTCTAAGCTCCTGCATCTAAAAACTCAAAGGGAAACAGAAATTGGGCTCAGGCTATGACAGAGCTCAAAAAAGACTTTGAAAATCAAGTGAGGGAGATAGAAGAAAACTTGGGAAAAGAAATGAGAGAGAGGAAAGACGGGAAAAAGAAGTCAGCAGCTTACTCAAGGAGATCCCAAAAAATGTTGAAGAAAATAACATGTTAAAAACCAGCAAAGGTTAAATAGATAAAACAGTTCAAAAGGTTATTGAGGAGAAGTCTTTAAAAAGCAGAATTGTCCAGATGGAAAAAAAAGAGATAAGAAAGCTCTCTAAGGAAAACAAATCCTTCAGATGTAGAATGGAAGTGAGGGAGGCTGCTGATTTTATGAGAAATCAAGACACAATACTTCAAAACCTAAAGAATGAATAATTAGAAGAAAATGTGAAACATATCATTGAAAAAAACAACTGATATGGAAAACAGATTCAGGAAAGATAATTTTCTTTTAGTTTTTGCAAGGGAATGGGGTTAAGTGGCTTGCCCAAGGCCACACAGCTAGGTAATTATTAAGTGTCTGAGGCCAGATTTGAACTCAGGTACTCCTGAATTATTGGAACACCTGACAGTCATGATCAGGAAAACAGCCTTGACATCATTTTCAAAGAATTACCACAGGATAATTGCCCTGATATCCTAAAAGCAGAGGGCAAAATAGAAATTACTAGAATTCACTGATCTCTCTGAGAAAAAGATAAAAAAAAACCCTCAGGAATATTATAGTCAACTTTCAGAACTCCCAAGTCAAAGAGAAAATATTACAAGCAGCAAGACAGGAACAATTCAAATATTGTGGAGCTGCAGTCAGGATCACACAGGACTTAGTAGCAACTACATTAAAAGCTTGTAGGGCTTGGAATATAATATTCTGGAAGGCAAAAGAGCTCAGAATTCAACCGAGAATCAACTACCCAGCAAAACTGAATATCCTCTTCCAGGGAAATAGATGGACTTTCAATGAACCAGGGGAATTTCAAATGTTCCTGTTGGAATGGCCAGAGCTGAACAGAAAGTTTGATCTTCAAATACAGGACTCAGGTGAAGCATAGAGAGTGGAGGAGAAGGGGAAAATATGAGAGACTTAATTATGATGAACTACATGTATTCCTGCAAAGAAAAAATGATACCGATAATACAATACTCATATGAACCTTTTCATTTAATAGTGCAGGTAGAAGGAGCTTTTATAAATGAAGCACAGAAGATAGGTGAATTTGAAGATGTACTGTAGTGTAAAAATGGAGTCAATGGCTAAAAGGGAAATATAATGGGAGAAAGAAAAAGGAGAGGTGGAATAGGCTAAGATATTTCATATAATAATATTTTTATTACAATGACCTATTGTAATGTTATGGAAGGGGGAAGGCAAGGGGAATGAGGGAAACTTTGCTCTCATCAGAGGTGGCTAGAAGAGGAAAGAGCATATATACTCAATGAAGTATAGACATCTAGACAAAGAAGGAGAGAAGGGAGACAGGGGAAGGGGAGGAAGTGAGTGATAGAGGAGAGGATGGATTACAGGGAGGGAGGGGAGTGGTCAGATATAACACATTTTCTTTTTTACTTCTTGCAAGAGCCTGGGATTGGATGGTCTCTCTGGGACCACAGGGCTAGATGGTTACTGGGTCTTACGGGTGGTATGTGGGCTTGGGGCCTCTTGGCCCCAGGGCTGGTGATCAGTCTGCTGCACCACTCAGCTACCTTACAGCACATTTAAGAAGAGGGACAGAGTGAAAGGAGAGAGAAAATATAGTATATGGTAGTAAGGAGGTATGAATGGAGGGAGTTGCGATCAACAATGGCAATGGTGGAAAAATATGGAAATAGCTTTTGCGATGGACTTAACATAAATACTGTGATCCACCCCTGACAGAGCTGGAGGTGTTGGAACACAGACTGAAGCACATTTTCATTATTATTATTATTATTGTTGTTGTTGTTGTTATTTATTATTATTATTATTATTATTATTATTATTATTATTATTATTATTATTATCATTATTGGTTTGTGGGCTGGTTTGCAGGGCAAATGGGGCTGGGTGGCTTGCCTGGGGCCACACAACTGGGTGATTGTTTGAGTGTCTGAGAGCAGATTTGGACTAGGTGCTCCTAGCTCCAGGGTCAGTGCTCTGTCTGCTGTGGCACCTGGCTGCCCCAACTATGATCATCATCATCATCATCATCATCATCATCATCATTATTATTATTTTACTTTATTTGGGGTCTTTTTTTGTTTGTTTTTGCAGGGCAATGGGGTTTGGGAAGCTTGCCCAAGGTCACACAGCTAGGTGATTTTGGGGTTTCTGGGGCCAGATTTAAACTGGGGTACTCCTGGCTCCAGGGCCAGTGCTCTGTCCACTGTACCACCTGGCTATATCTATTCTTATTCTTATTATTTTTAATTTTAATTTCTTCTCTTTCTTTTACTTTATTGCTCATGTGTGTTTATATTTTGAGGGAGGGGATATTATGTTTACTCTTAAACAAGAATATTTTAGTAATGTCTAAAAATCATTTGTACAAAGTAAAAATAAATAAAATTTTAAAAATAAAAAAAATTTAAACAGAAGACCTACAGGAGAGTTAAGAACTCAAGCAGAGAAATTGAAAACTGATATTACATGATATTTTCAAACTTCTGCAAAAATAAAATTAATGCCTCTAGGATAAGAAAGGAAATAGTTAATCAGGAAAAAAAATAAATTTTTTTTCTCAAACTTTTGGTATTCAATTGGTAACCAAAAGGAGTTAAGAGCAAAAGTTATCCTCGGTCAGATCATGTAAATAGTTCACAAAATAAATATAAACTATAATTAATCACATGAAAGAATATTGCAAATCACTAATCATTCAATTTTCCATCTTTTTTAAAAATATTATATTTTTAAAAATTTATTTGATAATGTATTTTTCTTCAGTTACATATAAAAACACTTTTTAATATTCATCTGGAAAATTTTGACTTCCAAATTATCTCCCTTCTTTCCCTAATCCCCTCACTGAGAAGATAAGTAATTCAGTTATATGTTATACATGTATAGTCATGCAAAACATTTTCCATAATAATATTGTGAAAGAAAATATGGACAAAAACCCTCAAGAAAAATAAAGTAAAAATGTGTGCCTCAGTCTATTATTTGAACACCATTAGTTTTTTCTCTCCTGAGGATGAATAACATTTTTCGTCTTAAGTCCTTCAGTTTTCTTGGATCATAAAATATTTCTGTTGCTTTGTAGACAATACATTTCACTTTACATCAACTGGTCTTTCCCAGTTTTTTCTGAGAGCATTCTGGTCATCATTTCTTATGGCACAATAGTACTCCATAGTAATTACATACCATAAATTCGTTTAACCATTTCTCAATTGATAGACATCCCTTCAATTTCCAACTATTTGCCACAAGAAAAGAGCTGAGATACATACATATATATATATATATATATATATATATATATATATATATATATATGTATATATATATTTTTTTCCTTTTAGTTTTTTATCTATTTTGGGAGTATGCTTGGGTTCACAGTCTTTTGAGTATAGTTCCAAACTGTTTTACAGAATGGTTGAATGAGTTCAAAACTCTGCAAATAGTTCATTAATGTCTCATTTTACCTCCAACATTTGTCATTTGCATTTTTGTCCTATTAGACAATCTAATGACATGTAAGAGAGTATCTCAGAAGTATTTAAATCAATATAGAGTCAGAGCATTTTTTTCCATATGGCTATAGATAGCTTTGATTACTTCATCTAAAAACTCTTCATAGCTTTTGATCATTTTTCAATTAGAAACTTACTTATTTTTATGAAATTTGACTCAATTTCCTATATATTTGAAAAATGAGACCTTCAAATTTTTTTCACCTATACTATTGCTAAGTGTATTTCCCTCCATCTCACCTGTTTATTGTATTCTTTCATTTCTTTTATCCTGTCTCTCCACAAAAGTGTTTTGTTTCTGCTATCTACACTCCTTTCTAACACTTGTCCTTATCTTATTCCCTATCTCCTCCTACTTTCTAGTAGGGTAAATTAGATTTTATAACCAATTGAGTATATATGTAATTTCCTCTTTGGGCCAGTTCTAAGATGAATAAGATTCACTTACTATTCGTGGGGTCCTTTCTCTTCCCCTATATTGTTAAAGTTTTTCTTGTCTCTTTTCCATGAACTAATTTTCCCCATTTTCTCCCTTTCCCTTTATCCCTGTACATTCTTCACTCCCCTCTTAATTTTATGTTTTAGATATCATTCCGTAATATTCAATATATATGTATATACATATTTCCTTATTGGAGCAGTTTAATATGTATATATATTAGGACCATATATATATATATATATATGCATATATATATATATATATGTATATATATATATATATATATATATATATATATATATATATATACACATATATTCCTAACTGTCCTATTAAGGAAAATTTCCTTATGAGTTGCCAGTATCATCTTCTCATGTAGGAATATAAATATTTTAATCTTATTATCTTTATGATTTTGCTTTCCTTTTTACCTTTTTTATGCTTCTCTTGAGTCTTATATTTGAAAGTCAGATTTTCTATGCAGTACTATTCTATTTTTTAATCAAGAATGCTAGACAGTGCTCCATTTCATTGAATTTTCATTTTTTCCCCTGAAGGATTATATTCCAGTTTGCTGGGTAAGGGATTCCTGGTTATAATTTTAATTCCTTTGTCCTCTAGAATATCATATTCCAAACCCTTTGATCCTTTAATGTAGAAACTACTAAACCTGTGTTATCTTGACTGTAACTTCATGATATTCAAATTATTTCTTTCTAACTGTTTGCAGTATTTTTCTCCTTGATCTGGGAGCTATAGAATTTGACTATAAAATTTCTGAGAATTTTCATTTGGGGATCTTTTTCTGGTTCATGTTAGGGACTATCATTTTTCTCTTCATTTTATAGATAGAGAGGTGAGGTTGTGGGGGCTAAGGGGAGGGAAAACCTAAGACATAATGCTCTGTTATACAATGCCAATTATTTTAAATGAAAAAGAAAAAAAACATATACTATTATCATAGAACTAACACAATTTATTAACACAAGTGATGTATTTTTCTCCTTAATAAATGTGTTATATTATAATTCTTATTGTTTAAAGGAAAGAAAAGTATATCTATAATACCAACATATTTAGTGAGGTCAATTAAAAGAGTATTATAACAGTATCACATAATATTTATTTTATGGACGATCCTACTTCTTGGTCTCCAGAGATCCTGAGGAACAAAATGTTATACATCTATTTCAACTAAATGTAATTCTTAGATTGTATTCATTGCAGAGAGTTTAGCAAATTCCTGTTTATGAATTCTTTGCTAATATATTTATCATTCATTGCTAAGAGAATTTTTATCCCAATAAATCAAATTACTTTTGCTTCAAAAGACTATCATGGAAGATGGAAGGGAACATACCAGAATCTAATCTCTCCTAGCATTCCTTCCCAAACAACTTAAAAATAATGCTATGAATTAAATTTTGGAATAGTAGAGCCAACAAAAAGAGGAAGATAATTATCCAGGCTAAGATATTTTAGGAGGTCGGCAAAAGAGAGCTGAAATGATATGGTGGACACAGGTCTAGATGGCAGGAGAAGCAACAGTGGGACTTGTAGGCTTCCATGATGAGCAAAGCAATAACAGCTTCAAGAGCTCCCAGCCCAGAGAAGTGAAAGGGTCAAATAATTGGTCAGAAAGAGATTACAGTGGACCATTGAGGGCAAAAGATGTGGCTGGCAGTGATCAACAACTCTTTTGCCCATGGGCAATTCTGCATATCAATCAAAGTGGAGCAGGGGTCCTGGTCAGAACTCCAGGGCTAAGAGGAGAGTTATCACTTTTGGTTGCAGGAGTATCTTTCCAATGTAAAAAGCAGAGCACAGACCAGGGGAGCAGTGACCCAACTTCAAACAGTATCACCTCACCTTGAAAGCACTGAAAACTTGCAGACCTTCAAAAGAAGTCCTGGAAATAGCAGCACAAAACAGTCTGAAGCTTGAGACATTGCCTCCCCATTCACCCACTGAGCAGAATCTAACTTTAACATAAAATTCAGTGAAGAAATAAGTGTTAAGGAAGTCAGGATTTCCCCACATTTTAGAAAGGTGTCTATATGCATGGACTGACTCTATTCCGTCTTCCAGAGGAAAAGTGAATCATCACCCACCTATCCACCCTATAAAGGTTTTTAGGAGACTCTTTAGAAATTGGGGTATTTTTAATGATGTTATTGACTTGAGATCCAATTCTAGTGCTCTTTCACACCAGTGATTAGCACCCAAGTTCTATTTGACTTATTAACTTCAATTAGTTTTTATGAGAAATATTTATTACAAAGATATCTAGTCAGCAAAGATATCAGCAGAGTAGTGAGTTGGCCCAGTATATAGAGTAAAACTGGTCTTGGAATCAGGACAATGGTAGTTGGAATCTGGCTCAGACACGTAATACTTATTCTGTGACCTTGGGTAAGTCACTTCACCATGATTTCCTTACACTGAGGGCCATCTGCAATTATTCTGATTCATATCTGGCCACTGAACCCAGATGACTCCAGAAGACAAATTCAGACTGGTGACTTAGCACAGCCCCCCTCACTCATGGCATCACCTTCCTGATGCCATGGGCTTCTTTGAGAATGAAGGATAAACAACATTATCATCTGAGTCAGTTAGGTACCACTGCAGACAGAGCAATGAACTTGGTTTCAGGAGGGCCTGAGTTCAAATTTGATCTCAGCGACTTGACAATTATGTAATCCCAGACAAGTAACTTGACCTCTCTTGGTCTCATTTTCCTAATCTGAAAAATGTGGAAAATAAAAGTACTTTCCTCCCAAGGTTGTGATGAGGACAAAATTAGATTCATGTAAAGTGTTTTGAAAATATTAAAGTGGGATTTAAGTGTTAACTAGTATTTGTATTGAGATATAACAAAAATAGAATTTATAAACATTTCCTGTCAATCAATACCTGGGAGTAAATTTTGCCCTAAATTTTGTATTATCACAGACTTTATGGACAGTGGACACAGAATTAATACAGTTTTTACATAGTGTTCACCCTACCAAGTTCACTTTGAAATGTAGCATAGCTAATGTATTGTTGAGTTTGTGTCTCTGCAACTGATAGACTGGGTCAAATCCATCACAAAATAATTAACTTCTCACTATTTGGTTTCTAGCAATTTTAGCATGGACTTTAGATCCTAAATTTCTTGTAGCTTATTCTTTGTCTTTTGCCTAAAAGCACACAAGAATAGACAATAGAGTCAGAAGCAATGATGGGTTAATTCACTTCCTGGTCCCCATGAGCAGATAGAGGAATAAGACCTCTTTAAAAAAAAAAAAAAGGATTAGTCCTTGCCTCCTCACCTGAACAAAGTCAGACAGAAATGAGCACTGGCTAGTACATTTATCAGCCCATAAAAAAAAAAAATCCCTCTTCACCATATTGCTAACAGACTAGAACCAGTTACAGAATGTTTGGCAAAGTTCCAGAATCTGCTCTAGGATTACATCAGGGAAACACATTATGAATGTTAATAAGGGCTGGACTCATTGGCCAGTTCCCTATTATATATGCTAAGTTGTAGATATTAGGTTTAAGACAGCTTTTTATTTCATCCACCACAAATGACTCATAAATATGTTCCCAAAAGACTCATAAGTACTCTGTGACAAATAGTTAAATTCTGAAACAATAACTCATTACTCCTATTACATTCACCAAACATTAGGAAAGACTCATAAGAGGTTTGTTGGGCAGCTGAAATGATTTTACTTCACCTGAGTCTTCATTGGCTGAGCAACAATTCAAGATTCAGGATTTTTGCCAGTCAAGTCATGGCTTATTCTCTTGGAGATAGTCATCTTTTCTTCAGCTAAGGGCAGAGTTTCAGAAAGCATTTCCCGCTGGAAACAGAGGAAGATTCATGTGTTAGTCTCCAATGATAAAAACATTCTTCTCAAGATTGCCACTGTCACTTCCGTTCAAAAAATAGAAGCACAAGGGATGAGTTAACTGAATAATTGAGATCTAGTCTCAAAATTATCTAGGCAAGCATATTTCCTTTCTGTCATTTATGTTCAGTTACCATAATTGCTTCTAGTAATGCTACAAGTAGGGAAATCCCTTTCCCATGTTGCTAATAGTCCTAGGAAAAGCTGATATTCACTGTGATCATCAAAGAAAACATCTCAAAAAGACAAGACATCTTTTGTTGCTCTTAATAGACTGAAGACACTAGTCAAGTATTGTTTTATTTGTTTATTGTATTTTGTTATAAGTTTTTCCCCCGACTCCAATCTCTACCTCTCACTTAAGAATAAGTAGACATTTGTCTATTCTGTGTGGGATGCTCTTGGGTGGGGCGAGGCAACTTCCTTTTCAATTTACAGTTTCCTAGCATAATGCTACTGGAGCTAGGTAAGATAAAAGAGGGAATGTTCTCGTACTCTAAAGTATGAAAAGAATGGTAACATTTTTTGAAATCCATGCTCCATTTCCACTGCTTATATCAATCCTAACTGTAAATGGGATTTTGATTCTAATTTTGATTCATCTGTTCTTGTTACAGTTCTGTCTTTACTTCTTCTTGCTCCTTTGTCACTTATGTATTCCACATGTATTACTTCTGGTATATTCTTTGAGGGACTCTGGATTTGGAATCAGACATCTAAGACTAAGTTCTGTTTCAATCAAAGAAGATCCCGTTCAATATGTAGCAAATCATTTATTCCCTTTAAGCTTCAATATCCTAATCTATGAAACAGAAGTTATGTATCACCTGCATGATGGGGTTGCTTGCTAGATTTGAGAAAGTGCTATGGAAATATAAATTTTCATTTATATTAGTCCTCACATTTTTCCTTCCAATTAGGATCTCATTCTTTTTTTTATTATTTCTGTAATTCCTTTACCTGCTATACTTATTCCTCTTCTTTTTTTCTTTCTTTTCTATTTTTGGTCTTATCTCAAAACCAGGACCCAAATTGTTGAAAAAGGCAGAAAGTGCAGTCTTCTTATGGCCAAGGATATGAAAGTAACCAACAGAATCCTTGATATCAACTAAGTTTCTCACAAGATATGCAGAAAGATTGCTTCAGAACTTAAATATTTTTGATAAACTAGAGATATTGAATCATTGTCACATGGTAACAGGTGAAACTCAGGTTGAGACTAGGCCTACGAGAAGTGTACAATCTTCAAAATTCACTAAAGTTTAACTAAATTCACTCAAGTTTAACAGACCTTTTTCCCTCTTTTTGAAGCCACTTTACAAAAAAAAATACATTACAGGGATAATAGAAGAATTGACTGGGAATCAAGATGATTTAGATTCAATTTAAACTGTAAATACTTAACTGTGTCACCCAGAGCAAGTCACTGAACCTCTCTGTGTCTCAACTTCCTCACTTTAAAATAAGGAACTTAGACTAAAAGACTTCTAAGATTTATTGTAACACTTGATTTTTCATCTTATAACTAATATTGCATTAAATAGGCTGAAGGATGAGCAATTTTGTAGCATCACTGTAAAATTAAGAAAAGGCTTATTACCTGTAGCTAATTAAACTCAAATTTCTCCTTCATCATAAGAAAAGTAAGGGGAAGAATCCCTTCTGCTCTTCTCCTAAGCATTCTCATCTTTTAAAAATAATGTTTAGAAGTATTTGATAAATGAAAAACACTGTGCAGCCTACAAATATATTTTGAAAATGTTTAAAGGTACTACTTTTGTTTTTAACTCATTAGAAGTTTTTTTCTTTTTTCAATATGGGGAGGTGTAGACTAATTTAGAAGAATTATTTTAAGAAGTTGATAAGTTAAGACATAAATCACTCAGGCTGCTATTTCATATACTGTCAAAAAGGTATGAAAAGGAATTGTATATACTCTGAAAAAGAAAGGACTTCCAGATTGCATGCATGACCATGAGGGATGTGATTTGTGCATTTTCACTGGCTGTCACTCCTAGAATAGTTATTCCTTCCATATAGAAACTTTTCTCATCTCAGTTTCAATATATCACAGGTAAGCAAAAGGAATTAAGTGGAATTTTGGGGAAGTTTTGCAGAGATCACAAACAACACACAAAAGCCAGCAGATGACACAGAGTCTGTGATTAAATAATTATCCCAAAATTTACAATTAAGGTACTGAACTACATAAAAGAAAAAGAACAAAAATTATATTTCTCTTTTATGAAGGAAAGATCAAAAATCTTTACACAAAGTTTTCATATTGAATGGTCACCATACCCCTAACCCCTGAGATAAGCAAAGGATAACTGTGCTCTACTCTCCCTCTTTGGTTCTGCCACTGAACTTTTGTGATTTTCTTTTTCTATTAACCCACCAGGTTCACAAAGCCTTTCTGGATCCACATTATGAGTCATAACTTCTCTGTCAGATTGTTGCTGTCTAGTTGTTTCAGTCAAGTCTAACTTTTTGTGACCCCATTTGGGGTTTTCTTGGCAAAGATACTGGAGTGGTTTGCCATTTCCTTCTCCAGTTCATTTTACAGAGGAAGAAACTGAGACAAAAAGGCTTAAGTGACTTGACCAGGGTCACACAGCTAGAAAGTGTCTGAGGTCATATTTGAATTCACAAAGATAAGTCTTCCTGACTTCAGGTCTAGTATTCTATTCACTGTGCTACCTCACTGTCCTCTTGTGAGATTACTTTCCAACTACTCTGACATACAATCATCTGCATGTAATTCCCTCATTAGAATATGCCTTTTTTTGTATCCACATCACTTAATACTGCATCTGGCAAATAAGCAAATAATAAATGATGGGGACTTGCTATTCTTGTTTCATTTTGTTTTGTTAATATGATTGATTTCCAAGTGTGATCAAAGCAACTCTTGGACTGAACAAGAAACTTCAAGAGCCAGGACAACTATGGTACAATGTAGAGTGATAGAGTGAATCCAGAAAAGAAGATGTAGGTAGTAGATGCTAGAATGCAAGGAGCAAGCAGATTCTGATTTTTACCATTACTAAGTATAATACTGGGAGGTCTGGAGTCAGAAAATCCAACCTCAGACACTTATTAGGACTGTGACCCTGGGCAAACCATTTAACCTCTGTCTCCCTCAGTTTCCTTATCTATAAAAAGGGCACCTACATCAAAGGGCACCTACATCAAATGAGACAAATTCATAAAGTTATTAGCATAGTGCCTGACACAAAATCTGTGATTAATAAAGCCTTTCCCCTTTCCTTTTCTCTTCCTCCCCTAATTGGTATCTGTGTTCCTAATCAATGGGTTTTATCATTGAATGTTTATGTATTCTAGAGAGTGGGGAAGGTAAAGAAAAAGATGAGAGTCAACAAAATATGAGGAATAATAAATTTTCTGATCTTTTTATGCTTTTTAATGTCTCTGTTCTGTGTTTATTATTAGGCTTTAACCTGCAGAAGTGATCATCCAGAGAGGAAAACTAGAAATGAATAAAATTGAAATGAGTCCTGAATGGGGCATGTCATTATTTAATTATTGAGAAGCTTTGAAAATTGAACCTACATTTCCCACCAGCTTCACTCTTCATCATTGCACTCATCTTCCACTTGTCCTCCCAGTCAATCAATAAGCTCATCTCCATCTGGAAACACATCACCACAGACATTTTTAAATACTTACAACTCATTAGTACTCTCCTCTATTTCTCTTTAAGAATGGAGGAGTAGTGGCCAGAGCAAAAATCTCTTCTCCAACCCCCCCCCCCAAAAAAAAGAACATGAAAGCTAAGCCAGTTCTTCATTTCCCACTAGCTATAGTGTTTGGGTCTGACTCCAACATCATCATGATCCTGAGCATGTCTACTCTCCCTCTCTTTTTTAAGCTTTCTTTTGTAGGTTGTCTTCATCTCTTATATTGTAAACTCTTTGAGAGCAATGGCTTTCCTTTTCTTGTTTGCCTTGCCCACAGTAAGAACTTATTAAATGTGTATGAAATTGTTTTAAAATTGCCTGAATAGTCCCATGATAGTTGTGAGATAGAGTAAATAAATAAAATATGTTTCTCTTAATGATTGAATTTAACTTAACAGACATTGAAGCTTAGGAATACAACTTACCTTTTTAAAATATACCAATTTATCATTAAATAGTACAGTATTTGACTTTTAACAGTCTAATATTTCATTATTGATGACCTTAAGATTTTTCTCTCTATCCTGGCTTCAGACATAGTGTCACAGAGGCCAGGGTCATTTTGACTGGGAACAATGGGAACAGTAGTTTGGAATCAAGGAATTTGAGTTCAGCTTCTTGTTCTAGCACATTTCCTGTGGGACCTTAATCAAGTCATTTGATATCTCTGGGAGTCAAATATCTTGAGAATTTGTAAAATGAAAGAGTTGCATCAGATGAATATTAAGTTTCTATACATTTCTCATGCTATGATTATTTGATCCTGACTTGTTTCATTCCACTGCATTTCATTAAAGTGATGCGTTTCTAACAATATTATTAGAATTATATGAAACTACAGATTTTATCTATATGACTTAAAACAATCAGTTGTAACTCACAGTTTATATGTATATAACATATATGTATGTGTGTATAAAATTTTGCTTATACCTTTCCAAATAAATGCCTTTACTGAAGTTACCACATTGCTTGTTAGTTTTTATATATAGTATGAACATATAGAACATTGACTGTTTATTTGTGGCTATCAAATCAGATAATTGTAAGGAAGCATAGGTACTCCACTGAGGTAAAAATATTTTGTATCCCATGAAGGCTATAGATATGTGCATTTTCAGCCACCAGTATAAACATCTTACATTTAGGAAGCTGTTGTCTTGAAGATCACAACCAATATTCAGATAAAAATATCTTTCAGACTATATATTGAGCACTCAATCTGGAAGTTGCTTTTTTTAGTTTTCTTTCTCCCCATCATCTCTTCAAGAAAGCAATAGATTTTACCAGCTAAGGGTATAATATATGATGCTACACTTTGCAAATTAGAATCTGATCTGATCTTGTTATTCTTAGCCCAACTGTGTCCCAGTGAATTTACAATTACTTCTTTAAGATTATCATAATGTAAAGTTTATTTAATTTATTCCACAGAATCAGGCTTCTAAAACAATAACCTAAAGTCAGATATTTCTAAAAAAGTCTTAGTAAGCAAAAATTTTATTGCATTTTAAATATTTAAACATCTTTAAAAGTTTAAATTGTTTGCCAAAAAATGAAAATAAAGGGTTAAACCCTTTGATATTAGGTCATTAAAAACCCATTCTGACTTTCTTTCATAAGTACATCTTTTTTTCAGAACTGTCACCATTTCATTTAAGCGCTTAGTTCTATTCTAATGAATGAATTGGCATTTCATATTACCTTATTATCCTATAAAGCAAAATGCATACACAATAACATTAATGGTAATTTCTCATAAAGACACATTATTGATCTGGGTGCTACCTGTAAGCATTGAAAATTGCAGCCTGCACACAGAGCTTTTCACATCTGGGCCTGAAGAATTAAAGAAAAATTAAATTTGACAGCAGCAAATTCACAGGCACAATCTAGGCCCCAATTTATATGCAAAATGAAATGCTTTATGAAAATTTCCTCTATTTTCTCACGGAGATTTGGGAAAAAAAGATTTCACTAGATGCTTCTTTCTTTAATATCCCTTTACTTAAATATTATACTGCAGCCACTGCAGACTCCCTTTGATGTATAAATAATCAAGTTAAATTATGTGCAGCAAGGAGACTAGTGCTCTGCCATCCCTATTTTACAAAGTAATTTCTACCCTAGAGGGTCAAATTTCCCTGACAAATTCTTAATTACTATGTTGCAACAGAAGCAGAATCTATTTGTGCATAAATCCTGGGCATTCCCATGTGGCAAGTAACTAATATTACCAACCATTTCACTTGGCCTGTTCACTGAACTCCATAATTAGATAATACTTTTGATGATGGTACATTTGAAGTCTTAATCCATTTAATATTTTATGAGTTTTTTTATTTTAATAGGGATATGTTAGTGACCACTGTCTATTGAAAAATCATTAAAATTCTGTTCACACTTGTAATAAAGATTAAAGATTACTAATATGGCATTCATAACCTTCCCGGTTTTCTAAAAATCTGGGGCTTAAGTTAAATGTTAGAGGTCATTTAATATGTTAGTCACTAATTATAAACATGAGTAATAGGTTCCTTTTCTAATTATCATGGCATGAAAGTTCTATTGTTTAGGTCTATGATTCTGATTTTCATATTTGCCTTTTAGAGATGAGTAATTCTAGAATTAAGCTTCTGAACATTTATGAACGCTGATGATGTTTGTTGATTAACTGGATAAAAGTGTATGTTTGAATGTGCTAGAATATTTGCCTTGAAGTTACTTATAAAAAATGCACCATTCCCTTTCTAGTAGAAACATAGGAGGAAGGGGTCAGTTTGAAAACATTTTAACATCAATTACTGATAGATATGATAAAGGTCTTTCCGTACTCTTGCCTATACTTTATGGATTAAGTGTGGGTAGACTGAGACAAAAGGTAAAAAATGAAAAGAAAGGGTTTTTAAAGTGAACTGCTTGCTTTCTTTATAGCCTGAGATGACAGAAGGAGAGACCCATCTGAATCACTCTGAAATTGTTCATTCAGCAGCGTTCAAACACAGAAAAACAAACTAGGACATTTGCCTGCAAAACTCACACACTATCTCTGCTTGTCTTTCAGATTCAAGGCAAAGTGAAATTCAAAATTCAAACTAAAGCCTCTCTGTTTTTGTTGACTATATTTTTATTAGACTATAATCGCATTGTCATATCCTGTTTAGTCTCTCTCTGGCCAATGGATCAATATTATTCACTTAATTCCATAATGTACATTATTATGTCCATCTTTACCATCATTCTGAGTTTGATTTGCATTGACCCCTTTTCTTCCACACCCAGTTCAGTTTTGCAAATAATAATACTTTCACTGCTCTTTGCATAATTGCTTCAAGAAAGTCACCAATATGCAAATAGATAATTCTAAAACTGTTAAAATTCATTGATCCCAAAAATCTGAAAAATGGAAAGGACCTCAGAGGTTATCTAGTTCAATAGCAATCATCTAAATAGCATACCCCAAAGGGAAAGATGCAGCCTCCTATTCTAGAGAACTAATAGTAAGAGTGGTGGACCCTGCTCCCTCACAAAGCTGTACATTCTACTTTTTTTGACAGTTTTCAATTATTAGGAAGATTTCCTTATATGAAGCCTAGATTCATTTCTTTAAAGTCTGTAGCATTTAAAAAATATATAAATAAAAATTGTAGCCTTTGCCCTTAATTCTGCAATCTAAGTTCAAATAGAACTCTAATCCATGTCTTTCAAAAGACCATTCTCTTTCCTCTCTGAAATTGCCATTGAAGGACTTTGTGGTTGTTGAGTCATTTCAGACTTCATGACATTTGGAATTTCCTTGGCTAAAGTAGCAGAGTGGTTTGCTATTTCCTTCTCCAGCTCATTTACAGATAAGAAAACTGAAGCAAACAGGGTCAAATGACACCACTAAGTATATGTCGGTGGGGGGTGGGGCAGGGGAGGATTTAAACTCAGGAAGATGAATCTGATTTCAAGTCCAATGCTCTATCCACTGTGTTACCTAGTTGTCCCATGACAGTTTCAAGTTAATCCAAGTCAAAGTCATATTTTATAATAAGTTATTGAAAATGCTACAAGTATTACACTAGGTGGAAGTCTAGTCACAAATTGCCCCAAATTGACAACAACAAAAAGTCATTCTGATGTGTTGATCAATATACTCAAGGGTATGCTGGAAGCAATGCAAACAGGCTCTAGGGAGTCCATCAAATTTGGCAAATTAGGTTTTATTATAGTATTTTGTTGATTTCTAGACTCAAGAAAGTAATAGAAAAATGATAATAATACAGATTATATTTAAAAGTTCTGCTTTTCTTTATATTTATTATTTGGAGAGTCTATCATCAAGCATTAATCAGCACAACTGAATAGATTCATTGGTTCATAGCATAAAACTTGATCTATATCATCCCATTCTCTGCAAATGTGCAGACTTAATGTTTTCCAGGCTTGGTTTTATCAATTTCTTTTCTTTGTTATCTATGTAAAATATGAATAACTCAAATAATAATGTGTAATTCTCTAGTGGTTTGGTCTCCATTATTTTGAGATTCTAAATACTTTATCAGTTTGAGTGAAAATGAATTACTCACACATTTGTAGATTAAAATACATTTACTTAAACAGTCTCAAAGGGCAGTCAGGTAAATTCAATGGAGAGAATACAAGGCCTGGAGTAAGGAAAGTCTGAATTCAAATCTGCCCTCAGATACTTATTAGCCCTATAAACCTGTATACTTCCATGTTTTCCTGAATTTTCTTATCTGTAAATATGAGCTGGAGGAAAAATGGCAAACCACTCCAGGATCATTGCCAAAAAAGAAAGAACAAATGGAAACAAAGAGTCAGAGATGATTGAAATGACTTAACAAAAAATACAGTATTAAAATAAAATATAGATGTTGAATTTGAGAGTTTGGGGGCTAATTCTGGACCAAGGTATCTCTCAACTTTTTCAGTTCATTCTTTTGTGCCTAATTTTACATATACTCAAAGATCATTTTAGTAGTGAACTACCTCTCCCACTCCAACAACATCCCCCCAAAATGAATGTGGATTCCAAATTAGAAGATATGAGACAGTATTTCTTTTGGTTAACACATCTGTTTCCAACTTCCTAGATATTTCTTTAACAAATGCCATTTGTTGTCTTCAAGGACTCTTCAAGTCCTTGCCATGAACTAGATGAAACCGTTGTTATATCCATCATGGGCAATTACTGGAGGAAGGTGGTTACATGTATCCCTTAAGAGCTGCTACTATGGACTGACAAAAAGTCCTCAACCTTAGCCCACTGAATTATTATAATGCATTTATACTTTTTTTTGAAAAGAGGTATCTGGCATTATTCTTAGGGGTTTTTCTAAAAAAATATAGCAACTCTCTTTTTAAATGCCCCTCTCATAGCATAACATCAGAAACACCTCAGGCACCTCTAGTTATTCTAGACCTGAACTAAATGTTCTTTCTCTTACCTAAAAATTCCACAGAATTTCATGGGGGAAAAACTTATCTGCCTCTTGAATTATTCTCAAATAAAAGTTACTTTCATGAGCAACATACCTTTAGGCCTTGGGTCTTCTAACTAGATTTCTAAATTTTAGACATGTGGAAATACATTCTGTTCAATAACTGAAAAGTATTATTTTTCACACCGAAGCTCCTGCATTTTGGAGAGTCATCTGCTTCACATTATAGTTGAATACTTGGGCATCACAAAGAGGGTGGGAGGAAAAAGAAGGGAAAAAAGACTAAGGAAAGATCCATGAGTACTACTACCATTAGATTCAGGATAAGAATGATGATCTGTCAAAAAAAATGAAAAAGAGTGGTCAAGATGATAGGGGAAGAAGAGAAAACAGCTTTGACCAGAATCAAGGAATAAGAGAATATTTAAAGGCCTGAAAAGTCACTTCTTTAATAGGAATTTTAAATAACCTATTATACATATATATATAATATGTATAATTAAATACTATTGACAAATTTGGCATTTAAAGTTATTCACTATCAATCCAACTTGCTTTTAAAGACATTTCAAATTAGCCCCCTTCACACAATTTTAGTACATGAATCAGAAAACTTGAATATCATGTCACCAGTTTAAAGGAATTAAAAAGAAACATATAGGATGTAATCAGGAAAGAAACTAATATCAAAAATTCTTGATAATTTAAATCAAAAGGAAAGTGAAAAATCGAAAAAGTTAGGGTAAAACAAAATGATTAGGAAAAAATCATGTCTTCAACATCAATGAAAAACTATTGTAGAGACCTAAAAAGAAAATGAGTTAAAGGGGAGATAGAACCATCAAAGGAACATGTTGAAAATATTCTGATTGTCTATTCTTTGGAAGACGTTCAACATATGAAGGCATATGTTGTATCAAAAAAAGTTTACATGATATTAAAATATTGAAGGACAGAAGTTGTATCAAGTGAAGTGACTGAAACTCTCTATTTTCTGCAAAGCCAAAAAGCAAGGAAGTTCAGATATGTCATAAGTATTGACTCAAATGTTGTACAATAACACATAAATTGTCAGCAAAGGATTTGTCTAGCTTTGCCTCTGGTTGAAACCTGATCCCAAGTTTTGTTTTCTTGTACTAGAAAGCTAAAGATATTTATTACCAAAGCATAGAATTAAAGATGTCAATAAAAAAAAGTCAATTATGGACTTATGCAATTTAAAACATACAAAACTTGTGTTACTCAATTCTATAAAGACATGAAAACAATGTATTAGATAAGGAGAGCAAAGGGTGCTCCCAAAAAAGTCTAGAAAAAACGACTGTAATAATATCGTGATTACTGAATAAGATACATTGCAGTGTAATAAGATGTATGCCATTTTATTCATTATCAAAAAACTTTTGATTAGATTTGGTACTCGTGGCTGAGTAATTTACCAGAAATATAAAAAATAGACGGAAATTTAGAAAAGATTTAGAATGATGGATGACCATAATGAAAACTATTTTATTTCAAATATACCACTAACATGATAATATTAAGAACAATTGATCTTTTTTCTAAGGAAACAACTTTAGATCGATTATAATTCTGCCTAGTATTAACTCCATTATCATCACTCTTGAATTGTATTAAGTATGACTTCAAGTCAATCAGGAAAGCACATTGAAACAACGTATTATTTGATATATGAAATTATATTGTTCCACTAAAAAGAACATTAGTTACTTTACCTCAAGGAAACTCTTCAATGATTTCAAAATGTCTTGTATACATCCAATAAATATAAAATTCTTAATATTCTCCTAGGAAAAATAAAGAGTTGATGGTTTTCAGTTTCAGTACAGATGTCAAATCAAAGATGCATAGATTAAGGCAGTATATGGACATTTTTTATCTTTTCTTCATGGGATATATCAAACATGAGACTAGGGCTACAGTAATAGAGAGAGCTCCAGGCCTGGATTAAGGAAAATCTGAGTTCAAATTTGACCATGATCACATGACTGTGTAACCTTGGACATGTTACTTAACCCTTATTTATCTTATCTTGCTCACTTATAAAATGGGAATGGACCAACCTCCCAGGTTTGTTTAACAAAAGAAATAGAATGTGTAAAGAACTTAACATATAACTTGAAATGAAGTAAATGCTTTAAGAATACTGTTATTATTATGGAAAAAAACCTAGATTGAGTATGTTAAGAGACTATCATTCAAAAGTCAAGACAATTAAAAGACCATATGTAAAACAATTGATAATTACAATATACTAGTTGTAACATATATGAATGGAAAAATAAAATGGATCCAGAAGATGACCTTATGAAAACTTGTACAATTTTTCTTTGAATTATGAAACTAAACACAAAAAAACCCAAAAGAACAAAGGTGAAAATTACTTGTGAAAGTGTAAATTTCTGTGCCAGAGCAACTGTTGTGTTTCTTAGAGTGTACATTAAATTTAGATTTTTCAGAAAAATAATTTAACTTTGCTTCCCTGCTTTTTCTGTGTTCCTCCTGAATCTCATCTTTTTTTTTATTTTAAATGTTCAATTTAAGCTTCCTTCTATTTTTTATCTCTATAACTATATATGTACTCTTCCAACTGCCAAATGAAATAAAAAAAGATAGTCAAGTAAAGGAATCAGCAGATTTAGTTATAATTTTTAAATATATGCCTCATTCTGTACTGTATTTGTATTACTTTGATTGAAAATTAAATGGTTATAGCCTATGACCATGCATACATTGAGGAATGGCTCTTGTATGTATATAATTATAAGTTTTTCATACCTTGTATATTACATTTTTATTAGAGAAATTTCTAAAAACATCTCCATTTAATAGTTTCCTGTACTGTTCTAATTACATTGATTTAGCTTGTATAAAAAAATTTTCAGTTCCATGGAATCAAGATTATGCATTTTATCTTTATGATGATCTCTATCCTTTGATCAATTACTCATCCTCTATCCATAACTATGACATTTTTCTAATCCCCCTTCTTTAATTTGTTTTTAACATATTTTAAGACATATTTCATATATTTATATTACTATATAATATGAATATTTCTATTTAGACTACATATGCTTTAGAGTTCATTGTGGCATAGGGTATATCATGATGTATTAAATCTAATTTTTGCCGTGCCACTTTTTCAGTTTTGTCAAAAATTTTGTTAAATAATGACTTATTATTTCAGAAGTTACTATTTAAGTATATTGAGTATTATGCCATTCTGTTAGATTACTTTTATATCTTTTCTATTTAATTTGTTCCATTAAGAATCTTTTCTGTATTTCAATATATTTCAAATATTTTTGACATAGACTTCTTCATAGTTTGTGTTCTAGTAATAATTGAGCCCTTTTATAAACCTCTTAAAATTTTTACATTTTTTTCTTCTGATTTTCAAAATTATTTGGTCTAGCTTTATTACATTAACCTATGCAAGTTGGTAGGACAATAATATATAACAATAATTACCACTATAGCTATAAAGAGTTTTTTGTAGTTGAATTTATAAAATGACTGACAATATTTACATTTTTACCTATTTTGAGGTTTTTGTAATACTAATGAAACACAGGACTTTAAGAATTGGTAGCTTGTCAAATATAAAATCCCCTCTCTGTAACATGCCAGGGGTATCATAATTATGACGGTTTTGAGGAATCAAGAAACAAAATATTTGAAGCAGAGGGAAATAGTGAAGTGGTGGAAAGGAAAATCTTAGAGTTTGTAGTACTATGCTTAATTGTTTTTGTTGCTGTTTTTCATTTTTCATTCATTCATTCTTCATATTTCCCTCATTGATTATTCACTTAATTGTTATGATCAATAAAAGAACTATTTAATATTTCTGTATTTCTAAGTTTATATTTATGTCCTTGAATATACAAAAGTTTTGTAAAAATATCATTGAGCTCTTGGCAGTTTGTCTTCCTTTTGATTCTTATTCCGTCATAAGAGAAATACTATTGTCTACACTGACACAGAATAGAGATATTTATTTATATTCTGTTAATGTCTTTAACTGCTTTATATATATTTATATATATTTACATACATAAATAAACATATATGTATTATAAATATATATATGTATAATGAGTAATGTAAATAGATATTGACAATTCTAATTGAAGTCTTAATGTTTTAGCTCTCTTTCATTATGTGAGATATAATGCTTCTTTTAGAGTTCCCTGTCTGTCAGAAGCTTTACTAATGTTATAAAATGCTGATGCAAAATATTTCATTAATCGGATTCTTTCATAATATCTCAGCAGAGGTGAAAATAATTTTTATTGATTGATAGTGTAAACAGATCAGTTCCTAAATGTTTATTCATTTCCTATTTTCATTCAAATCCATTCAAAAACTGATAACATCGCGGGAATCTAGGTGGCACAGTGGATAGAGCACCGGTCCTGGAGTCAGGAGTATCTAAGTTCAAATCTGGTCTCAGACATTTAATAATAACCTAGCTGTGTGGCCTTGGGCAAGCCACTTAACCCCATCTGCCTTCAAAAGTCTAAAAAAAAAGAATTGATAACATCCATAGGACTTCAGATATTATCATTTTTGTACTCCTTTTTTCTTTCTTGCAGAGTATAAGAAAACTATTTAGCCCCAATTTAAACTCCTTGATTTCCAAGGAATCTTGTATCCAGTTTATTGATAATTGCTAGCCTTGCTAATAATTAGATAATTGAATTTTATTGCCTCAGTCCTTGATTGATTTCACTCATTAATATTGATACATGTGTATATATGTTTCTATTTTATTTCTGTTCAGGTTCTTTTGATTTCTTATTTGATATTTTTGCTAGATTTATTTACATCTGGAAAGAACCCCTTATGGTTTATAACTATTCCCAGTGACTTTGTTATTGTAATTTTCCTTTGATTTTGTAAATATTACATAATTCACTGCATATAAATTAATGATTGATGTAATTATGTTATTTATGTCTCCTATCTTTTAAACTCTTGGTGATCCAATGAAATCTATGGACCACTCAGAATAATAGTTTAAAAAAGAATAAAATAAAATATTAAAAGCATGAAAGAAATCAATTACATTGAAACATAATTTTCAAAATTTTTTTTAAGTTCACAGATCATAAATCCAAAGATCATATTAGATATTCCAAAATATATGTCCTGGTGACATCTTAAAGTCAATGTTTCTAAAAGAGAATTCATTATTTTTAATTCAAAATTCTCATTTCTATCTAAACTCTATTGTTATTTTTTCTTTAATGAATCAGGAAACATTTATAAAGTAAATACAAAATCTTACAAAGTATACATATATGTATCTGTGTATATATATATATATATATATATATATATATATATATACACACACACATATAGCAGTCCCTTGAATCAGGAAATATTTACAAAGTATATGCATATATATATAATATATTATATATATATATGTGTGTGTGCATGTATCTGTTTGTATGTGTGTGTGTCTGTTTGTCTGTGTGTGTACCAGTCCCTTGCTCTGATTTTATATTCCTCATAGGTTCAAAGATTCAAAACTAGAAGAGACCCAAGAGGCCAGCTAGTTCAATTAACACATAAGGAAACAGAGGCCCTTAAGAGGGAGGAAATAATTTATTCAATGCAACAAATGGCAAAACTCTCTAACTTTGAAACACAAGATCTCTCCATTGAATTATAAGGCTTTCATTGTGTTTATTTTTTAAATGCCCATATCTCTATATATGCATAATTGTCTCTATGTATATACACATGTGTAGATATCTATATTATGTGTGAATGTGTGAATATGTGTAACTTTATGTATATTATTTATATATGCACACATATCTTACTTCTCTATCAGGAATTTGCTTTTTCATTATAAGAACTCCTAAGTCTTTTAAAATTGTTTCTTTTATACTATTACAGACATTTTATAAATTGTTCTTCTACCTACATCAGCTACTTTACTGTGCATCAGTTTATACAAACCTCAAGGTTTCTCTGACATCATCCAATTTATTATTTCTTCTAAGACAATAGTATTTTTATACCTATATATATATATAAATTGTACTTATATATGTATATATAAACATATTATACTTATATACATTATAGTGTGGTAGGTGATAAATGGAATGACTAAAGAAACAAATATTTGAGCTTCTGAGTATAGAAATTCATCAAGCAATGCATGACAAATTTGGACCAGATCTTTCTCAGCTTTGACACTAGACCCAAATACAAGGTATGATAACTTCTATACATTTAAAACAATTACTAGGATAAGAAAAAAATTAAGGATAACAATTAATTGTATATAAAATCTTATTTTTAATTGTAGAAAATATTATAGACTTTCTAAATTAGTGGGAGGGATAAAATCAAACAGTTACAATTCCCTGAAATCAGCAAAAGAGGTGCCCAACTCCCCCCCTCCCCAAGTATCTGTATTCAACCAAAGGAACAGGGGAATAATGATAAACTGAACAGAACAAGATCAGTTTTCAGATAGAATATATGGGTTTTTCAGAGGTATAATGGTGAGAAAACTCCTTGCAATAATCTTTGGAGCTAACTAAGTTTCTGGCCAACATAATCTGGATCAGTAGTTAAGGGTCTCTAAAGAGCAGGTAAAGGTGGTTTAGCTTCCCTTCTATACAGAATTTGGTTTGAAAATGCAATAAAATGTTCACAATTTCCATAATTAAAATTTTCTCATAGACTGAAATTGGATTTGACCCATAACTGAGTAGAAAAGGAATTGAGCTAAATTCAGAATCAAGTTAGGGGCAGATAGGTGGTACAGTGGATAGAGAACCAGCCCTGGACTCAGGAGTACCTGAGTTCAAATCCAATCTCTGACACTTAATGGTTGCCTAGCTGTGTGGTCTTGGGCAGGCCACTTTGCTCCATTGCCTTGTAAAAAATTAAAAAAAAACTAAAACAGAATCAAGTTAAAAGATTATCAATATTTTTCACTCAATTCCCTCAATAAATTGTGTATCTGTTCCTGAAACAAATCCGTTTGGACTCAGATTCCAATTTGTTCTCATCTCAAAAGGTAGTATTAATGTTTTCATACATCATTAGAGTTTCTTTTTTAAAGGGCTAATCCATCTCTTAATCTTTATTCCTTCTAATTCTTTCTTCCAGGTTTCTTCCTTCCAAGCCTTGGTGGTGGCTGCATAGACAGTAGTGGCAGCTTCAGGAGTTCTTAGACCATGGATAGTCCATGGGAGAGTAGGGGTGCACAAATGCACAGAAGGAGATTTCAAAGTACTTTTTACTGGTGCTGGGTAAAGGACTAATTGGATTAACCTACAGAGACAATCCAATCAGGAAGTCCCAGAGCCAAAAACAGTTATAGCACTTTCAGTTAAATGGAAGGGTGATCCCTGGGATAGAAAATTTCTGGGAAAAGAGTCTTTGAGGTTAATCACAAGGGAGAAATGACAGTTGTCTCAATGGTTAAGTCAGAGGAGAACACTAGAAATCTTGTTGTAAGAAGGTGGAAAACCTGTCTGTGAAATAGCAAGATCCCTTCCTAGGTAAAGTCTAGAGTACAGAAAAGGAAAGCACTGACCACATCTCTCCCTTAGGTCATTCCATCTTGAAAGGACCAAAAACATCTAGAACTACATCTAAAAACAATACCAAAAAAGGACAGAACTTGGGACAATGCCCCCCACCCCCACCTGAAGAGTAGAGTCCAAGAAGTAAGCTAAAAAAAGAGAAAAACAACAAAAAATATGGTCATAGAAAGTACAAGAGAAAAAGGGAAGCCCAGGACACAAACTAAGAAAACAGAAATGTCAAAGCAGCCACAAGCAAAGACTCAAAAAAAAGTAAATTATTCAGTTCCCAAAAAGGAATTCCTGGAAGAACTCAAAAAGTAATAAATTCATATTAAAAAGTTGAGTAAAACTGGAAAAGGAAATAAGATTGATGTGTGAAAATTATGAAAAGAGAATCAATAGCTTAGTAAGGAGGCATAAAAAGATTCTGAAGAAAATCTCACTTTAAAAAATTGTCCAAATAGGAAAAGAGGCACTAAAGTCTACTGAAATAATTACTTCAAAGTAAAATTGAATGGGAAAAGATACCAAAATTTATTGAATAAAATAATTTTTTTTAAAATTAGACTGCTAATTCCATTAGACACTAAGAAATAATAAAAGAAAATCTAAGAATGAAAAAAATAGAAGAAATGTGAAATACCCGATTGGAAAACAAATGAGCTGGAGAATAGTTCAAAAAAAGATAATTTAAAGATTATTGGACTACCTGAAATCCATCATCAAAAATAAAACCTAGATATCCAATTTCAAGAAATTATCCAAGAAAGAATCTCCATTATCTCAGATGCAGAGGGTATGATGATGTTTTATCTTCCTTTCCTTGAAGGAGATGTTGACATCAGGGAGATGATATTATGACTAGCACATATATTAGATTTTATTGAGGAGGTGCTATGTTAAGTAATTTATCTGGATCCAATAAACAAATTTGAATCAAGACAACTAGAGATGATCCTGGTTGAGACAATCAGGGTTAAATGACTTGCCCAAGGTCACCCAGCTAGTAAGTGTCAAGGGTCTGAGACCGGATTCCAACTCACATTTTGCTAAATCCAAGTTAGAGCTCTATCCATTTCACTACCTAGCTGTCCTAGATACAGAGAGTAAAACTTAAATTGAAAGAACCCATTGATCATCTTCTTAAAGAGATACCCAAATGAAAATTCCAGGAATGGTGCAAATTCCAGAAACATTAGGTCAAAAAGACAATATCAGAAGTAGTTAGAAAGAAACAATTCAAATATTGTGGAGTTACACAAGATTTAGTAGGTTCCAGAGAGGATATTACAGAATTCAAAGGAACTAGGACACAATCAAAAATCATCTACATAACAACCCCCCCCAAAAAATCATTCATAGGGGAAAAAAGGATAATTAATAAAATAAAGTTTTCAAGCATTCCTGATGAAAAGACCAGAGCTGAATGGAAAAGTTAGCTTTAAAATTGAAGAGTCAGGAGAAACATAAAAAGGTAAATATGGAAGAGAAATATTAAGGAAATCAAGAAATTTAAATTGTTCATATTCTTATGCAAGTAGATAAGAGTTAAAAATCCTAAGAGATTTGTCATTATTAGGTCACTTAGAAAGAGTACACAAAGACAAATGGCATAGGTGTAAACTGACTATGAAGACATTTTCAAAAATATTTTAAAAATAATTAAGGGTTGAGAAGAGGAATGAACAGGAAGATGGGGGGAAAGGAAAGAAAGAACAAGGAAAAATCATCTCATAAAAACACTAAAGAACTTTCAAGTTAAGGGTAAAATATGAGGCAAGTGGCAGGCAGAACTTGAACCTTATTAAAGGAATTGATTCAAAGAGGGAAGAATCTACATATCAAACGTAAAAACCTATATTACATGATGAGTAATTATGAAGGGAGGAGACTAACAAAAGGGAATATATAAAAGAAAGTACAATTTAAGTGAGGTAGTGGTCAGAATCAAAGAATATTTTTAAGAATGGGTAGGAGAATAACTAAGAAAAACAGAAAGAAGGAAAGACAGTTAATCATTAAAATTAAGAATGAACTCAACAAAATAGAACTGGATAGCAAAATGGATTTAAGAACAGAATCTGATAAGATATTATTTCCAAGAAACAGATTTGATGAAGAGAGATGTGGGATATAAAAATATGGATTATAGAAAAATTTTATAAAAGTAAAAATTATTTGGACAAATAAAATGTTACCAAAGTGAGAAAGAAAGCATGGAAAATTATAGTATTTCTCTGATAAAGGCATAATTTCTCAAATATAGAGATAATTGAATCCATTTTAAAAGAACATGATCATTTCCCAAATGATAAATGGTCAAAGGATATGAGCAGATAGTTTGCAAAGAAAAAAAAATCAAAGCTACCTATAGTTATATGACCAAATACAATAAGTCATTATTGGTAAGAGAAATGTAAATTAAAATAACTCTGAGGTATCACTTCACACTTATCAGATTGGCTAATATGAAAGAAAAGGAAGATAATAAATTTAGGAGGGTGTGTGGAAACATAAGGTCACTAACACACTGTTGGTAGAGATGTGAAAGCAATTTGGAACTATATTCCAAGACCTTTAAAACTGTCCAAACCTTTTGATCCTGCAATACCGTACTAGGTCTGTATCCCAAACACCTCAAAGAAAAAGAAAAAGGCATTCTATGTAACAAACATATTTATATAAGCTTCTTTGGTGGTAGAAAAGAAATTGAAAATTGAGCTAATGGTTATCATTTGGAAAATGTCTTAAAAAGTTTTGGCAATACAACCAAGATTAGAAGGAATACAGAAAATAGGGAAATAAATTTTGCAGCTAGTATTTCTAATACACATTACAATGTTTTTAAATGGGCTTTTGTCAAAAAAAATATTGTTCTTGGTAATTTTATGCCTTAAAATAATGATTCTCTACTGATCTACACGCCCAAACTTTTTGTCATACAATGCTGAAAAGCACTAGGAGGAAAGATTACTCTCTTTTTAAAGAAAAATAATTTTAGAACATTGTGCTATTCTTTTTTATTCTTGTTTCCAATTGAAATATTATTTTATTTTTCAAATTATGTTATGAAAGCTTTTCAACATTTATCCACATGCATATGCATACCATAAATTAAATAATTTGCTTCCACCCTTCTTTCCTACCACCTCTCTCTTCAGAGGTGAACAGTATGGTAAACATTGTACCTATACATTTCTGTTTAACATGTTTACAAATTAGTCATTTTCTGTATGAGAAATTAGACTAAGGGAAAAGAAAGAAAATCATGAGGTAGAAAGAAAATATATAAGAGAAATTATTAAAAAGTGAAAATAGTGTTGATTCAGATTCTGTGGTTTTTGTTTGTTTGGTTCTTTTGTTTTGTTTTGTTTTTCTTTCTCTAGATAGGGATAGCATTGTCCATAACAGGTGTCCCAGGATTGTCTTACTCTCTGGACTGCTGAGAGGAAATGCATCCATCAAAGTTGATCAACTCACTCTATTCTCTTACTTCAGCTCCTTTCAATAAGCATCAGTTACTGTAATTCTTTCCATGTTTCTTTTTTTCCAAATTTTTTTTAGGTTCTTTGCAAGGAAGTGGGGTTAAATGGTTTGCCCAAGGTCACACAGGCAATTATTAAATGTCTAAGGCCAGATTTGAATTCAGGTACTCCTGACTTCAGGGCCAGTGCTCATTCCCCTGCACTATCCAGCTGTCCCTCCATGTTTCTTTAGGGTCCATTAATTCATGGTTTCTTACAGAAAAATAATAATCCACAATATTCATATACCATAATTTGTCCATTCATTCCCCAATTGCTAGGCATCCCCTCAAATTCCAAATATCTGCCACTACAGAAAGAGCTACAATGAATATTTTGGAACATGTGGAACTTTTCCTAATTTTTATGATTTCTTCTGGATAAGGGTCTAGTATTAGTATTGCTGGGTCAAAGGGTATGATCAATTTTAATGCTTTTTGGGTGGAGTTCCATATTGCTCTGCAGAATAGTTGGATTAGTTCACAACTCCACCAACAATGCTTTAATGTCTCAATTCTCCACAACTTCCCCAACATTGATCATTTCCCCTTTTTGTCATCTTAGTCAATCTAATTGATGTGAGGAGGTACTTCATAGTTGTTTTAATTAGCATTTCTCTAATCAATAATAATTTGAAACTTTTTATATGACTATATGTAGTTTTGATTTCTTTATCTGAGAACTGTCTTTCCATATCCTTTGACCATTGATCAGTTGGAGAATGACTTGAAACCTTACTAATTTGATTCAATTTTCTATATATTATTTAAATGACTCCTTTATCAGAACCCCTAACTGTGAAAATTGTTTCTGAGTTTTCTGTTTTCCTTCTAATCTTGACTGAATTGGTTTTATTATTGCAAAAAAAAAAAACCTTTTTAGGGGAGGCTAGGTGGGGCAGTGGATAAAGACCAGGCCCTGGAGTCAGGAATACCTGAGTTCAAATCTGGCCTCAGACACCTAGCTGTGTGGCCTTGAGCAGGCCACTTATCCCCAAAGCCTTGCAAAAACTACAAAAAAAAAAAAAAGAAAAAAAAACTTTTTAATTTAAAATAATCAAAATCATCACTTTTGCAATTTATAATATATTCCCTTTCTTGTTTCATTATAAAGTTCTTCCCTTTCCATAGATGTGACAGAGTTTTTTTGATCTGTTAATTGGTCTATGATATCATCCTTTATGTCTAAATCCTGCACCCATTTTTGACTATATTTTGGTATAAGGTGTGAGATGTGGATTTATGCCTGGTTTTTGCCATACTTATTTCCAGTTTTCCCCACAATATTTATTGAATAGTGAGTTCTGATCTGAGAAGTTAATATCTTTGGGTTTGTCAAATAATGGATTACTATAGTCGTGTACTACTGTTTGTTTTTTTTTTTTTGTAACTATCCTAATCCTTTTTTCCATTAATATTTCTTAACCAGGTCCAGGCAGCTTTTATGACTGCTACTTTATAGTGTAGTTTTAAATCTGGTAGAGCAAGTCCATCTTCCTTTTCATTTTTTTCAAAAGTTTCTTTGAAATTCTTGAACATTTCTTACTACAGAAGAATTTTGCTTCTTTTTTAGTTTGATAAAATAGTTATTTAGTAGTTTGATTGGGATGGTGCTAAATAAGTAATTGAATTTGGGTAGAATCATAATTTTTTACAATATGAGCTCAACCTAATCATGAAAAATTGACATATTTCCAATTGTTTAGATCTCATTTTATTTGTGTGAAAAAGTTTTGAAAAGTATTCATATAGTTTCTGGGTTTGTCTAGGGAAGCAGATTTCCAAGTGTGTTATGTTGTCTGTGGTTATTTTAAAATGGAATTTCACTTTCTATCTCTTGCCCTTATGTTTTTTGTTCAAATATAGAAATACTGATGAATTATGTGGGTTATTTTATACCCTGATACTTAGTTGAATTGGTTAATTTTTTCAAGTTGTTTTTAAACAATACTCTCAGGTGTCTAAGTATAGAATCATATCATTTGTAAAGAGTAAAAGGTTTATTTCTTCATTGCCAATTCTAATTCCTTTACTTTCTTTTTCTTCTCTTATTGCTAAAGCTCATATTTCTAATACTGTATTGATTAGTAATGGTGATACTTGTTTCAACTTTTAACTTAGTGTAAATGCTCCTAGTCTGTTCTCATTACATATAATCAATATTGATAGTATCAAATACTGCTTATTTCTTTTTAAAGAAAAACTCCATTTAGTCCTATAGTCTCTAGTGTTTTTAATAGGGATGGATGTTGGAGCAGAGCCAAGATAGAGTCAGGAGGGCAAGAATTCCCAGAAACTCATCCCCCTCAAAAGCTCCAAAAGCTATAAAATTATGACTCTAGTTACAATTTTGAGGGGCAGAACCCACCAAAAGACTTAGTGGCAGAATTTCACTTTATCACATGTCACACATCACATATCATGACAGGAAAAGGTCTGTTCCACCGGTACCAGGAATTGGAAAGAGCATCAGTGTAGCCAGGCCTCAGCACAGCTGACCCAGCCTTCCAGGGGTACCTGGGTCCCTGGGAGCGTTTGTGTCCATTATAATGGGGGTGGTTTCCAGGGATCATGGAGATCCTGCCCAGGAATAGTAGGGGATGGTTTGAAGGGCCAGTGAGAGTACTCTGCCTCACCAGAGTAAGCACAGAGACCCTACCAGTGGCACCCTTGGAGAAGCCCTCAGGGGAACCTGCAATGGGAACCTGCAGAGCCACCCAGCTTCTCCAGGGAGCTTAGCCCACAGATGGTAAGGGGGGTCAGGGGAGACTGCAAAGGTCTCACTGGTATCCATGAGCAGGACTCCATTGTTCACTTACATTCAGATCCAGGTCTAGGCCCAGATACCAACAGAGAAGCAGTGACCCTCCTCATAGGTCCAGGGCAGAGTGGAGGACCTGTGCTCATCAACAGACCAGAGCTGTCCTGTCCCCCTGGCCAACAGGGAGAATGACACAGCTCAGGTGAGAAATGAAACATGTGTACATTCAGGTGTGGATGCTAGCAGGACAACTAGCAGTGCTCTTTATCCACAGTATCAGAAAGTTCTTTATAGCAGAAAACCACATTAGCATACAGTAAAAAAACAAGTCCATGATGCTTCTCACACATGGGCAGGATGTAACCTTTTTCAGGAAGTTTGGGTACAAGCTTATCATGCAAGTGAAGTCATATGTTGATGCAGCTGTGTTATGTCAGTAGAATTCCCATGGAAAGCCTCTTGCAAGAGGTTCACATGAGCCCAGAGTGGGTCAATACTGACCTTCTCCAGACTCCTCATGAAGCTCTCAACACTTCCTCCTTTTCTGTTTCAACATGATAATCCTTCAACCCTTCAACCTATATCTTTCGGTTCTTAACTTGTGTCATCAAAATGTTATAACTTAAACATTATAAAAGACTTAGTATACTGATCGGTAAGTACATCAGTCATCTTATCTGACTTTCAGACCATTCTTGGTGACTCTTTATAGATCTCTGGATATTATAAGCCTTACTCAATATGTGCCATTCTAGTTTTTAACATCTTGAATGTGAAACCCACACTCTTACTCAAAGCAAAGATAGTTTTGAAAATGAAAGGTAAAGAACAAATGATCAATATCATAATTACAATAAAGCTGAAAACAGAAATCATACCATGTAACCATATACCAATTACATGTGGAGAAGACAGCCAATCCTACAAATTTCTTGCTTAAATCTATATTTTCTTCCCTATACAAAGTGTCTCTATCTATATCATTGATAATAACATTAAGATCTTCCATATCTAGGGTCATAGTTATATTTTCCCATATTATCATCCAAATGATTTCTAATCCTTGTCCAATTATATTGTGAAGAATTCCAAGACATGGAAGTGATACAAAAAGAATATCAGTAGTCATATTTCATATTCATTCTGATTTCTAATATATCCAGTTCTTCCCCGACAGCCACAATGGTATCCCTCAATCCTGTTAACATTGATAAAATTCCTCATTAATTCTATCTTCAATTTGTAATCCTTTAGTAACATTTTTACTTAACTCTTCTATAAACTCTCCATCAACTTTCTAATTTTGAGCTGTAGATACAGATATTGTCATGTTTACAGAGAAATTATAACATTTAACATTACTACACCACAGCTATGTAACTAACATCCTTTTTCTTGATGAAGTTGTACTGCATTATTCCTTTTCTCTGTAAGATGATATAACACTTCATCAGCTCAAGAGAAATCCCAATTCTTTGTCTTCACTGGAATAAGTGTGAAGTGTGACCTAGTGATAGTGAATACAGTAGATTTATTCCTAACTTCAGACCTATACATTCAGTCATAATACAGTCACTGCAGGTAAGATTCCATTCTTCAGAAGTTTTGTTAAACAATCCATTCCCATACATAAAGTCTCATTGTCCCAATCTCAATGAAGTTGTTATGCCTGTATCCTACTTCCATGAACAAAATCAATTGTGGTATAAGTGGATTTTTTTTTCTCTTTTGTCTGCTAAGTGTCCATTTTTGCTGCTTCCTCAGGGATTCCTGGATATGCATCTCCTTTAATTTCCTAGATAGTTCAGACATTTCTTTCTGGGACCCAGAACATTTCTTTGCCATGAACTGTGGATACACATGCACAAAGATTTGGGGTCTTTCCACATAACCAACACATCCTCCGACACTCCTTACTTAAATTTGTCTAGTAATTTAAAGTGTTTTTCTGCAAGGGCAACACCCTTGTCATCCAAAATTAAATAGTTAATTGTGTATAAAACTCTTACCTAGTACCCTGTGTGACTTATCCCTCCCTTTCTCTCCCCCATCATTTTAAGTGTTAAAACAGAAAAGGAGGATGGTCAGTGTTCAAACACTCTGGAGACATAAAAGGAATGTGGCAGAACTTTTTCTTTTCCTAGTTTTTAAAATAGTTTATGTAGAATTGAAATTAATTGTTCTTCCAGTGTTTGGTAGAAATCCATCTGGAGCTGGAGACTTATTCTTAGGGAATTTTTTGATGGTCTCAATTTCTTTTTCTGAAATTGGGTTAAGCATTTTATTTCCTCTTCTGTTAATCTGGGTAGTCTGTATTTTTTTAAATATTCATTCATTTCATTCAGATTATCAGATTTATTGGCATTCAGTTGGGCAAAATAGTTCCAAATTAATTCTTTAATTTCCTCCTCATTATTGGGAGTTCACCCTTTTCATTTTGGATGCTGAGAATTATTTCTTTCCTGTTGTAAATCAGATTAACCAAAGGTTTATTTATTTTATTAGGATTTTTTTTCCATAAAACAAACTTTGATTTTTTACATCAATGATTTCCTTGCTTTCAGTTTTATTAATCTTTCCTTTGATTTTCAGAATTTCTAATTTGACATTTAATTGGGGATCTTTAGTTCTTTTTATAGCTTTTTAAATTCTCTATCCAATTCATTGATATCTTCTTTCTCTTTTTAAGTCATATAAGTATGTAGAGATATAAAATTTTCCCTAAAACTTCTTTGGCTGCATCCCATAAATTTTGGTATGATGTCTCATCGTTATCATTTTCTTCGATGAAATGATTATTTCTATGATTTTTTTTGTTTGAGCCACTCATTCTTTACAATTAAGTTAATTAGTTTCCAATTAATTTTTTGTTTTATCTTTCCATGACACTTAATTACTTACAATTTTTATTGTATCATAATCTGAAAATCATTCATTTCATATTTTTGCCTTTTTGCAATTATTGTAAAGTTTTTATGCCATAGTACATGGTCAATTTTGGTATAGGTGTCATGTATTACAGAGAAAAAAAGTGTTTTTTCTATCCCCATTCAGTTTTTTCCAGAAGTCTATCATATCTAAATTTGCTAAGATTTTATTCAACTTGTTTGTTATTAAATTTATCTATTTCTAGGAAAGGAAGGTTGAGATTCCCCATCATTATGATTTTGCTTTCTTAGTCTCCTGGTAATTCATTCAAATTCTCCTCTAAGAGTCTGGACATTATACCACTAGGTATATATATATATATATATATATATATATATATATATATATATATATATATATATATTTAATAATGATATAACTTCTTTGTCTATGATGCATTTGAGATCTATTTTTTTCCTTTTGCTTTGTCTGAGATCTGTATCAGTATCCCTAATTTTTTTCACCTCTGCTGAAGCTTAATTAATTTTGCTGCAGCCTTTTATCTTTACCCTATATGCATCTCTCTGCTTCAAATATCTTTCTTGCAAACAGCATATTGTAGTTTTATGTGTTTTAATCCATTCTGCTATCAGCTTCCATTTTGGGGGACAGTTCATCCTATTAAAATTTACAGTTAAAATTATTAAATCTTTATTTCATTTCATGTTATTTCCCCCATTTGAACTTTTTCCCTTTCCTCTTATTCCTCCTCATCTATGTTTTGTTCCCTTGCCCCTTTAACTTTTCTTTTAAATTTTAACTTTGTTTACTTTCATTTACACCCTCATCTTCCCTTTTATTACTCCCTACTCCCCATTTCTTTCCCATCCCTCCCACTTCCATATAAAATTGGATAGATTTTTAAACACAATTAGGAATGTTTGTTATTTCTTCTCTGGGCCAAATCTATTGACTAGGACTTATCAGTGCTCACACCCTCTCTTCTTTCCCTCAAAAATTATAAATGGAAACTGAAATTTGAATACATTAAGAACACAGTTAACATTCTTTTCATAATAATAACTTTTTATGATAGGATTTTTTTCTTTATTTGTTTTTTGTATGTTCTTTAATTTATTTGCACATTACTAAAATATTGTTGTAAGAGTAAACATAATACCCCTTCCCCCCACAAAAATATAAAACTTCATGAAAAATAAAATGAAAGAAAGAGGGGGGAAAAGGTGTTTCAGTCTGTGTTCTGATACCATAATCTCTGTTTTGGGTGGATCATATTCTTTATCAGAAGTCCATCATAGAAGTTACTTCCATATTTTTCCACAATTGCTGTTGTTGATTGTAATTCCTTCCATTCATTCTCCCCCACTACCATCTATTATATATTTCTCTCTCCTTTTACTCTTTCTCAATTCAAAAATGTGCCGTGGGGCAGCTGAGTGGTGCAGCAGACAGAGCACTGGCTCTGGGGTCAAGAGGCCCCAAGCCTACATCCCACCCCAGCAACCACCCAGCCCCATGGATCTGGACAGGCCACCCATTCCCATCACCTTGCAAAAAGTTAAAAAGAAAATGTGTTCTATTTGACTATCCTCTCCTATGATCGATCCTCTTCCTCTATCAGCCACATCCCTCCTCGCCCCCCCCCATCCCCCTTCTCTCCTTTTTCTTCTAGATTTCTATACTCTACTGAGTGTGTATGTTGTTTTCTCTCTGAGCCATTTCTAATAAGAATGAAGGCTCCCTCATCCCCCCCCTCACCTCCCCTCCTTCCATACCATTGCAAAAGCTATTTATTGACTCTTTCACATGGAATATCTTAGCCTATTCAACCCCTCCTTTCTCTTATTCCCAGTACATTTCCTTTTTTTTACAATATATTATATCTTCAAATTCAGTTCTCTCCTGTGTTTCATCTAAAAAAGCTCCTTCTACCTGCTCTATTATGAGAAGGTTGATATGATTATTATCAGTAACATCAGTATGATCAATATCATCAGTATCATCTTTCAATGCAGGAATACACACAGTTAATCATCATTAAGTCCCTAATAATTTGCCTTTCTTGTCCACTCCCTATGCCTCACCTGAGTACTCTAGGAGGATCAAACTTTTTGCTCAGCTCTGGTTGTTTCAACAGGAACAATTGAAATTCCCCTGTTTTGTTGAGAGTACTTATTTTCACTTTGGAAAAGTATCTTCAGTTTTACTGGGTAGTTGATTCTTGGATGCATCCCAAGCACTTTTGCCTTCTGGAATATTATATTCCAAACCTTATGTGCCCTTAATGTAGTTGCTGCTAAGTCCTGTGTAATTCTGCCTGTAGTTCCACAGTATTCGAATTGTGTCCTTCTGGCTGTTTATAATATTTTGTCTTTGACTTAGGAGTTCTGGAATTTGACTATAATATACCTTGGGGTTATTTACTATTTTTTGGATCTCTTTCAGGAGATTGGTAAATTCTCTCAATTTCTATTTTACCCTCTGCTTCTAGGATTCTTCAAAAATGAGCTCAATGCTCTTTTCCTGATCATGACTTTCAGGTAGCCCAATAAATTTTTTTTAGTCTTTTCAAGGCAATGGAGTTAAGTGGCTTGCCCAAGGCCACACAGGTAGGTAATTATTTAGTGGCTGATGTCAATTTTAAAATCAAGTACTCCTGACTCTAGGGCCAGTGCTCTATCCATTGAACCACCTAGCCGACCCTAGCCCAATAATTTTTAAATTGTCTCTCCTGGATCTGTTCTCTAGGTCAGTTGTTTATCCAATGAGATATTTCACACTTTCTTCTAGTTTTTCATTCTTTTGGTATTGTTTCTTGATTCCTCACAAAGTCATCAGCTTCCTTTAACTCCATTCTACATTTGACAGATTTGTTTTCTTCAGAAAGCTTTCTTATCTCCTTTTCCATCTGGCCAATTCTGCTTTTTAAAGCATTCTTAGCCTCACTGGTTTTTTGAACTGTTTTATCCATTTGACTTAAACTGTTTTTAATGTTATTTTCTTCAGTATATTTTGGTTCTCCTTGACTAAGCTGCTGACTTTGTTTTCATGTTTTTCCTGCATCTATCTCATTTCTCTCCCCAATTTTTCTTCTGTCTCCCTTACTTGATATTCAAAATCGCTTTTGAGCTCTGTCATAGCCTGAGACCAACTTCTATATATCTTGGAGTCTTTAGATTCAGAAGCTTGGACTTTCTCATTTTCAGAGTATGCATTTTTGTCCTCTATGGGACCAAAGTAATTATAATTATCTATGGTCAGGTTCCTTTTTTTTCTGTTTACTCATTTCCCCAGCCTATGCCTGGTTTGGGGTGTTTCTTGAGCTTTTGAGTATTTTGGGGACACTCCTGCAAAGACCTCAGTTCTGTCAGCATCTAATGGGAGGCTCTGATTGCTGTCCTGGTCTGTGAATGACCATAAACTCATCACTCTGCTCTGGGGCTATGAAGAAGGTCTCTGCTCTATGGGAGCCCCTGAATGTGACCAGAGTCTGAATACTGTCAAAGCCCCAGAGTCCTGTCCCAAGGACAGACCTTGACAGTCTCACTCCACTCCTTTTCCTCTCCTGACTGAGCACTCAGGGAGCAGTTACTGAGCAGCTCCCTGCTGGGTGGCTCCAAAGGCCTGCTTCTGTTTCCTTAGATCTGGGCTCCTAAGGCAGCCTATTCTCCATCTTGGCTCTGCCCCCTTTTCTGACTTTGGACAATGTTAGAGCTGGGTTCTACACATTCCTTAAGGGAAGATCTGAACTGCTTCTGTTATTGCTTACTTAAGGATATTTAGTATTGTGGCATTCCAAAATCTTAGGGCCAACACAAACCATCTTGAAAAATTTCAGTGGGGACAAAGAATTTTTCAGTAGTCTTAAAGCTGTCTGTTTCTATGGACAAAGCCTGAGTACTACTCCTTCTGGTCTATTTATTCCAGACATAGACTGGGATCTATGCAATGGCAGATTGCTTCTGAATTCCTTTTGCTTTTTTAACCTTCCATTAATCTTTTTATATTTTAAATTTTCTCCTGTAATTTTTAAAATTTTCTTTTTTGTGTGTTTATTTTGGAGGTTTGATATTTTTTCTAGGTTTTAAAATTTAATAATCAGCCTATCAAATCCAATTTTGATATCACTAATATAGAAAAATAAAAAGATTATTTTTTCTTTCTTTTTTTTAGGGTTTTTGTTTTTTTTTTGCTAGGCAATGGGGTTAAGTAGCTAAGTGGCTTGCCCGAGGCCACACAGCTAGGTAATTACTAAATGTCTGAGGCCGGATTTGAACTCAGGCACTCCTGACTCCAGGGCCGGTGCTCTATCCACTGCACCACCTAGCTGCCCCTATTTTTTCTTTCAAAAATAATTTTAGCTTCATCCCAATAATTTTTATATATATATATATATATATATATATATATATATATATATGTCACTGTTATAATTTTTTGAAATTTTGATATCTCCTTTGAACTAGTAATTATTAAGGGGAAAAAATCAAAATTTGATTTACATCTGTATCTTTTATTTATATCATCTGCACTAATTTCTCTTTTCATTATATTATGCTCTAAAAAGTATATTTAATATTTCTATTTTTTAATTTTTGTATAAAATTTTGATCTATTATATCATCTTGACTAAGAAAGATGCATCTTTTTAATGTTACTATTACAAAAGTATCATAAATCATTCAGGTCTAAATTTTCCTAAAGTTTGTTCAATTTTATATTTTCTTTAAAAAAAAATGTGTTTGGGGGTGGCTAGGTGGGGCAGTGGATAAAGCACCGGCCCTGGAGTCAGGAGTGCCTGGGTTCAAATCCGGTCTCAGACACTTAATAATTACCTAGCTGTGTAGCCTTGGACAAGCTACTTAACCCCATTTGCCTTGCAAAAACCTAAAAAAAATGTGTTTGGTTTAAATCCATTTCTAAATGGAGAATATTAAAATGTCCCATAATTTTCATAATATTAATTATAATTGTTTTCAATTTAATTAACTTTTTAATTTGAATTTGAAAATATATGTTATACAACGATTGCTCACTAAGCTATCTGTGACCTTTGTGACATTTAATTTGTTTTATGCATTAACATTTTTTGAATTATGTTTTCATGTACCTAAATCATAGCACGTTTTGTCCCCATCATTTGTTTCTATTCTCTAGGAATCTTTATTTTGAGTATTTATCTTTCTGAGATCAGGTTGATCTTTTTTACTCATCTTCTTAGCTTTCATTTTATTCAGTCACTTTGTATATTTACATTAGAATATGAATATTGGATTTGCATTTTCTACAATTTGCTTCAGTTTTCTTGATACCTCCCTTTACTCTTTTAAGTCAACATTATATTGCAGTTATCTTTACTTCTAAAATATTAATGTTACTCTTTCCCTAAAAGTCTAGCACCATCTCCCTGCCACCTTTTTATCTATCATTTGTAAAGTCCTTAAATTTATATAAACTCCCTTTTTTAGCTTTTTTATAAATAGATTTTTAAATTCTTTTTTTAACATCACTATAATTTTCCCTAGTGTCATTCCTCTTCCCCTTTTTAGAGAGCCATTGCATAAAACAAATAGTATTTTAATGGCCAAAAGATAAGGAAAAAAAACTATGACTAACGTGCTGAAAAAGGCTAAAAATATGTGCAATGACTATTAATTGCATACTTCTCATTTCTAAAAATATGATCTAGAGAGTCATCTTATATACCTTTTTCAATTCATGCTCATTCTTTATAATTTTACAGCATTCAGTTTTGATGAGGTAACATGTGTTTATGAGTTTAATTCTTTATATTTACATTTTGTAGTCATATTTTTTCTTGAATGCACTTTCCTCACTCTACTTTCTTTCATGTAGATCTTTTTCATATTTTTCTGTAATCATCTCATTCAACATTTCTTATGATCTAATAATATTTCATTGCTTTTATGTATGCCAATTTCTAGCCATTTTTTCGGTAATGATTGTCTATTTTGTTTCCAATAATCAAAAAACATGGCACTGCAGAGACAGACACATACATACATACATAGGTGAAAATGGGAATTTTCTTCTTTTCAATGACCTCCTTGGGGTCCAAAGTATAAATAGTTGTGCCAATTTGCAGCTCCACTAACAATGGACTTTTGTGCCTCTCTTTTCATAATCCCTCCAATATACTGTTGCAAAATTTTGTCATCTTTGCCTATATATATATATATATATATATATATATATACATATATATGTATATATATATAATACAAGATTTTTATTAATGTCTTTTTTATATCATCACAGTTTTCACAAACCTCCTTAACATCCCTCATTCTTCCCTTCCAAGAGAGTGACTACTTCAAAAAAAAAATGTTTAAAACCAAAATTCTTCTGTTTAGTGTTTAATTTTCTTCATAACATTCCCTCACTGTATCTTTTCAGTCATGGTGAAGATTACTCACTCTTCTTTAGTTGGCAATCCAATAAAATAAATTTTCTCTCTCTGTTCCTTATTTACAATACTTCCTCCTCTATCTCCATGCTTTTCAATGATTTCCCCTTATACTAGGAATGTCTTTGTTCCTTATCTCCACATCATTTAATTCCCCACTTCCTGCAAGACACAGTTCCAAGCAACAGAGACCCTCAAAAACTAATCTTGTCCTTTTCATACCACCTTTTCTTAAGTGCTTTATATATATTTTATATTTATCTATTTTTATATACTTAGAATAATAGCTGTGCTTCTTCCATTACAATTACTCAACATAAGTATGGTTCATTCATTGAATTTGTATTACCATTGTCTAGTACATACTAGGCACTTCATAAATGTTTAGTATCCAAAAAGCATAATAATTACATAAGAAATGATTATTGATTGATTGAAAGAAACAACAAAATTTTACAGAATTTAATTATTTAAGTTAGATGTTTAATTTTCAATTCACTATTTGTTGTGCAGCAAATTGCAATATTTGGAAACCATTAGTAAATACAGGATCTCTTTGAACTGTAGGATTGTCATCTATCTAATTCCTATTTATTACATCTTTTAGCTTCTTGTTTCTAGTTGAAATAATTAAAATAAAAATATTTTTTTCTTTTTAAAGATTTTATTTATTTTGAGTTTTACAATTTTTCCCTTAATCTTACTTCCCTCCCTCCACCCCCCCCACACACAGAAGGCAATTTTCAGTCTTTACATTGTTTCCATGGTATACATTGATCCAAATTGAATGTGATGAGATAAATCATATCCTTAAGGAAGAAACATAAAGTAAAAGAGCAAGATTACATAATAAGATATCAGCTTTTTTCCCTTAAATTAAAGGTAATAGTCCTTGATCTGTGTTCAAATTCCACAGTTCTTTCTCTGGATATAGATGGTATTCTCCATCGAAGACAGCCCCAAATTATCCCTGATTGTTTCACTGATGGAATGAGCAAGTCCATCAAGGTTGATCATCACCCTCATGGTGCTGTTATGATGTACACCTCCTCCTTCTCAAAAATTTTGTTTCTGATCACTCCAAGGTCTCCCTTAATAATAGTCTTTATCCTTATCCTCTCTCATTTTGTCTTGTCCCCTTTCACTCTTATCATCCTGTCGGCTAAGATATATTTCTATATTCAATTGAGTCTTTTATATATGTGTTTGTGCACACATGCATCTCTGTATTTATCTCTTTTTGAACTGCTAAGAGTTATGTTTGAACATGGCCTACCCTTGTCCATCCCATTTTCCCTTCCACTAAAAAAGTTTTTCCTTGCACAACATTTTTTATATGAGAAAATTTCCCTATTCAATATCTCCCTTGCCCCTTCTCTCAGTGAAACATTTTTATCACAATTTTATTGTTTTAAGATCATTGTAACATGATCAACTCACAACTATATGTGACCCTTCTCTCTATGTGAACTCCTTTCAATGGCTCTAGTAATGATAAAGTTCTTGATAATTATATATATATATATATATATATATATATATATATATATATATATATAAATATATATTAACTTCCCATATAGGAATGTTTCATTCCATTAAGTCCATTATTATTATTACTCTTTCATATGTGTCTTTCTATACTTTTGCATCTTGCATTTGAATGTCAGATTTTCTATTCAGCTTTGGTATTTACATCAGGATTGTTTGGAAGTCCTCTATTTCAATAAATATTCATTTTTTGTTTTTCTGAAAGATCATGCTCAGTTTTGCTGGTCAAGTAATTGATTTTTGCTGTAATACTAGCTTATCTGCCCTTTAGAATATCATAATCCAAGCTCTCCACTTCTACAACTTGGAAGGTATTTAATCTTTTTTTATTCTGGCTATCATTTCCACAATATTTGAATACATTTTTAACTGTTAGCAATTGAATTTGACTATAATATTTCCAAAAGTTTTCCTTTTGAGATCTCTTTAAGGAGGCAATCTGTGAATAACTTTAATTCTTATTTTATGCTCTGCATCTAAGATTTCATTTTTCTCTGATAATATTTTGAGATATGTTTTCAAGTATCTAATAATTCTCAAATTATCTGACCTCAATCTATTTTCAGGTTAATTGTATTTTCAATGATATATTTCACATTGTTTTATTTTTTATGCCTTTGATTTTGTTTTTAAATTTCTTGTCATCTCATGTAGCCATTAGGTTTCACATGGCAAATTGTTATTTTAAAAGAATTATTTTCTTCAATGAACTTTTGTATCTCCATTTTTATTGGTAAATTCTACTTTTATAAAGAAATTTTGCTCCCTCTTTTACTCTCAAAGCACTTCATATTTTTAGGATGCCATTTTCCAGTGTTTTTAATTCTGCTTTTATAAAACTAATTATTTTTTTCATAATTTTCTTAAATCACTCTCATTTTCCCCTACCACAATTAACTTTTTTTCTAATACTCTTTCAGGTATTCTTTTTTGGCTTGTGTTCAACTAGTATTTTTCATTGTTTTTGTTAAGTATAACTTTTACATTCTTATCTTGTGTCTTGGTCTTCCCTGCCAATGTAGTGACTTTTTTTAAGAGTCAGAAAGCAATGAGCTTGCTAGATAAAGGGAGCAATTTCTCATATAGTACCCTTTCATTTATTCAGCATCATTAGAGTTGAATTTCTTTAATAACAGAAGTTTAACTAATTCTATACTAAATTCTTTTTATTTCCAATTTAGATAGTTTAGTTGTTTTTCCCACTACATGGAATGGTAGTTTTCCCTTATCATTTTTGCAAGAATTTGAGTTTGACATTTAATGCCCTTTCTCTCTTCCCTCCCCTTTTCTCCTGATAGAAAGCAATCCAATATAGGTTCTACATATGTAATTATGCTAAGCATAAATCCATATTAATCATGTTGTGACAGAAGGATCAAATTCAAATGGGGAAAAATGACATAATACATAAGACAATATTTAAAATGAAAGAAAGCAAGTTTTGGTCTATATTTAAACTTCACCATTCCTTCCCTGGATGTGGATAGTACTTTCCTTCACAAGTATTTTAGAATTGTCTTTGTTTATTGAACTGCTGAAATGATCAAGTTCATCATAATCAATCATTACCCAATGCTGTTGTTAGAGTGCATGATGTTCTTCTGGTTCTGATAATTGCACTCAGTTTCAGTTCACAAGTCTTTCCTGCTTTTTATGAAATTCTATCCCTCATTATTTCTTTTTTGTAAGCAAAATTCAGGTTTAATTAATCATAAGACCAAGTAAAGCAATGTGACAAAGAGCATATATACTAGAGAAAGGTCCCCACCTAGGCTGCAAGAATGCTTAGATCAATTGCTTGACCACAGGTGACCAATATCCTGGGCAGTAGGTGGAATGGAGTCCTAGAAAAGGAGCTGGTGGTAGCTTTCCTCAATGGGGAGGTGAGGCGGCTTTTACTTCAGTGTAGCCTCATTATTTCTTATAGAACAATTTGTTCCATCTCATTCATGCACCACAATTAGTTCAGCTATTCTCCAATTGATGGGTATCCTCCTAAATTTGCAAATCTTTGCCACCACAAAATGAGGTGCTAGGAATACTCTTGTACATGTGAGATTTTTACCTATTTTTCATGATTTGGGAATACAAACCTAGAAGTAGTATTTCTGGATCGAAGGGTATACACAATTTTAACACTCTTTGTGCATAATTTCAAATTGCTCTCCAGAAAGGTTGGATGAGTTCACAATACCACCAACAATGTCTTAGTGTCCCAGTAGTCTCACATTCTCCCTAACATGTATCATTTTCCTTTTTAGTAATATGGGTCAATCTGATAGGTGTGAGATGATTCCTCAGAATTGTTTTAAATTTGCATCACCCTAATCAGTAATGATCTAGAATATTTTATGACTAGAGAAAGATTTAATTTCTTCATCTGAGAATTGCCTTTCCATATTTTTTGACTATTTATCAATTGGGGAATGACCTTTTTTTTAATAAATCTGACTCAGTAAAACCTTTGTCAGAAATGACTCCTTTGTCAGAAACACTAATTGTAAAAATTGTATCCCAATTTACTAAATTCCTTTAATATTGATTGCATTGGTTATGTTTGTGCAAAACCTTTTTAATTTAGTGTAATCAAAATCATCCATTTTGTCTTTTATAATATTCTTTATCTCTTCTCAGGCCAAAGACTGCTCCACTTTCCACAGATCTACAGATAAACTATTCCTTGTTCTCCTAATTGTCTTATGTTATCACTTTTTATGTTATTTAAATCCTGTCTTCATTTCGACCTTATCTTGGTCTAGGTTGTGAGATGTTAGTCAATGTCTACTTTCTGCCTTACTATCTCCTAGTTTTCTTAGTGAAGAGTGAATTATTATCCCTGAAACTGGAAGTTTGGGGTTTATCATACAGGAGATTACTGTAGTAATTTTCTGCTGTTTCTTTTGTACCTAAGCCACCACTCTATTTCTTAGCCAGTACCAGTTTTGATGGCTGATGCTGTAAAATTTAATTTTAGATCTGGTATGACTAGACTGCCTTCTTTTTCATTTTTTCATCAATTCTCTTGATAGTCTTAATGTTTTTCCTCCGCATGAATTGTTACTATTTTTTCTAGCTTTTGGATGTTTGAATAGTATGGCTATAAATAAAGTAAATTAACATAGGTATAATTGTCATTTTATTATATTAGTTCAACATAACCATGGGCAACTGACATTTGCCAGTTTTATACTTTTGTAAATATTCATCCATTTCACTTAGATTGTCAAATTTATTGGAATACTGTTTGACAAACTAGCTCTGAATTATTATTTTAATTTCTCCTCATGAATTTACCTTTCCCATTTTTTACAGATTTATTTTTATTTAATAAATATTTTATTTATATTTTATTTATATTTCCAACTACATACATTGATAGTTTTTAAAATCAATTTTTTTTGCAAAGCTTTGAGTTTTATAATTTTTCTCCCTCCCTCCCTTCCTTCCCCTTTGCCCCCAGCAGAAATCAATATGGATAGATTTTACATTTGTAAATATGTTAAGAATAGATCGAAATTTAACTTGTGAGAGAAAAATTAAAATCCAAATGGAAAAAAGAAAACATCGAAGATAACAAAGGTACATAATACATTATACATAAGACAACTTTTTAAAATTGGAGATGAGAAGCTTTATTTCATTTATACTCCACAGTTTCTTCTCTGGATATGGATGGTATTTTCTATAACAAGTCTTTTAAATTGTCTTTTTACTGTTGAAATGAACAAGTTCCAGAAGGTAGATCAACATCCCATGATGTTGTTAATGTGTATAATGTTCTTTTAGTTCTGCTCATTTCACTAAGTTTCAGTTCATGCAAGTCTTTCCAGGCTTTCTGAAATCCTATCCTCATGATTTCTTCAATTTGCTCAGTCATTACCTCAATTTCCAATTATTTGCCACTAAGAAAAGAGTTGCTATGAATACTTTTTACAAATGGGATTTTTACCCCTTTTCATGATTTCTTCAGGATACAGACCCAGTGGTGGTATTTCTTGATCAAAGTGTATCAACATTTTATTGCCCTTTGGGCAAAATTCCAAACTGCTCTCCAGAAAGATTGGATCAGTTCACAACACTACTAACAATGAATTAGTGTACCAGTTTGCCCACATCACCTCCAGTTTTGATCATTATCCTTTCTAGTCATCTTGAGAGTTGTGAAGAGGTAGCTCAATGATGGGGTTTTTTTTTAGATTTTTGCAAGGCAAATGGGGTTAGGTGGCTTGCCCAAGGCCACACAGCTAGGTAATTATTAAGTGTCTGAGACCAGATTAGAACCCAGGCACCCAGGCACTCCTGACTCCAGGGCCAGTGCTTTATCCACTGCACCACCTAGCCACCCCTCAATGATGTTTTAATTTGCATTTCTCTAATCAATATTGATTTAGAGCAATTTTTCATATGACTATAGATAACATTGATTTTGTTATCTGAGATTTGTCTTTTCATATATTTAGATCATTTATCAAATGGGGAATGAATAGTTTTCTTATAAATTCCACTCAGTTCACTATATATTTTAGAAATGAGTCCTTTGATTGAAATATTAGTTGTAAAATTATTTCCCCATTTACTGTATTCCTTTCAGTCTTGTTGGCACTATACCTTTTTCACTTTTGATACTGATAATTTGGTTTTCTTCTTTTTTATTTAATGCAATTAATCTAAGATTTGTCTACTTTGTGTTGGAATTTTGCATAAAACTAACTCTTATTTTTATTGATTAGTTCAATAATTTCCATACTTTCATTTTTATTAATTTAAATTTTGATATTCAGAATTTATAATTTGGTATTTAATTGAGGATATTTAATTTTTTTCTCTAGCATTTTAATTATATGCCCAATTAACTGATCTCCTCTTTTTCCATTTTATTCATAGATGCATTTAATGATAAAATATTTCCCCCAACAACTGCTTTGGCTGTGTATACCATAAGTTTTGTTACATTGCCTCCTTATTGCCATTGTCATGGTTAAAATTATTAAATATCTCTATTATTTCTTGCTTGATCTTCTCATTCTTTAAAATTCAATTTTTTTTAATTTCCAATTAATTTTAAGTCTGTCTCTTCATGGCCCTTTATTATACAGGCTCTGAAAATAACACATTTCATATTTCATATTTCTGCTTTTCTGATTTTGATCATGAGACTTTTATGACCTAATGCATGGTCATTTTGGTATAGGTTACATGAACCACAGAAAAAAGGTATATTACTTTCTATCCACATCTATCCACATTCAGTTTTCTCTAGAAGTGTATCATCTTTTACTTTTCTAATATTCTATTTACCACCTTAATTTCTTTCTTGTTTATTTTATAAAATATTTAGATTTATCTCATTCTGAAAAAGGGAGATTGAAGTCCCCTACCAATATAGTTTTTCTATCTATGTATTCCTGTAAATCATTTAGCTCCTCCTCTAAGAATTTGGGTACTATAACACTTGGTTACATGTTTAGTACTAAATTTACTTTCTATGGTACTTTTTAGGAGGATATAGTTTCTTCCCCTCTCCTAATGTCTAATTTTGCAGTTGTTTTGTCTGAGATAATGATTTCTACTCCAGCTTTTTTCACTTCAGTTATAGAATAAAATATTCAGTTCCAAACTTTTACCTTCACTCTGTGTATTTCTCTCTGTTTCAAAAATGTTTCTTGTAAGCAGCATACTATAGGATTCTGGTATTTAATCCACATTCAGTTTTGCTGGGAGGTTAATTCTTGGGTGTAATTCAAGCTCTTTTAACCTCCAGAATATCATAATTCAAATCCTTTGATACATTAACATTGATTCAGTCAGGTCCTGTGTGATACTGCCAGTGGTTCCTCAGTATTTGAATTGCTTTTTTTTTTGGCTACTTGAAGGATTTTCTCCTTGATTTGATAATTCTGAAAGTCATTTACAATTTTCCTTGACATTTTAATTTGGGGAAACTTTTCAGGAAGGTATGGGTAGATTCTTTCAATAAATATTTTGCCCTCTTGTTCCAGGTTGTCAGGGCACTTATTCTGATGATTTTCTGAAGAATGAAATCCAGGATCTTTTTTTGGATCATGGCTTTCAGGTAGTCAAACCGTTCTTAAATTGTACCTTCTTGATCTATTTTTCATGTCATTTGTTTTGCCAATGAGGTATTTCACATTTTCTTTTACAATTTTTTTTTATTTTGTTCAACAGATTCTTGGTTTCTCATAAAATTATTAGCTTCCATTAATCCTATTCTGTTTATCAAGGAGATATTTTCTTCAGTAAGTTTTTGCATCTCCTTTTCCATTTTGTCAATTTTATTTTTAAAAGGACTATTATCTTTTCCCAATTGCCCAATTGTATTTTTAAAGAATTTATTTTCTTCTGTCACTTTTTGTTGCAAGATGTGACTTTTCTCTTGCATTTCTTTTTCAAGTTTTTCCAACTGATTTTGAAAATCCTTTCTGAAATCTCCTAAGATGTCTTTCTGAGCTAGAGATCAATTTATATTCTCCTCTTTATCTTCATATGTAGCACCTCTTCTGCACTCCCTTCCTGAGCTTGTGTTTTGCTCATCCTTATCTCCAAGGTAACTTTGTTTTTCTCTGATCTTTCTTCTTCATTTTGATATTTGCTGCCTATTCCAAGGTTCTTATGTTGAGGGAGGGGCTTGCTTGTAGACCTTTTGATGCTAAGTGCCCTAGAGGCTTGCTGGATTGTTGATGTTAGCAACTCCTGGGGCTTGTTCAATGGATTTACTTGTAAGGGGTGCCTAAGTTTCTCTCTCTGTGTGTACTTTCTGTGCTAAGGGTGTCAGCTGTCCATTCCCTATAGTGGAAATGCCTGGGGCTATCTCAGATTGTCCAGTCTGTGGGCTAGGCTGATCAGGGTGGAAACTTCAGACACTGTCTATCTGGATTAACTGTCAGTGCTGGAGAACTCAGCTTCCCTGGACTGTTGGGAAAGGGTAATACCTGGGGCCCTCTTCAGGCTATTTACAGCTGGACACCAGTCCCTTCTCCTGACTAAGAATACTTGAAACTTACTATTGGGGTTGGAATCCAGACCAGTCATGTAGGCTGATTGTGGATACTAGGCATCCATGCTGCAGCTTTCCCAATCTCTGTTCCTACAGAGGAAAATCTCAGGTTATTTCCCTGCCTCACTCTGCCATCTGTGTGCTGGGTTTCTGTTTTCTGCCCTGGGTTCCCCCAAGCTCCTCCATGACAGACCTTCTGGAAGATGTTTCACTCTGACTTTTGTGCATTCTGTCACTCCAAAATGTGTTAGGAAGCTTGAATAATAATGTAGCTTCTGAGGGAAATATAGGAGCACTTAAAAGAAATCCTAGTTTCTCTGCCATTTTGACTAGAAGTCCCTGTCATGATTTTTTTTTAAAAAAAAACTGTTGTTGTTTCATTATTGTCTTTATTTTTTTCTAACTTATTAACTTAATTTATGTCAAATCTTGGCTCTGATGACTTGTAGAGTATAAACTGGGACCCATCAGAACTCTTTCAGTATTTCCTTTAAAAACCTTAAAATAATTCCACAAATCAAATTTTGAAGTGGTAGAGTCAACAGAGCATCAAAGAAAAAGTGTTTTCTAACCTAAGATAATTTAGGAAATCCAAAGGAGAAGTCTCTAACACTGTGGTGTCCTCTGGGGTGGGGAAGAGCAAAATTAATAGTGAGCTGCAAAGATGGCCATGAAAGGAGGAGCAAGAACCTCAGGAATTCTCAAGCTTAAGAATAAGGAGAACAGACAAATAGAGCTTACTGGGGGTCCTTTTCTGGTATTGGGGAGAGATCTATTGTCTATACTCAGTTCTTGGTCATTCTAGGGCACAAAGGAACATTAGTACTTGTGACTTTAGGATATCAGTGACCTGAGTCATATTTCCAGGTGCAAAAGAAGAGATAACACTTGAAAATGCAGGTAAGAAGGACCCATGGTCAAGTTTAAGAGCAGAGAAAATTGCCCATGGTCACTCATAAGGGAGTGGAGTCAAGAAGAATACTATTAATTGTGATTGAAGGACAAGATTCCTTCCTGAATAAGGACCAGAGTATAGGAGAGGAAAACAGTGACCATGATGATCATACCACCTAAGAAGCACAAAATTTAGAAGCCACAGAACTATCTTTGAAAACATCAGCTCAAAACAACATGAAACTTGAGTCAGCACTTCCTCCACACCAGGAAGAGAGTCAAACATCTAAACATAAAAATCAAAGCCAAGAAATAGGCATAAAATGAGCAAACAACAAGAAAAGAACCTGATCATAAAAAGTTACTGGGTTGTCAGAGGAAAAAGAAGACAAAAACTCACAAGACAATGATGTCTAATCTTCCACAAGCAAAGCCTCAAGGGAAAAAAAAATGTGAATTTGAAACAGGCTCAACAAGAATTCCAAGAAATACTCAAAAAGAATTTTTAAAGTAAAAAAGGAGCTAGTAGACAAATTGGTTTAAAAAAATAAGAGTAAAGGAAATGCTGAAAAATTCAATGCGTTGGTAAAGGGAAAACAAAAAATACTGAAGAAAATACCACCTAAAAAGGAATTGTCAAATGTCAAAAGAAGCACAAAAATTCACTGTGAAAAACTTGTATAAAGCTCACTGAAGAAAATTATTTCTAAAAAAAATAGTTTGGGGTAATGATACTATAAGAATTTATGAAAAATAAAGCAAAAAATAAAAGAATAAAAATTGAATATGATATCTTAGAACCAGAAATTAATAGAAAAATTTAAGGAATCCACCAGGTACCTACTGAAAGAGATAACAAAATGAAAACTAAAAATAGCATAGTCAAATTCCAGAACTCTGAAGTGGAAGAGAAAATAATGCAAACAGTCAGAAAGAAGCAATTCAACTATTGTGCAGGCACAGTCAGTATCAAACAAAACTTAACAATTTCTATCTTAAAAGGTCAGATGATTTGGACTATGATATTCTGGAAGGCAAAGGAGCTATAATTACAATCAAAATTCAGTATTATTCTTCGGTGGAAAAAAACTGACATTTAATGAAATAGAGAACATTCAACCGTTCCTGATGAAAAGACCAGAACTGAATAGAAAAATTTAATTTTATACACAAAACACAAGAGAAGCATAAAAACATTATCATAAAAGAGAAAATACAAGAGATTCAATAAGGATAAAATTTTAAATTCCCAAAGAGGAAAATGATACTTGTAATTTTTAAGAATTTTCTCATTATTAGGGCAATTAGAAGGAGTATACATGGGGCGGCTAGGTGGGGCAGTGGATAGAGCACCAGCCCTGGAGTCGGGAGCACCTGAGTTCAAATCTGACCTCAGACACTTAATAATTACCTAGCTGTGTGGCCTTGGGCAATCCACTTAACCCCATTGCCTTACAAAAACTTAAAAATAAAAGAGTATACATAGGAAGATGGCATGAGTTTGTGTTGTCTATGATGGAATGATTTTAAAAAATAAAATAAATGAGAAAAAGAGATGGAGTAGGAGGAGGAAGGCAGAGGAAGAATGAAGAAAAGAAAGATATCTCACCAAAGGACAAGAAATGCTTTTATGGCAGAGAGAAAAAAATGTTTTTCAGAAATTAGGTGTAGTTTCATATAATATACCAAGATAAAGTCAAAATTGTTAAATAATTTTGATATAAAACATAATATTATAAACAAATTAGGGTACCAGAGAAAAGTTACCTGTTAACTCAGTAGATAAAGGAGGAATTATGAATCAAATAACATCACAAATTATGTGATATTAAATGGATAATTTTGATTGCATTAAATTTGATAAAAACTTTCATGCAAACACAACAAATGCAATCAAGAGTAGAAGGAAGCAGAAACTAAGAAAAAAACTTTACAGCAAGTTTCTTTGGAAAAGGTTTCATTTCTCAAAGCTCTAGAGAACTGATTCAAAATTTTGAGAATTTGATGTATTCCTCAATTGACAAATGATTTAAAATTATAATCAAACAGTTTTCAGGAGAAGAAATCAAAACCACTTAATAATCTCTTTAAAAATGATCTAAATTAGTATTGATTAAAGAAATACAAATTAAAGCAAATTTGAGGTACCACCTCACATCTAATAGATTAGATATTATGATAGAAAAGAAAAATATCAAATATTAGAAGGCATGTGGAAAAATTGGAATACTAATACACTGTTGATTGAGTTATGCACTGATCCAGTAATCTTTGAGGATAATCCATGACTATGTCTAAAAGGTTATAAAACTATGCATACCCTTTTACCCAGCAACACTACTACTAGGTCTGTATCCCAAGTAAACAAAGAAAAAGTCAGGAAAAAAAGAGTCTTGTTCAAAAAGCAGCAAGAAGGCAAGTGTTGATGGACAGGAAAGTTTAAAGTGGGAAAGGAGAGGAGAAATCTGGTGTAAGAAATCTAACAGATTGTTTTACTCATAAATATCCCACATGGAAACATGACAGGCAGAAAAGACTAAGAAATTAATGTAATAATCTAACATTTATAAGTTGCTGCTTCTTAAGAAAAAATAATTTTATCATTTAAATTAGAAAACAAAACCAACATGAATTTTTTAAAATATTATTTATAAAGATTTTGAGTAAATAAAATTGTAAAGTTGAAATGAATCTCTAGCCATGGACCCACAAACACTTCCTAATTTTTCAATGACTTTTGTTGGAAGGAATAGCAAAGTAAGAAGTTATATAAAAAGCAGATGGAGGGTGGGAGACAGAGGGAAATGAATGTTACACTCTTACTAAGTTCATAATTTAGCATCGAAGGTAGTGATATTCCTATTGTGATATGATAAAGAGAATTTCAGTGAGGTACTTATGCAGCAAATATTCTATGATGTCTCAAAAGTCAACACGAGAGGAAAAATCAGAGCTCTGAGAATACATATTATCAGAATGGATAAACAAAGTTTTGATGAAATAAGTATAAAATTTGAAAAAATGAAAATAAGCAAAGAAATAAAAAATAGGTAACAAAAAAGGAATTTTTAAAATTAAAAAAGATAATTTGGAAGTCAAAAAATAGAAAGACAATAAATAAAACTAAAAATTATTTCTTTGAGAGGACAAAGAAAATTGATAATATGACGAAAATGTAGGTAAGAATCAAATTACCAAAATATAGAATTCCTAGGGCATAATCACATAAAAGGAGAAAATAAAGAACTATCAGAACCTTCTAAAGTTACCATGTAGTAAAAAAGACAAGATTTTAAAAGAATTAAAAACTTCAAACACAAAAATATCTAAATTCATGAATTGTGAATAAAATATTAATCCAATTTCATAGAGATAATTAACTTAATTACAAAAGAATTACTAAAGAAGGGATGTTATTATCTAAATAAATTTATTGAAGAAATATATAGGGGCAGCTAGGTGGCACAGTGGATAGAGCACTGGCCCTGGAGTCAGGAGTACCTGAGTTCAAATCTGACCTCAGACACTTAATAATTACCTAGCTGTGTAGCCTTGGGCAAGTCACTTGACCCCATTGACTTGCAAAAAAAATAAATATATAAAACTTTTACAGAACAATTAAAATCTAAGCTATATAAATTATTCCCAAAACCTCATAAAGGAAGAAAACTCCTAAGAGTTTAAGAAATGCCATAGATTCCCTTTGTGTTGTTCTCATCATCAAATTGCCCAGCCACTCTGAAAGAATTCAAGAAGAATATATTCAAGATGTTGTATTTTTAAAAATTAGTCTATGAAGTCAAAATTAAGTACTCTGCTGTCTTTCATTAAATACTTCCATTTTTCTGCACCAATTTCATTCTATTTTTTATTATTTGACTTCTGTGCCATGTATTAATGAAAAATGGAGTATTAGTCTTCTGATGATGGACAAGGATACCTCCCTATAAATGATTGTATCTTCCATATTTTATCAATTTTAATAATTCAAACACTAGCTGTGTGACTCTGGGCAAGTCACTTAATCATCTTTGCCTCAGTTTCCTCATCTGTATAATGACCTAGAGAAAAAATGGTCAACCACTGCAATATTTTTCCAAGAATAACAAATGGAATCATGAAGGATCACTCATAACTTTAAATGACTGAACAATGACAGCAAAAATAATTCTGGAGTTTATAGAAATAATTGATATTTATGTAGAAGTTTCCATTTTCTTTTCTGAGTGTCACAACAGCATTATAAAATATATATTAAAAGCTATGATTATTGTCATTTCATTGATTTGAAAGCTGAGGCTCAGGAATATAAAATGACTTATCCATGGTTGATCATGCCGATAATGTCAAAGAAAATGTTTGAAACTAGGTCTTCCCAAATCCAAGTCCAGGACTTTCCTAACTATACTATCCCACCTTTCCCCATGTTATACTAATATTCTGCTATCTCATACTAGTAACAATCTCAAGATCAGCTTATTGCTGAAGATGTGAGCACTTGTTTTCCTGGATTTTGGGAGTGAGTTTTTCAGTAGGTTCCTGGCAGCTAAGAATGATGTTGATCTCTTTAGCATGTCTGGTTTTTGTTTGTTTATTTTTGGCCTCAATCACTGCTGTTTTTTCACCAGGAAGTTTTAATTTTTCTTACATGTGGGCAATATTTAGCCATTGGCATATTAATAACTACTTCCCATAAATCTCCATTCTTTATTTCTTTAACTTTGTTGAACTCTATTAAAGTTTTAGATTGTTAATATAATAGAGCTGTCAATTCTTTTTCCTGTTTTTATATCATAGCAGCACTTGGCATCATCCATAGTGTTCCTGAGAAAGGTGAGCAAATTCTTATAATATCATCATTATCATCAATCAATAGGTAATCCCCAAATTAGTGGACCTCTATATTGATCAAGTACATTCCCTGTGCAGCAATTTTCCAAAAACTGAATAACCATAGAAATTATTTAGTCTAATATTTTGACAAGCAATCTGCAAAGTTCAACAATATCACTTCAGCAGTAAACTAAATCTCAGTGACATTTTGACATACAATGTTATAAAATAATTATTCAGTTTAGTTTTTCTGACTTGCAATAGAGTGGCATTGGAAAATTTTGCTGTCAAATTATAGTCCAAAAGAGGCAAAATTTGCAGTGTAAGCCATTAATTCAAGCAAGTATGGTAGTAAGGTTATAGATATAAGAAATGTATACTTTGAAATATTAATAATCCTATAAACAAATATGAAACATAACTCTACATATACTCAGATGGTAGCTTTATATAGTACATCAATAACTTGCTCAACAGCCAATGATCAAGTCCTCATACAAAGTGATCCTGAGGCATGAAGAGCAGACCTTCATCTAATCAGGAGGAGAGGCAATGTGATATAATGGATATAGGCTGGATATGGAGTCAGGAAGAGCTGGGTTCTCATTACTTGGACGCCACCTGACTGAACATGGATAAATCTTTTTCATAGCTCTGAATCTTAGTTGTCACACCATTGAAATGAATCTAATAATAACATGCTAACTATTTCATGATCTTATTCTAAATTTGAAATGAGGTATCAAACAAAATAATTAAAATGATTTAATAAATCCATTTTCATATATATGCATAACAATGCAATATGCATATTGATTTACATGCATATATTTATATACTTATGCATGTACACATGCATATTTATTTCATTTACTATATATAGTAAACATACATATGTTTATCTATAGCTATATGATCCTTCACATAGTCCCATCCAATTCCCCCAGACATTACCATATAAGCATGTGTTCCATATTATACTGGCAATTCTTTCCACTTCTAAGTTTGGTGTACTATTTGAGGTCATTCATTCAAAACCAAAGCCTAATTACCCATGTCTGTATCAATCCACTAAAAAGAATTATGAAACAATACAAAAAGCATTTATTTAAGGCAGAATGGGAAAAGGTGATTAAGATCATAGAATCTAGAGTTAGAAGTAATGTTAACTGGATCAGACATTTAATATTCTCTGTAACTCTACCTAAAATAGCTACCAGGAAAATTCCTTACTAATTTCTCCATTTCTCTATCATCAGCAGAAGGATACAGTCAGTTAAGACCAGTAGTGATGTTGTTAGGGACCAATACCATCCACCTCTTGAGTTTCTTTTGCTTGAACTTCAAGAAAACAGGTTAGTTACACTATCTCCTCATGGTTTCAGTTATATTTTGCTTTGGGCCTGCAGGCATTAATATATTATGGTTAAGTTATATTACATGACCTGTTCCTCCTCTACCTATGCTCCTCAAGCCCACTTCCAACTTTTTCCATCCATAGTTTCCAAGGAATATCTAACCAGTTAATTTTTAGTTTTTGTTATTTAAAGCATGTGACTGATCTCTAAATTTGTTCTATATTTGTTCCATTTGTATTCTAATTCTGATCCACATGACTAGGCTGCCCTTTTTTCTAATCTTTGTTATCCAGTGATGGTTTGCTCCTTCAGGATCTACCATACATCTGACACCAAAATATCCCTGGGAAGTTTAAAGTCCTATAACCTACTCCGATGAAGAGAACTCACCTTATGATGGAAATTTAAATTGCAGAAACTTCACCAGAAAACTTAATTTAAAGGCAAACATCACCTCCATTCATATTACACCAGAAAAATTCATTTTAACCAAAGTATCCTAGTGTTGGTACAGTACATCTAAAGAAAAGTGACCATTTAAAAAGAAAAAAAAGTCTATAATAATTTCTTTTTTTAAAATATGAACTTATAAAAGTTGTAACATAAAAATAAATGTAGCATTTCATAAAAGTTATATTTTTTCACATTTAGAATTCATTAGGTTGATTTGAAAGAACAAATGATTGATAATAATTTATGCTGAGTAAGAAAGAGGTGCCACAAAAAATGTGCATGTTAAAGGCTAATGATTTTTATAACAGAGAAACCTATATATGAGAGTATCATTATACATACACAACATATTTACATAAATGCATATATAAAATATGTGTTTTATATATACATATAAAATCAATATATATGCACATATATATTGCTTTCTTTTCTTTCAACTAACCTTTGAGTAAGAGAAACTTCTGCTCATGTCAAATGAACATGAAGATATTAACAACTGGTCCTGGTGCCTATCGGCTGTTGTTGGTTATATTTCCTTTACCAGGCTGCCTTTCTGTACTACTGCCACTGACCTTGCAAACAGCTCTGACAAAGGTCGGAATGGATTCATTGATCAGCTAGACCAAGCATATGACAGTCTGTTCCTTAATTGAATCCCAAAAGGGGGCAGACTGGGTTTTTATTACAGAGGCCAGCTGATAGCACTCATTAAAAGCTCCACAGACTGTGTGGTTTACTAATTAGTTTATTATACAGACACCTTGACGATGGGCAAAGTTGTCATTTTGCCCTTTATCGCACAGGGGATGTTGTTAAAAGTTTAATCAGCTAACACTGACCAAGTTAGCTTGGCAGGCTGTGGATGGTCATTACTGAGGTCACCCCTACTGTAGCAATTCTGACAGGGTCACAGCGTGAACCCTCAATAAAAAGTGTTACATAAGGTAAAAGCGCACCTGAAAAGGGAACCCAGGAAAGAGATGTGCTCTGTGGGGAGCAGGAAACAGATGGGCTGAAAGGACAAACGGATCCTTTTAGAGTTTAACTTTGCCTACTCTGCTTAACATATGTTTTCTGAAAAGATGGGAAGCACAGTGATCATTTTGATATGTTCATCAGAATGGAGACCAGAACCGGTTAAAGTTTGACCAGATGCTAGGCGTTTCAAATTGTTTTTCTTAACTTGTCCAAAGAAAATCTTCCAAAGAGTCATTTTCAATCTTATCTTTTGCCTTCTAGAATCTAATGAACAATTTTAAAGTTATTCCCTAACTTATCTATGCTTTCTGATAGCTCAGAAAAGCATGGAAACACAAAAAGAATCATTAGGACCCTCAACACCATTCTAGTACAACTCAATAGGAATCATTTCCACTACAACTATATTATTTCTGAAAATATGGTAGCTCTAGAAAATTGCTTGCAGTCTGATAAAACTTCAAGGAAAATTCCTTGCCTCCTCCTTAACAAGATTTTATAATTAATAGAAGGGATTTTATACATGACTCAACATGAGTTTACAGTACTAGAGAGAGTTATTAGTCAGTCAACAAGCATTTATTAAGCTATATTACTTTAACTTAGGTAAAACAGTCAGTACTAGGGGAACACATAAACAAAATTAAAATTACTGAGTACATACAAGGTATATACAGGGTAGATGCAAGATAATTTCAAAGAGGAGATTTTAGCAGCAAGAAAAAATGACAAACAATTCCGCAGGTGAGATTTAAACTGAGTGTGAATGAAACCAGAGTCACTAAGATGAGAAGCTTAATTCCAAGAAGATGGAAGCTATCGAATAACAATAAAATTAGGAAATGTTAAGATTTTTATTAGCTTTATAAGGAAAACAGAAGAATTTGCATTTTAGTCTAGAGAAAAATAGGGAACCAATGAGGTTTATTAGCATGCCATTTTAGGAAATTTGCTTTCATATTCTGTTAGATATGTAGAATTTTAAGATGTCTATATATCAATCACTTAGAGATAGGCAAAAAGTATTTGGTGATTCAGGACAGAAACATGGGCTATAGCTGGATAAATATCAATCAGCTACATAAGAATTATAATTGAATTCATTGAAGTTAATGAGATAGTATAATAAGGATATAAACTTTGAAGAAGGACTTGCTTGTGATGATGATGATGATGATGTTTGTCCTTCATTTTTGAAGAAGACCAAGACATGAGGGAGGTGATACCATGCCAAGCACATGAATTGGATTTGAGTGAGGGGGTGCTATACTAGGTCACAAGTCTCACTTTTTCCTCCTGAACCATCCATGTCCAGTGGCCCAATAGGAATCAGGATGAATTCTAATTTTATGTGTTTTTCTAAATAATTGAATTTGAAGAAAACTAGCTAATTAGTTCATACATACAATTTGTGTGTCCTAATAAAATTTATTTAAGGATAATTGTTTAAATACAAACAGAAATCTTAGAGGCATTAGAGATAGAAATGTTTTAGTTTCTCAAGTCTACATTTTGAGGTGGGTCTCCAACATTATCTGGGAAGTTCATTTAACCTCAATTAGCTTGTGATAAGGGTAGCAGATAATGACAACTCCCCCAAATGAGAAGCAGGATCAAATATTTTTCACCAACTTTCTTTTTATAAAATGCAGAAAAGAGACCACTTGAGTGTTATATGAGTGATGTTTTAATTTTACAATTCCTTAGTATTAAAATACCAAGGCAGTGAGTGAATAAATAGGATTCAGAATCATCAGTTTTAAAAATAAGCAAGAGTTTAACGACTGTAAGACAAAATAGGGGAAAATAATGCATAGAGAAATTGGAAGATAACAATCATTATGAATTCAAGTATGCTAATAGAATTATTTTTAATATTTAAATAACTTGACCCATAGTCAAGGGATAATAACCTTGAGGCATGTTCTTTGGTAGATCAAAATTTGCAGTTTTCTCTTGAACAAGTTACTGATACTATGTGACTTTGGGCAAGACCCTTTGCCTCTCTAAAGTCTCATTTTCCTCATCTGTAAAATGCAAAAGTTGGACTTGATTGTCTAGTTTTCCATCTATGACCGGATTTAAATGACAAACATATCCTTACTTATCCTCTTGTAAAGTAGATACCAACTAGAAACCATAGAAGGAGTCACTTTAACTGACCCTATGGATATACAACTAGTGTTAAAAGTTGAATTTGAGGGGGCAGCTAAGGTGGCGTAGTGGATAGAGCACCGGTCCTGGAGTCAGGAATACCTGAGTTTAAATCCGGTCTCAGACACTTAATAATTACCTAGCTGTGTGGCCTTGGGCAAGCCACTTAACCCCATTGCCTTGCAAAAACCTAAAAAAAAAATAAAAATAAAAAAAAGTTGAATTTGAATCCAGGTCTTTCCTAAGGCCAAATCCTATGCTATTTTCATTACCCAGGGTTGCATCTCAGAATACTATAGAGCCTGTTATTGATTTGTTTATTTTTGATTAAATCATTTTCAGTATTTCTCTTTGAACAAAAGTATATTCTAGGGACCTTGAAGTCATGAGTTATCTAAACTATTCCCAATCTGAATGTCATTTTTAAGCAAAAATTTTCATTATATAAATATAACAACAAATTATCTGCACTCAACAAAATTACCATTTTTGTTCATCCATTTCAAATCATGTCCAAGTTTTTGTGGAATTTTCTTAGTAATAATACTGGTGTGATTTCCCATTTTTTCCTCCAAATCATTTGATAAAAGAGAAACTGGTGCAAAATTACTTTAAGTAACTTGTCCAGGGTCACATAGATATTAAGTGTTTGAAGGCAGATTTGAACTCAGGAATAGGAGTCTTCCTGTTTTCAGGCCTAGTGTTCTATCCAGTGCACCACTTAGTTGCCTTAAATAACTAATTAAATATCTTAAAATTGACACTTCATTTTAAGACTCAGGACACTTTACCTGGCTATTTTCCATACCTGGAATATTCTCCCTCCTCATTTCTATCATCCCACTTCCCAATCCCCTTCTGTCTTCTACTTTCAAATCCTGGTAAATATCCCATCGTCTACAGTAAGCCTTTCTTAATACTAAACAGTAATTTCCCTCTTATTTTGTGTGTGTGTATATATACATATATATGCATATATATATATATACATATATGTATATGTATATATATAGTATTTTGTATTATGTATTTTGTATATATATGTATATTATTTTGTATTACGTATTTTGTGTATAATATATAATATATTTATAGTTTTCATATATTGTCTCTCCTATTAGATTCTGAGCTCCTTGAGAGTATCAACTGTCTTTTCTCTTTGTTTACATACTAAGAGCTTAACAAGGGTGCATAATAGGTGTTAAATTAATGCTCATTTGTTGACTATTATGAAAAATCTTCAATAGTGTAGGCAGCTATTGATTTTAAAGTACTCTGCATTTTCTCACTGCCTGACCAAGGATGTTCAGATGCATGGAGTGAAACATCATACCTGCTCATAAAGTTTTGAATTGTGCCTATCCAATCATCCTACTGTGATATAAACTGAGTTTTCCTGGACATTTTCAAATTTGAATGAGACTAGTCATAGCAGTTAAATTCTTCTAAAAATCTCAGCTAAATCAAGCTAAGTCACTGGGGAAGGAGGGGAAATTTCATGGAACAAAAGATATATGCTTAATTTTTTAAATGACCATAAAGATAAAGAATCTAAGAAAACCATTTATTGTTTGGAAAACTTGTGATGAGTTGCATTCCATAGGTTACATACTCAAAAAATTGTGACTTTTTTGGTCAACAAAAAGAACAAAACCAACCACAAGATCTTGTGGTAAAAATCCATTCCAACAAAATCAAATATGAGGTAATTAACATTAGTCATGCCTTAAAGTTGAAAAAAATAATAATCAAAGTGTTTAATAGCTATAGATCTATATTATAGGGCAGCTTATGACTATAAGCAAAGAAAAATATTTTCAGCTAAATTGAAACTTCAAAGGGAATTTTAGTTGGCATAATGTAATTGAACAAAACTGAATTGATTGAGGACAGTGAGACTTAACAAGGAGGCTAAGCAAAGGTCTTGTAAAATGGAGGTAGTCTTACACCTTAGCTTTTCTTGCACATTCCCTAAGGAATCTTCCCACAGAAACATATTGCTCTGTCATATCCTGACAGTCAAATACTACATCATTAATTCAATAAACAAGACAAAAAAGGATGAAATGGAAAACCAGAAGGGAAAAAAAGAGGAAAATGTTGTTTTAGGCAACTGTCTAATCAACAAGCCACTAGGAAATAATATAGTAAATGAACATTGTGGGAATACAAAGAATTTTTTTTTCAAAAAGCAGTCTTTGTTCTCAAGGACTTAACAATCTAATAAAGGAGACAATATGCAAAGAAAAAAAGAAAGGTGGTTTGGAAAAAAAGATTCTTCTACAGTTGAGATTTTTGACTGAGCCTTGAAGGAAGCCAGAATGACCAGTAATTAGAAAGGCAAAAAAGATAAATCCAAAGATAGGGAATATTCAGTTAAAATGCCCAGAGTTGGGAAATAGTATGTCACTATGCCAGGAACATCAAGGCACATCAGTGTCATTAAATCACAGAAAATGTAGAAGGCAGAGAGGTATGTAAAGACCAAAAAGTAAAAAGATTAAACTATAGAGGGATCAAGTAAAACTAATTAAATTAAATTAAATGCCAAGAAAAGAATTTTATATTTAATCCTGGAGACAACTGGGAACCATTGAAGATTCGTAAAGAAAGATAAGGATGGAGATGTTCATGTTAGAAAAATAAATCTGACAACTGAATGGAGAAAAGACATGTAGTGGCAAGAGAGTTGAGATACGGGTACCAAACATAAGAATCATGCAGCAGTATTGGGTGATGATGGTCTATACTAGTGTGGTGACAGTGTCGGTGGAGACAGGGTATCATAAATGAGAGATGACACCAAGGTAGAATTTAAAGGACTTGCCAGAAGATTTTATATGGAAAATATAGAAAGTGAAGACTCAGAATGATATCACAGTTCCAAGCCTGAATGAATAGGATGATGATGGTGTCCTTAAAAGTAAATGGAGAATCATGGGGGGGCAGAGCCAAAATGGTAGCATGAAGGCAGGATTTCCCAGAAGCTGTCTTCAAAAATATTCAAAAATGTTAAAATTATGACTCTAAATTTTAGAGAGGCAGAATCCACAGAAAGACCCAGTGAAACAATCTTCAGCTCAAGGTAACTTGGAAGATGCATGGGAAGGCTCTGTTCCATCAGGGTCAGAAGGGATGTCAGAGCAGCCAAGGTAGCACAGCTCCAGAGTGAAAAGTTCCAGGTTTCCAGGTGGGGTGGCTGGGACCCTGGGGGCCCTGGGTCTGGTGGCAGTGGAAGCAGTTTCCAGACCTCCCAATTCAGGGATCACCAAACACAACTTAGAAGATCAGTGGGAAAACTCTGCCAGAGGGAGTGTGGAGCCCAAGCCAGCATGGCCCTTAGCACAGCCCTGGCCACAGGAAATGGAAGCAGGCCTAAGGAGCCACCTAGCAGGGAGCCTCTGGGAAACAGTTTTGAGAGCATTCAGCCCACAGAAAGTAAGAGGGCGTGGAATCTGGTGCTTTGTCCATATTCAGATCCAGGTTGCAGTCTGGGCCACCCATTGCCAAAGAACAGGAAACCTCCTCACAGCTCCAGGGCAGAGGGGAGGGCTTGTGGTCATCCACTGAATTCCTTGTGGATGTGATTCAATAACACTCAAAAGTTTGGGAAGCACCTCTAAACCAGGGCATAGATTGAGAAAATGAGTAAATAGTAAAAAAAAGACCCTGACCATAGATAATTACTTTGTGCCCATGGAGGATCAAAACACACACTCAGAAGATGACAAGGTCCAAGATTCTGTATCCAAAGCCTCCAAGAAAAATAAGAAATGGGTTCAGGCTATGGCAGAGCTTAAAAACTATTTTGAAAATCAAGTAAAAGGGGGCAGTTAAGTGGTGCAGTCGATAGAGCATTGGCCCTAGAGTCAGGAGTACCTGAGTTCAGATCTAGCCTCAGCCACTTAATAATTGCCTAGCTGTGACCTTGGGCAAGTTACTTAGCCCCATTGCCTTAAATAAATAAATATATAAAGTAAGGGAAACAGAAAAAATAGGAAGAGAAATAAGAGAGAAACAGGAAAATCATGAAATTAAAGTCACCAGTTTGGTCAAAGAAAATAATGGTTAAAAACCAGTTTAGGTCAAATGGAAAAAGAAGTCCAAAATGTTATTGCGGAGAAGAATGTCTTAAAAAGCAGAATTGACCAGACAGAAAAGGAAATAAGAAAGCTCTCTGAATTAATCAAATCCTTCAAATGTAGAATGGAGCTAAGAGAAGTTGATGACTTCATTAGGAATCAAGAAACAATAAACAAAACCAAAGAAATGAAAAACTAGAAAAAAATGTGGAACATCTTTTTGGAAAAACAACTAACCTAGAAAACAGATCCAATAGAGACAATTTAAAAATTATTGGGTTACCTGAAAGTCATGGTCAGGAAAAGCCTTGACTTCATTTTTTTTTAAATTTCTCCAGAAAAATTACCCTTAGATTCTAGAAGCAGAAGATAAAATAGAAATTAAAGTAATTCAATGATCATCACCTGAAAGAGATCTCCCAGGAATATTATAGCCAAATTTCAGAACTTCCAAGTCAAAGAAAAAACAATGTAAGCAGTCAGAAAGAAACAATTCAAACATCGGGGCTCTATAGTTAGGATTACATAGGACTTAGCAGTGTCTACATTAAGGGCTCATAAGGCTTAGAATGCGATATTTCAGAAGGCAAAAGAGCTTGGATCATAACCAAGAATGGAACATCCTCTTTCAGGGGATAGACCTTCAATGAAATAGGATAATTTCAAACTTTTCTCTTGAAATGACAGAGCTGAACAAAAAGTTTGATCTTCAAGGACTCAGGCAAAGCATAAAGATGGTATACAAGAATGGCAAATTATGAGGGATTTAATGTTGTTGAACTTCTTGTATTCCTGCATGGACATATGATCCTGATAACTCAAATAAACCATCTCAATTAATAGAGCAGGTAGAAGGATCATATATAAGACACAGAAGAGTGGAATATGACGCCTAATATATACTATAAAGATGGAGTCAACAGATAAAAAAAGAAAAAGGAATGTACTGGGAGAAAGGGAAAAGAGAGGCAGAATGAGCAAAGATATTTCTTGTAAAAGAGTCAAGAAAAAGCTTTTGAAATGGAGTGGAAAGGAGGGGACAGGGAGAGTGAAGGAGGGTGTAAGTGATAGGGGAGAGCAAAGATAATGGGATAGGGTAATCAGTTATAACACACATTTTTATTTTATTTTTTTGCAAGGTGGTGGAGTTGCATGGCCTTCCCAGGAGCACATGGCTGTGTGGTTGTTGGGTGTCTGGAGTAGGATTTGGAGTTGGGTCCTCCTGGACCCAAGGTCAGTGCTATGTCTACTGTGGCAACCAGCTCCCTCATAACACACTTTTGAGGAGGGACAGAATGAAAGGAGAGAGAGAGAGAGAGAGAGAGAGAGAGAATAGAATAAATGGAAATGGGGAGGAACAGAAAGAGGGAAATGCAATTAGCAATAACAACTATGGGAAAAAATAAGGAAACAACTTCTCTGATAGATTTATGATGAGGAATGCTATCCATTCCAGAGACAGAACTGATGGTATCTAAACACAGACTGAAGTACATTTTTTTCTTTTTCTCTCACCTTATTTTTGTGAGGATTTTCTATTTTGGGGGAGTTAATTAGATTTACTCTTGTAACAAGACTATTTCAGTAATGTGTAAATAAATAAATAATTTTTGAAAAGCAACTGCAAAATTAGGAGAAGGACTTGTGATAGGGAGATAATTGGCTATTAGTTGTAGAGGAGTTGTTGATATGAATTAGTAAGGGAAATTTCCTCATCTTGCTCTTTCCTATGCCAGTGAAATCACAGATCCAATCTTTATCTCCTTTGACCATTATTATTTTGGCTCATTTGTTGATATACCTAACGTATTTTTACTTAATAGTCAGGTCCAAGTCTGGTATACAATACTAACATTCCCAAAGTGATGTATCCAGTTCAGAAAATGGTCCAACTGGAAAACCTCTCCCTATCTTTTTTTAAAAAGTAATTTATCAATTTGTATTTAAACAGTCATAGACTCCTCTAAAGGTTGGCTTTAGAAAATTAAGCTAAAAAATTCAAAACAGTTCTCTTCCTTCTGTTTCAGTGGTAACAGGAATGGGGTTAAACAGATGGTGCTAAAGAAGATGTGTTAAATGTTAATTGTCTACTCCATATCTGAAAAGAAACAATGGATATATTACAGGAGGAACTGAAACTTATCAGTATTGAAATTCTCACAGCAAATGAAACTGAGAATATAAAAAAATATAAATAAATGAAAGGGCTACTCAAAAGTTCTCATGAGAAAGGCAAATAAAGTATTTTGTAGAATTGGGTTTTTTCATGTACTCAGTCATCAAGAAATATTATTTCATGGGACATTTGTTCATATCACCTTCAAGAATCATGATGTACATAAGCAAAAAGACTACTATTAAAATAACCATAATTTTTACAACTTTTTCAGAGAATCAAAAAATAGAAAAATTCCAGGAAGAACTTAAAAGATAACCTCCAAACTAAATAAATGCATTCCTCGATACTAAATGACTCTAATATAAAAGGAGGAACAAAGGAAGAAGACAAACCATAAACTGGAAAATATGATCTGCTATTAAGAACTGAATTATGCCATTATCTTGTAGACAATAAAAAATAACCCTGTGAAGTCTTTGAATGACTCTATCTTAAAAGAAAGAACTGGTACCTGAAGAAGAAATGACTGGAAACAAAGAGACAGATCAGCCTATCTTAGAATTTTTGATAGAAGAGATAAAAGTGAGGTACTGGTTGACAAGCATTTTGGATATTTTTTTTTAAATATTTAAGATTAAGGTAATGATTTTTGTGTCAGGAAGATCTGCGTTTGAATCCCTAAGTGTCTGAACCTGGGCAATTCACTTAATAGCTTTCAACTTTAGTTCCTTTATCTGTAAAATGAAAAATCTTAATGTCCTTATGATTCTCTAAAGACATAATTCTAAGTAAAGTAAAATTTGACAAACTAAAAATTCTAAAGGAACAATATGAGATGAAATGAAGAAAAAAGTGTAAGACACAAAAAGAAATAATTATGACAAGGAAGAAAAGTTATATAAAGAAAATTATGTAAAAAGAGTAATGCTTTTTCTCTTTTTAATTTGTGACTCTTCTGATATTTCAGGGAAATGCAGCAGCTATACCTTATATAGATTTCAGCAAAGCATTTAATATATTATTCCCATCATTTTGCTTGAAAAGATGAAGTGATAGGGACTCATCAATCAAGCAGCTAGATGAATTTCACAGACTTTTATGCTTGAAAGGGAATTCACAGACCATTCAGTTCTCCCTTTATCTAAACTTCTAGAGAGGAGGAACTTATTCATTTTCATGGCAGTAGTTTCTGTTGTTCATAGCACTAATTATTGGGAAGTGTATTTGTGTGTTTGTGTGTGTGTGTGTGTGTGTGTGTGTGTGTGTGTGTGTTTCCAATTTTCTCCTACCCCTCATTTTTCCTAGTTTTTCTATATAGGGACAAACTGAACAAATCCATATGACAATTCTTTTAAAGTCTTGAAAATAGCTCTTTTTTCAGTTCAATCCAAAAAACATTTAATATTAATTTCAAGACACAATACTTCCATCTTCTCTAAGGTAATTACATTTCTTATAGGTGGAATGCCTTTCTTCCATAGGATCTATTATTTGGAATTAGTTGAATGGTAAGTAGTCATTAATAAACTGGATGGGGATATTTGTTGAATCTCCCAGGGATTGGTAGTTAGTACTCTGTTGTTTAGTATTTTTATTAGTATCTTGTCTAAAAGCATAAAGGGAAATATTATGAAATACATAATTGAAAGAAGGCATAAAAGGATGTCTGAAATTGTTTGCCACTCTCTTCCTAACTACTAACTTCTGTATAACATTTCATGTCTCACCCAGCTGCCTGTCCTTTCTTAGTCCTTTGCCATGCTATAGTTGATGACCCAACTCTATGTGTGATAGTCCCCAAGATTATGACCTGAGTTCTCTCTAGATCCATCTTCCCTTTTGTTGATATAATCCCGATGAGTTAAATAATATCTCTTTGTCGATGAATCCTAAGTATACTTATCTTGCCCGATATTAGTCCCACATCACCAAACATTTGCTGGCTTTGTTAACCAATATTCTTCATAGGTCAATGAGTAATGAAACTCTTCATCCTTTTCCCCCCATCTGGACTAACTACTTCATTTCTATAAAAGTAAGCACTGTTCTTCTATTTACCCATATTTGCAATTTGGGAGAATACCCTCAAATCCTGTCATAGAAATATCACTATATATAAGAACTATCGTTTCTTGTTTATTGTACTTCTCCAATTTTTTTATCTGGCTCCATCTCTCAGCTAACAGCGTTATCCTAGTTCAGATTTTTGTCCTCATTCATCTAGACCATTGCAATAACTGTTTTCACTTCATCCAGTCTCACTCCTCTTCTTGGAATCCTTCACATAGTTGTCAAATGTACACCACTAAAACATAAGACCTTATCCTACCTTCCTTTGCCCATTGAGTTTCAGCCTTATCCTATCTTTCCATTCAGGCATTTCAATTTATCATCATCATCATCATCATTATTATTATGAAATTTACAAATACTTCCAGCATCACCCCCTAAGAAAAGACCATTTCAAGGTTAAAAAGAGTGACTACATATGATATTACAATTCTGTGTTTCATATAGCATGATTTTTAAAAAGTTATAAAATAAATTAAACATGCTTTAAATATAAGACATAGACCATTTTCATCGGAAAAAGACAAGGATTTCATGCCAGAGAAGTAAGGCATTGTAAAGCATCTTAAATTTCTGCCCCATGACAATTTATTGAAGAACAGAAGATGTTTCAACTAGACAAGAAGAAATTTGAGTCAAGGTGTTATAGTTATATGCAAGTATTTTCATGGGTTTCAAATGAGAAAAGAATGAGATTTACACATCTTGGTAAATTTAAAATTATTGAAATGTTATATTTTTAAACAATTAGAGGTATGTTAAAGTGACTTTCTTGGGAGAAAATTCGTTTCCCTTCTCTTTGTGATTCTGAGATTGCCTAATCATGTAAATATTTTGTTATTTTAAAGGAATAATTCCAAAGCATTTATAAATAAAAGAAACATAATTCCTTGAATAATGGAAGAGCTATTATTGCTACTATAGTGTCCTATTCTCATCATCAATGGTAATTGAACCACCAGATTTTGACTATTCAATTCCATTTCTAAATGAGAATATAGAATAAGCAAAAACAAAGTTGAAATTAGAGAGCATATTAGATCAGGCTGTCTACAACAGTTTTGAATGACTTCAGGGATCAAATTTCAAGAAATTTTAAAAAAATAGAAAAAGTTACAGACAATAATATTACAAGAAAGATAACTACTAAGAAGATCAGTGATCAATATGTGCCTCTATAGCTACTTTCTCATTTCAATACAAAATTCATAAGAATTATCTTGGTCCATAGGATTATAAATTTAGAACTGGAAAGGAGCTTAAAAGTCATCTCATCTAACCATCTGAATTAGTAATTTAGGAAACTCAGGGCCAGGGAAGTTAATCATTTCCTGGAGGTCATATAGGTAATCAGTATCTATGTAGTTTTTTTTTTCATTTTGACAATTCAACAAGGATTTATTCGGGATCTACTTTGTGAAAATTCTGTTATACGATAATGGGTTGAAAGCAAAAGTGGAAAAAGTAGTACCTACTTTCAGCAAAATTACTTTACAATGTAAACACAACATACAAACAGATAAGTGTATATGATAATTTTTTTGGACAGAAAAAGAAAAAGTGGGGGAATCAGGAAAGGCTTAACTTAGGTGAGATCTGAACTTTATCAGGAAAGAAGCCAAATGTGCTATTAGATAGAAATGAGCAGGAAGGTCATTCCAAGCAAAGGAGATAGTCTGTAGGGGTAAGAAAATAAAGTAAGTTTGATGAACAGAAAATTGGCCAAAATAAAAACAAAAACAAAATCAAAACCATAGAGCCAGAAGAGGAATAATATGAAATGTTTGAAAAGGAAGACTTCTGATAATGAATGCTTTTATATGTCAAATAAAATAAATTGCATTTTATTCAAGAGGAAATAAGGATTCAATAAAAGTATTAAGCAAAGGGAAAAACACAGTCCTCTGTAGTGAAGAATCCATTAAATTTCTGAGCTTATATGTATCTAGTTAATTTTTGAGGATGAGACACCAATAGGATCTGTTTCTCTCCTGTACTACCTATGAAACAGCTCCCGCAACTGGAATTCTTTTCTCAGGCTGAAAAGGAATACACATTTTGGTGGGAGAGGGAGCAGAAACCCTATTAATGCCTCTATTAAACTGTAAATGTCTACTCTCATCCTTTTTCTACTAGGGCCATGTGCAAATGCTTGTCTACAACTGCATTTTCTCTTTGTCACAGGCCAACATCAACTGCTTTTAAAAGGGGCTGTATTAAAATGAATTTATCCATTCCTGAAGAAGGCACAAGGTGAAAAAGGGCAAAGAAATTCTGAATGCAGTGAAGTCAACTGGCCAATCATTCTTCTAGGTGGTATTACTCTAGAAAGGGTATTGACTCTCAATCAATCCTTCATCAAGAAGAGATAGCTCCAGTCTCTGAAATCCAAGCAGCATGGCATAAGTGGACATGTTTATATTCCATAAGGAGATGTCCTTTGGTCAACTCTAAGTTTTAATCTATGCCTTGTAATCTCATAATGGTGAATGGAAAATACTTTTGTGAAAGACCTTTTATCATGAAACATGTTGAAACTGAGTTCTGCTCCATGATAAACTTTAAATTTACTTCTTTTATATTTTGAAAGGTGCTGTTGCAAAAATAAAGAAATATTTTAGTTGTATTGAAATGTTTGGGAAGGTCAGAGGAATTTTTCATGCATTTAACTTCCACATATCAGTTATTAAATGGTCATAAAATGACACTTTCTCAAATTGAAATGATGTTTATTTGAGGGACTATGGGCAAAATATAAGTAAAGTGAACTGTCCTGGCATAAGCTGTTTTCCTGGAATAACTGATGAATTGTGCTGCAAAAAGTCAAGGGGATTGATAGAGTTATTCTCTCTTTAACAGTCAGTGGTCAGGAACACTGAAAATTGCAACCAGTGATCAAAGACAGGTATTTTGGCTCTGTAGAATTCTGTTCTTTGATAAACTTTTCTCCTGGATATTATTTTATCTTTAGGATTTTCTGGTGCTACTCTCTCCTATCTATCTCCTTTCTTCAGTTAATAATTTATCTATTTTCAGAGATGTCTCTGAGATCTATATATCTGGTTATCATCTCTCCCCTTACCTTTACTTCTGCATCAACATCTGCCTATTGGACAGTTAATGCTAGATAGCACAAAAGCATCTTGGTCCCAATATATCCATAACAATTCATTTCCTATTCCCTTCAACCCACTCTTTCCCCCAAATTCCTTCTTTATATCAAGGCTTCATCATACTTCCATTCTTTCATTTTTGTATCCATGGTTGTTATTATTTTTTTAGGTTTTTTTTGCAAGGCAATGGGGTTAAGTGGCTTGTCCAAGGCCACACAGCTAGGTAAGTATTAAATGTCTGAGGCCGGATTTTAACTCAGGTACTCCTGACTCCAGGGCCGGTGCTCTATCCACTGTGCCACCTAGCTGCCCCCATGGTATTGTTATTCAGTCATTTTCATTTTAATTTGACTTTTTCATAAGTCAATTAAGGATTTTCTTGGCAAAGATACTAGAGTGCTTTGCCATTAGCTTCTCCAGCTCATTTTACAGATAAGAGACTAGAGTGGTAGGGTTAAGTACCTTGTCTAGATTCACATGACTAATAAATGACTGATGCCCTATTTGAACTCAGGGAGATGTGACTTCTTGACTTCAAGCTCAGTGTTCTCTGCACTGTGTCACATAGTAATCTTTTATCTATGGTGCTGTCCTCAGTTCTTCACTTTCCTCATTTCATATAACCAATCACTTTCTAGATCATTTTTCTACATATGTCTCATGTCTGATACCTTTTCTCTTCACAAAGCCACCATTTTAGTTCGTTATTAGTATGTGATGTTTTGTGAATATAACATATATATTCATTAAATTATTATATTATATGAATATAGCATGATTATTTCAACAAAGATCTTTCCTCACATATCTTCCCACTCAAGTCTATCCTTTATGAAATTCCAAAACAATTTCTTTAAAGTCCAGATCTAACATAATTCTTCTACTCAATAAATTCCAGTAGTTACCTATTCATCTAGGCTCAGCTGTGATCTCCTTTCATTAGCTTCAAAAGTCCTTCACAATCTATCCTCAACTTATCTTATCACATTGTATTTCCCTTCCATAAACTATAATGTGGCAAAACTGGCTATTTTTTCTATCCCTCTTACCACCATGGCACTCCATTTTCCATATAGATGCTTTTATGCTGCCTATTCCCTAGGCCAGGAATGGTCTTCCTCCTCATCTCCATTTTATCAAAGCCTTATTTCCTTCAGGAGATAGATCAATCAGTATCTTCTGAAGGAAGCCTTCATAAATCTCTACAAACACATTACTAATGTCCTTTCTCATTGACAAATCTAATGACCTTGTATTTTCCTCTTTATATTTAGATGGTATACTTTTATATTTGCATTTGTTGCCTCCCCGTTAGAATGCAAATTTCTTAGGATTGTTTCATTCATTGAATTAATTAACCTTGAGACTTGACATGTTGTAAGTATTATTATTTGTTGACTGATTTTTACCAAGACATATAAATAAAATAAATATATTAAGTTTAAAAGAGACTCAGGCACTTAGAGTTGTTGAATATGTATGCACCAATTGTAAGCACTACTCTAAAAATTCATTATGTTTTCATGAAATTGTGCTCTAACTTTGACTTCTAACCATTCACTCCAAACTCCTGCCCTGGAAACCTGGGCTTCTGGGAAGTCATTTTGGTAAGCATTCAACAAATGTAGAGAGAGAGACTCACTATATCACTCCCTGAGTCCCACACTCTGAGGTGTAGGATGTGATCAGGGTAGACTAGCACCTAAGTCCTATTAAGGAATGCTTTCCACAACTGGTATCCACCAGATACAATCAACACTCACCCATAGCTCCAATAAGCTACAGTACACATCCATTCTCCTCTAAACCTAGGTTAAGAAAAAAAAATAGAAGAAATACAAGTGAGATGTTTATGATAACACAATTATTGTTCCTCTCTCAGACCTAAGTATAACAAAAAGATAAATAGAAAATAACAAAAACAAGAGATTCTTGTAATCAGTGAGGAACAAAGAAAAGCCCAATTTGACTAGATTTTAAAACATTCGAGGAGGAATTATAGTCAATAAAACTAGAGAGATATGTTGAGGCAAGACATTAAAATCTAAAAAGAGAAGCATATATATGACCCTAAAAGTAAAAGGAATTTATTATAGCTTAGGGAAATGATACGGTTAGATCTGTGCTTATAGAAAATCTCTTTAGTAGCAGTAAAAAGGTTTCCTTGAAGTTTGGAAAAAATTCTATCAGGGATACTAAAGAGAGGGTCATACAGTAATCTAGATAGTTTGGAAAGACATGAATTCATGCAAAGTGAAATGAGCAGAGGTGATTAGGTGGCGCAGTAGATAGAGCACTAGCCCTGGAGTCAGGAGGACCTCAGTTCAAATCTGGCCTCAGACACTTAATAATTACCTGGCTGTGTGGCCTTGGGCAAGCCACTTAACTCCACTGCCTTGCAAAAACCTAAAAACAAAAAAAAAGAAGAGAAAAAGAAAGGAAAGTGAAATGAGCAGAACCAGGAGAATAGTGTGTATTGTACCAAAAATATTGTATGATGGTCATCTGTGATTGATTTAGCTATTTTCAGCAATAAAATGATCCAAGACAATTCTAAAGGATTTTTGAAAAATATTATCCACCTTCAGAAAAAGAACTGATGAAGAGTAGGTGGTGCAGTGAAAAGAGGAGTGGCCCTGGAGTCAGGAGGTCCTGAGTTCAAATCCAACATCAGACACTTACTAATTACCTAGCTGTGTGACCTTGGTCAAGTCACTTAAACCCACTGCCTTGCAAATACCTGGGGCTTTTTGGTCTGCATTTTCTTGCACATGTTTAAATTTACTTATATGACTACATATGTAAAACCAATATGAAATTGATTGTCTTCTCAATAAGGGAGGACAAAAGAGGGAAAAGAGAATTTGGAACTCATTTTTTAAATGAATGTTAAAACTGTTTTTACAAGTTAATGGAAAAAATAAAATATTAAATTTAAATTAAAAAATCTAGGTGAGTGTTGAAGATCTAAAATAAGATGGTGGTAGTGTGAGTAAAGAGAAACAGTCAGATGCAAAGGATGTTGCTGAGGTAGAATCAATGAGATTAGGCAACTGATTTGACATATGAGGTGAAATTGGGAAATAATACCAAGAAAACAAATCTCAAGGTGAGAAGTATCTTCATCAGAAATGAGAAACTTTGGAAGAAGTAGATTTGTAGCAAATGAAATTGTTTCATTTTAGACATATTAAATTTGAGATGTCTCAGTGATATTCAATTTAAAATGGCCAATGTCCAATTAGTAATGAAAGACAGTGTTGGATATATAGATCTGAGAATGATCTGCAAAGAGATGTTAAACCCATGAAAGTTAATGAGGCTAAAAGATAGGGGGGAGAGAGAGAGATAAATAGGATAAAAGAGTCCTGTGGAATACCAACAATTAAGAGCATGTGATGTAGATAATTAATCAACGTAGTAGACTAAGAAGGATGAGAGAGAGAGAGAGAGAGAGAGAGAGAGAGAGAGACAAAGACAGAGACAGAGACAGAGACAGAGACAGAGACAGAGAGACAGAGAGAGAGAAACAGAGAAAAGTGTTAAGTAAACTCAGATAAAACTGAGAGAGAAAATGATGGGAAAATATTGTCAATTAATATGTTGTTGATAATTTTGGTTAACAGCTTTAGTCAAAAAATAAGATCAGAAGCCTAAGAAGTAAGAAGAGATGGAAGCAGGGAGTACTAATATTTTATTTAAGAATTTGCCTAAGGAAAGAATATTGTATGAAAGCTTCGACTGATTATATTAGCAATCTAAAGTTTTGAGTTTCTCTTTTTTTAAGCATGGGAAAAACTAAGGCATATTTGAAGAAGTAAAGAAGGAATAAGTAGAAAGAAACTGACTATTTGGTAGGAGATAATTGAATTAATGTTTCTATCTGCTGGAGAAGGGAAAGGATATGATCAAAGGCACATGATCAGGACATGGGTTATCCTAAAAAAGAGAGGGACCATCTCATTTTCAAAATCAAAAGGAAAAGAGGAAGGAGTGGATGATGATGTCAAGATATTTTGTGATAAGAGAAACAGAAGGGAGGAACACATATCTGATGGCTTCAATTTCCTTAGTAAAGCAAAAATTTAAGTTCTCAAGTGGTGGGGAAAAAGATATGGGAAGCTTGAGGACAGGGAAAACAAATAAAGAATATTATATTTGGGCATTAATCATAGAATAACAATTTTATTTTGAAAAGAAATTCAGTGGTCAGTTGGTCTAATCAATATAAAAAGAAATATCCACTATAACATGCCTAAGAAGTGATCATTAGCTTCTCCCTGTAAACCTTTAAAAAAATTATCATCTAAAATCAGCCCATAACTCTAGTTGTTATGTAGTTTGTTCACTTGTTTGATTCTTTCTGGACACCTACTAAATTTTCTTCTTAACAGCATCTGCCCAAAACTTCTGTTTCTGTGTCCTCTGAGTTCAAACAAAATATCTAATTCCTCTCCAGATGCCACAGCAGTTCTCAAAGATTTGAGGATAGTTATTATGTCCTGCTAAGAGGAGCAACCTAAGACTACATCAAATCTTTTTTTTTTTTTGGTGTTATTTCTGACTCATTTTGAGTCTATTAAAAAAATTGCATCTAAGACAAATTGCTAACAATGCTTGAATTGTAGGGGGGAAATTGTATACATATTAGCTTTACATTTATTTATATTGAATTTGATTTTCTTTGCTTCAACCCAAAGCTCTAGTTTATCAAGATAGCCAAAGGACAATCAAAGTTGTCCAAAGGAAGACCACTAGGATAGTAAATGAACATGATATTTTGCTATTTTTAGACAAGTCAAAGAAATTTAAAAAGTTTAACTGGAGAAGATAAGTCCTAGACTGAAATAATACTATCTTCAAATATGTGAATGGTATCATATGTGAGGATTAAGGCACTGACCTCAGAGAACAGATCTAGGAGAAATTGGCACTAGTTTCAGATTTGAAATATGGAAAACTACTTTATTAATACATTCCACGAGTGAATTGAATTGCCTCAGAAAATCATGCATCCTTCCCCTATAGAGAAGAAGAAAAAGAAAAGAATTTCTATAGAATTTTGTTATTTACAGAGTGCTGTACAAATATATTATTTTTCTCATAATAATTCTAAAAGATAGCTGCCATCATTTTCCATTTTTTATAAATGAAGAAACTGAGATCACAGATGTTAGTGACTTGCCCACAAAACTTTAAATATTAGAGGTCGAATTATAACTCAGGATAAATGACTCTTCCTGATTTGACATTAATTACTATATATACCTCATTCCTCTTCATTTCATTTCTATTGGTTCTGAAACCATGATAAAACACTTTTTTCCACTTTTCTCAACATGAAGCTCCCCTTATGATGCTGTTTTATCATGTTTATATAATTCTGTATAAATTAATATATAGAAAGATATATAAAGTTAAATTTTACTAAATCATCAGTTTACCAGTTTTTATAATAGGATTATTCTAATAAAGGACATCAAGAATACAACTTTCATTTGAATGATTTCTTTATTCTAGTATTCTTTGTTATATTCATATTCTTTAATGTGCACATGATATGTTGGACCTTTCTTCACCTTCTATAACTACCTACGTTAAGATATTAATGTTAACCACTGAAATTATTTTAATCTTTACTCACTTAAAATTCGGTCAGTAATAGCTTTACTTGACAATAAACACCTTAAGTGAATCTGTTCTTTAAGGGGAAAAAAACCTGAAATTGAATATTATTTGAATATTGGAAAAGATAATTATTTTCTTTTAACTTAGAAGTCGTTCCACTTTTGTTTGAGTGTTATTGCTATGTAAAAGCTTTAAATTTTCTGAATACCTTTTGTGAGTTAAGTTCATTAGTTTGACTAATGGAGAACAGAGAACATTTTAATAACTGTGAGAATTGCCTCTGGTACTTGCCTATTTTGGAAGAGGTGATTTCATGGGTGTTTGCAATTCCCACTGTGACTTCTCCATCTACCATTGCAGATTAGCAATTTGTCTATAATTTGAGGCTTGAGGAGTTAACTGTCAGCACTAAAAGGTTAAGTGACTTTCCAATGACCACATAATGGATACATATTAGAGGCAGAAATTAAAGTATTCTATCCATATTTTCAACCAAATTGACGAAACTAACATCTCAAAATTATCTTGAAGTCTGAGCATAGAAAAATGTTGTATGTCAGGTAATATTACTGAAATTTATTCCATTTCTCTGATGTAAGAATGTTATTTAAGTTCTAAAAATGTATCATTTTAATGTGAAAAACTTAATTTCCTATAATATTTCATAATTATATATAATTTCACTGACAAAACAGATCCATTTTAATACTGATTTACAACACTTTTGCTTGGATAATGAAGGGATTTTCAGGAGAATAGATATGTGGTAGAAGCATATGATTTGAATGAGTAGAGATAATAATGGGGTCACATTCATATGGAAGATGCCTAAGGAGTGGTGATGTTAGGAGGCATAAATCATAAAAGAAATTAAGAGTTAATTTATAAACATATAGGCCAACAAATTAGGAGATATGGAATACAAGTATGAAAGTAGAGACTACTACATTCCTTTCCTTCAGAAATATTATTTATTATTTCTTGTTAGAAAAAAATACCTTGGATTCAATTTATATGAATATAAGAAGGTAATTCTAGAATTATTTAAATGTAAATTTTAGCTGACAATGATTTGTGTAATATTTATATGGTAGAATGATAAGCACACAGTAAATAGCAACCTTATCAGTCCTATCTAGATATAGTAGTATTGGGCAAATTTAGCTGAAATTTGGAGGTCAAATATTTTTAAAATGCTTGTACAGATAAAACAATAGCAGTTTAATATCTTCATGTGTGAACATAGAATGAAGTCATAACTAAATTGCATGATTTGGACCAAAATTTCATATTTGTTAATCTCCATGCTCTGCTAGGCATCTATATGTGATGGTAAATATTTTCAAGTAGGCATGGCTATAATAATATTAATATATTTCTTGCTAATATGAATATGCCTGGTGTTTACAAGCCTGGGATGTTTTGCATGATCTTGGTTAGATGCTACTAATAATTGGTGAAGACACCAACCTTATTTGGTTAAATGAGGAGAGGAGAAATTAAGGAGAAACCTTCATTCCATCTTTAAGACATATGTGCTTCCAAACTCTCTTTGGGGATTGATTCATGATGACAGATAGATTTCAGTATCTTCCCAAGAGTGTGCCTCATTTCTAGAACTCTGAGCAGTGTTAAATTTTCTTCTTATTCAAATGATATACTCTTATCTGTGTGTGAATGAGAAATATTTTTCATTGTAATATGAAGTTTAAAAGTGGATTAGAATCTCAATGGGATGAGATTTTTCAAGTGAAGATCACTGGAGTTGTTCTCATTTCAAGTTAAAAAGCCAGAAAATCTTTGGAATAAGCTGAGGCTGATGAAAGTTGGTGTTTTGTGCATGCATCTGTAGTGAGATAATATAATTAAAGCTTTGAATGTCATCTAGTGGTCTGATTATAGCAACTCACCAGAATGGATGTTGTTTTGGCACCGGTAAGTAAACTGAAGTAACTCAAGCCTACATCTCCACCCAGTGGCTTAGCCAGCTTTAACACTCTGAGTAACCACACTGAGAAATACCTTTTAGTGATGTTCATGGGTGAAACATTAATTCTCTTTTTGTCAAAATGAAGTAAAGTGTTTAGCAGTAAATTATAGCCCTATTGCAAAGCAAATGAAAATTGACTTCTTTTAAAAATGTATGTGTGAAATTACTTGAAGTTATATAGGGTTGAGGTTAGAAATAAGCTTTAAATAAAATTCTTATTGGTAGATTTTTATTTCTAAAACTGTCTAAAGATATTACCTCTAATGAATAATATTGATACATGTTTCAATTTCAGACATTTATCATTTGTTTCCTTTGGGGTATGTCAAATACTTAGAAAGATTACAATGAGACAATTATCCTGCTGTATTATGATGTTGTCATAATGTATATACTAATAATCAATGAGTGCCTCATAGGCAAAACCAAATGTTATAGGAAAGGTTGGTTAGCTTCCACCAGATTTAGAAATTATATCATTCTCTGCTTGGCATTTCTGTAATGTTATAAAAATATTCATCATATTTTCTGCTATTATAGAGGAACTTCAAGAACTTAATGAAATGAGCTTATGTGGTTCAAAAAAAAGTTTTTGTTTCATGATAGTTGTGATCAATCAGTCGACAAACATTTATTTATATAAAGCACTTAAGGGATACAAAAAAGGCAAAAATAGTCACAGTCTTCAAAGTGCTCACATTCTAATAGGGGAGACATGTGAAATTAAATACCTAAAAGGTAAGTATAGAGTGAGGAGATGGAAATAATCCTAGAAAGGAAGAGATCAGAAGTTTGAAGATACCAAAAGCTCTTATGCAGAAGGTGATATTTGATTAAGTTCTGAAGTTTAATTTTCAGAGAAATAGGAAATAAGGAAAAATCTTCCAGAAAAACAGTGCAAAGACTAGATATGATGTACCTTTTATGTAGAAGCATATCTGGTTCATAGATCACATGAAGGTGAGGAAAGTGTTGGTGTATTAACATAGCAAATGTTTTATTTTTACAGTCAAAAATACAATAAGGACTTGAAACTGGCAAGTTAAAAAAAACTCTCCTCATCTATTAAGCCCTTTCATCTCAGAGTATTACCCTGAATAAGCTGACTCAGTTTCCCCCACTACCTGCACAAGACTTATAAAGTATATTTTGTTGCTCTGTACCTCACTGTCTTTTTTTTATTTCAGTATTCTTCCTCTTAATCTTAATTTCATGGTTTCTTGCTATGTCTCTATTTCTCTAGCCCTCCTATTTTGGTACTTGGTCATTTTACATCTACTTCAGTGCAGGTAATCATTGAGTAAAAGACAATTAAAGTAGCAAGGGATCAGGTTGTGAAAAACTGAGGGTTTTCTATCTGATTCTGAAGGTAATAAGGATTTACTGGAGTTTCTTGACTGAGGAGTAACATGATTTCCCCTGTGTATTCTGAAAAACACTTTGGTAGTTGGGAGTAGGGTGAGACAAGGAGATAAATCATTCAGAAGTTATTAGAGTAATCCATGTGAGAGACTGGGATTCATTTCTCAACTAAGATGGTGGTTATATGTAAAGTAGGGGATGTACATGAGAGAAAGAATTTGTCATTTGAGTGGATATGTGGAGTGAATGAGACTGAGAAATCAAGGTTGTGAATTTGGGTAACTGAAAGAATGATGATGCCCTTGACTAAAGTAGAGAGGAACATCAGAACTAGTTATTAATCAGGCCCCTGACCCTACCGACTCCTGTGATGACTGAACATGATTCCAATGCAAGAATTATGGTATTAACTCACATGCTTCATCTCTTCAAATATAGGGAAATGAGGCAGAGGTAACCAGAATATAATGCATATTCTAGGTGAGACTAATCTCATATTCAATATGAGTCCCATAGCCTATTCCTTAGATACAGAATAATACTTGTATACAAATCTCTGAAACTCTTGAAGTACAGGCCTTCTAGTAACTTTGGCATTCTGGGACTTAGAACTGATGTGCTTATGACCTTACTTCAATATGAATTTCCTTTGATACAGGTATGTCTACCTTTGGTGTCCTGAGCCTTTATATTTCTGATAAACTGACATCTGTAAATGATATCTGTAATCACTGGGTCCTTAAAGGCTAAGCTTAATTCAGATATGATTATGGACTTATCTCAAGATGGGATTTATTCCTAGATATTTTAGAAATGACTTCATATATTTATATTTCTTCCTGATGGAGGAGATACATTTTTTATTTTCTTTCAATTTATTTTTTATTATATCTGAGGGCTCTGTCCAGGCTTGTGACCTGGAGAAGTCATCACTAACACAATGAAACTTAAAATATTTTGCTATAGCTATACTACTCTTATGTCTGTACTTTTATGGTTGCAGTGTTCACAAGAAAAAATCAATATAAATTTTAATGAAGAAGCAAAGGGAACAAAATCAACTCATCTTCTCTGCCATAACCATCGAGCAATACAAAATACTTTTGACCAAGTTACAAGTGTGGGTTTTGATCATGGAGATGCTGAATCAACTCTATAGTAGAACTACTGCTGTAAAAAAATATAGTCAAAAAGGTTATAAAGGCCAAAGAAGCCCTTATGATCTTCTGGAGATAGTGTACCTATGGAGATTCACACAGTTCATGAGCTGCTCAAACTATAAGTATTAAGGAGTTTACTGAAGATCCCTATATATAGAGGGGGGTAAAAGTAGGAGTTTCTATAATTTCTCATCTTATACAGGAATGTGGTTACTGGAAGTGGATAGAATGAATAATAAGGTTTACTGCACTCTGAAAGAAACTTTGATAAAGGAGGAAAAGTTATTGATGAAAGGGAGGAAATTTTTTGTGTGTGTGCACCAATGTGCACTGCAAGGTTGCATCTGGTTTTCAGTGCCTGTAGAATGAAGGACAACAGGGGAGTAGGCCACACATCTGAACTCCCTATGCTCCTTTCCTGAAAGTGAAGAGAGAGCATCAAAGGGAATAAAAGTGACAGAATAACAGAAAAAAATATTGTATATTCTTGCTTTAGGTCATAGTCATGGTTTGCATCATAAAGCAAAGCTTCCTAATTTAACATTTATGAACTTCTTAGTCCTAGGCTACTACTTGGGAAGACCTAAGAAACTTAAGTTTGTATTGGGAGTCATAAGTATTTGAATACAAATATTTGTTATATTTATAAAATGCTGATATAAAGACAGAACACAAAATTGTTTTCCTTGCCAATTCTTTATACCTTACTTTACTTTTTAAATGCAGTCTTAATGATAAAATATTTTACTTCATTATATAACAGAAAATCATTGATATTAAATTTTATAATGCACTAAAATGTCAGAAAATATTTCCTTTTAACTTATTTCATAGATGTTTATCTTACAGTAGGGAGAGTAGAAAAATAGTCATACAACAAAACACTTTGCAAATGTCTTTACATTCAACATTTATTTTCTTGTTTGTTTCTTTTTTCCTATTTCTTTCTTTTTTTGTTGTTTTTTTTTAGGTTTTTGCAAGGCAAATGGGGTTAAGTGGCTTGCCCAAGGCCACGCAGCTAGGTAATTATTTTAGTGTCTGAGAGCGGATTTGAACCCAGGTACTCCTGACTCCAGGGCCGGTGCTTTATCCACTATGCCACCTAGCCACCCCTTTCCTATTTCTTTCTAATAATGTCTGAGTAACTGAAAATTATGCCAATTAGAATATTGACATATTCGTTAGTCCAGAATTTGCATTGTCATTTATTGTAAAATATGGCAAAAATAGTTATTTTTAAATAACGAAGGACAAAATCTATGAAATTCACTGGACTTGTGCTTGTGAAACCAAATCTACCATTTTTGATCCAAAGTATTTTTTTTTCTGAAAACATCTGCCCACTACCAGCAAAAATGGCCTAGTTGATTTAGTTATCTAAATGAGTCTACTGTTTCCACTTTTAATAGCGCTAATGTCATTAGTCTTGAATATTTTATATTTTCAGAATTAATGCTAATGGGGTCTCTCCTAAAAATGTTTTGTTGTTATTGAATTATTTCAGTCATGTTTGACACCATTTGGAGTGTTTTTTCATTTCCTTCCCCAACTCATTTTATAAATAAGAAAAATGAAGCAAAAGATTAATTGACTTGTCCAAGGACACACAGCTAACAAGTATTTGAAGACAAATTTGAACTCAGGTCCTCCAAACTCCAGGACTGGGCCTCCATCCATTGAGTCACCTAGTTGCCTATAATAACATAAATAATAGACAAATGAAATAAAATGAAAATAGATCAGTTGTTTCAATCATGTATGACTTTTGGTACTCCATTTGGGAATTTCTTGGCAAAGGTACTGGAATAGTTTGTAATTTCCTTGTCTAGCTCATTTTACAGATGAGAAACTGAGGCAAATAGGGTTAAGTGACTTTCCCAAGGTCAGACACCCATCTTTCAAGTCTAGTGCTCTATCCACAGTGCAATCTAGCTGCCATAACAAATATAGACAACTTAATCTGTCAGTTGTTTTTATACAATTTTTCAATGTCAAATACTGTTCTTTGCATTTTTCTAGGGCAAATTCAAAAATATTTTTTCTACCTACATTTACAAATGGCATTGATTGCAAATCTCTAATGATTTTACTTATTTTAATCGTAATTAAAGAGAAATTGAATGAGCAATATTCTGTGATGTAGAAATTAAAATATTTTTATCATTTTATGGATGAGAAAATTGAGGCTCTGAAAAGTTATAAATTGTCTATAGTCACCTAAGTAACTATAATTACCAGAACAAGCTTTGAAACCTCTGTCATGTACCCTTACTATTGCCATTACACCATAGTAGTTAGATTGCTATATTATTAGATTTCACTTTTTCTGTGCACATATCTTCATTAAAGTTATAGGCTTACATAAGGCTTATTTTTTTGTTTTTACAAGGAAATAGGGGTAAGTGATTTGCTCAAGGTAGTTATTAAGTGTTGGAGGCCAAATTTGAACTCAGGTCCCCTGACTCCAGGGCAGGTACTCTATACACTGAGCTACCTAGCTGACCTTATATAAGGCTGATAAGAATTATTAATTAGGAATTGAGAAATTTAATGTTCGTAGCATCTTTAAAACATAAAAACTATCAAATTTTTTGTCATGATCAAAGTAGGGGATATTTATACAAAACATCTATTCATTCAAACAAAATGCAAATTCAGGAAAATAAACTATTGGTTAAACTAATTGTGCATTTAAGGTGACTGATCAAGCTATGTCAAAATGAATGATAGAACTAAAGTATATGGAAGTGATTATAATTATTCTTTTATACATATAAAACATATAAAATATTTTGATCTAGAATAACAATATACTATATGAGCTACACATAGCCAGGTATTAGGGGCAGCTAGGTAGCACAGCAGATGGAGCACTGACCATGGAGTCAGCAGTACCTGAGTTCAAATTCAGACTGAGACACTTAATAATTACCTAGCTGTGTGGCCTTGGGCAAGCCACTGCCTTGCAAAAAGAAATAGCTATTTTAATTTACCTAGATGAACCAGAGAATATGACTAGAGAAGAAGACTCTTTTCTCCCTTGAGCCCAAAATGAGCAGTACCTTTTTGATCATAAAAGAAACATTCAAGACCACTGACTGAATCCAGTGCTAAAAATTAAATAATACATGTGGAATGAGTCTGAACTTCCAATCATCTGTAATATAATAATCTGTAAATAAAGTAATAATCTGTAAATGAAGTATCAAACTAAAAATGAAAAGTATAATCCCAATTGTATCTTTCAATTCAGCATCACAATTTCATCAATATAAAATATTAAATAAAATACAATTCAATTATGATCTTTGTGTTTTAATTTTCTAAGCTCTATACTTTTATTTGTTCCTATTTAATGTGAAAAAAACATCAAAACAGGAGATATTGTTCATTTCGAACTCAAAAGTAAAGGACTTTAAATACTACTAATACTCCACTAAAATAATTTCAATGAAAACATTTTGAAAATAAAGCTTTTGCTTTCAGTACTCCTATCCAATATTTTTTTTAAATTTTAAAAATTAAAAAATAAGCAGTGGAAATGGGAAAGTTAAAATCTCTCTGTTTGAATATAGTATTGCCATATATTTGAAAAACTCAAGACATGCAACAACAAAAGTTGATGATTTTATAATAGCTAAGAATCAAAATACAAAATTTCTCTAAACTATTATTAAAATAGAGACAAATGATGGAAATATCAAAAACCATAGCCAAAATATCAAATATTTAAACATTTATCTATTAAACTTTTACATTATGTTTATGTATATTTATGCACATATATGTGAGTATATATATATATATATATATATGTATATATATATATATACAATCAGTGAAACATAAGTGGACTCAGAAAACATAAAGCACTCTACCAACTTCTATCTTTCACTCCGAAACTACACAATAAATATAAATAAATACTTCTCTTCCAGGATGTGGGAGACATGGGGCAAGCTAGATGCCACAGTGGTTAGAGTACTGGCCCTGGAGTCAGGATGACCTCAGTTCAAATCTGGCCTCAAAGACTTAATAATTGCCTAGCTGTGTGATCTTGGGCAAGTCACTCTTAACCCTATTGCCTCAAATAAATAAAAATTTTAAAAAACTTATAATAAAAAGAATGTGGGAGACACAATCTGCCTCCCCCTCTGTAACACCTTAGCCTCTGGGGAGGGGTCAGGATTAAGTTTATAGTTGAGCTCAGTTCCATTTTAAAGTTGAATACCCTCCTTGGGTTTGAGTCCTAGATAACACTTCTCTTCTCAGTATTTCAGTTCATGGCACACTGCTAGGAATAGGTCTGCTGAAAAGACAGGGAGAGCCATTACTCACCCATTTAAAAAATATATATGAGTAGTCAATCAAAGGGGCTACCCCATCCACGTGATTAGCACACAGTAGATTCCAAATTAGGCAACCTGAGATGTTCAAAGACAGATTACATTAATTTAAGGATTTTCTTAAAAGTATCCCATAGACTGTCAGGAAACTGCTGAGATTATCTATTTCAGCCATCTAATTTAAAAGATGAAGAAACTGAGAATTAGAAAAGTAATGTCATTCTCTTTCTTTCTCCCCACATATCTCTCTATGTAATTAGTGTAAACATGTGTATGGATGTATAGCTAGGTATATATGTAGACATCTATTTAAATATAGTCTCTATCTATCTATCTTATCTAGTCAATTATAAAAGATTTATCCTAACCTATCACTCTTAGAGTTCCTTTTGCTCTAGACTCAGTTACTTGGTTTCAAGTTCAAGTGAGAATGTTTAGGCTCCTTTTTTTTTTTCTTACATCCATGGCTTATTAAATATCCATTGTAGATAGATCTTTACGTAACCAAAAGCAGAAGTAAAAAAGGTGTTCAATATAACATTTTAGTCAGGTATCAGACGCATATGTATTTCTAATATAAAAAATACTAAATAACACTAAATAACACAAAAGAATAACAACAAACATGTATAAAATGACTTAAAGAACAATTTAAGTGGTTAAAATTATAACATCTTTAAAGGTTTGATACATAATTGTATAAGAAATTAAATAGTTTGCAGGGATCCAAACTGATTAGTCAGTTTTCATTTGACCTATACTCTCTATTGTCCAAGCAATTCCCAAGTCCAATTCCCAGTTCTGGTTAAACAGGTCAGGTTTGGAACAGTATTCTTATTAGTGGTCCTTAAGAGTGCTAGAGTAATTTCTGGGGACTCCTTTCCTTAGCACCAATAAACTCCAACCTAATGATATTCCTGCCTTAAGATAGATGCTTACAAAGGAAGTCTGTTGCATTTATAAAATGATTCAAGAAACACCATCCTGTGAAAAGAGATTGTAAAGATAGCTTTTGGAAGAGTCTTGGTGATAGAGAGAAATACCTTAGAGAGACTATGGAACATGGGTTCTGGTCTTTTGTTCATGTGGTTAAGATAAGTCTTTTATAATTGACTAGATTAGATAGATAGATAGATAGATAGATAGATAGATAGATAGATAGATAGAGACTATATTTAAATAGATGTCTATATGTATACCTAGCTATACATCCATACACATAAATACATATAGATGGCTGAAATAGATAATCTCAGCAGTTTCCTGACAGTCTATGTAAGAAAATCCTTAAATTAATTTAATCTGGCTTTGAGCATCTCAGTTTGCCTAATTTGGAATCTACTGTGTGCTAATCATGTGGATGGGGTAGCCCCTTTGATTGACTACTCATATATATTTTTAAATGGGAGAGTCTTTTCAGCAGACCTATTCTCAGTGATTCCTAGTAATGTGCCATGAACTGAAATACTGAGAAGAGAAGTGTTATCTAGGACTCAAACCCAAGGAGGGTATTCAACTTTAAAATGGAACTGAGTTCAACTATAAACTTAATCCTGACCCCTCCCCAGAGGCTAAGGTGTTACAGAGGGGGAGGCAGATTGTGTCTCCCACATTCTTTTTTATTATAAGTTTTTTAAAATTTTAATTTATTTGAGGCAATGGGGTTAAGAGTGACTTGCCCAAGGTCACACAGCTAGGCAATTATTAAGTGTTTGAGGCCAGATTTGAACTGAGGGCATCCTGACTCCAGGGCCAGTGCTCTATCCACTGTGGCATCTAGCTGGCCCCGTGTCTCCCACATTCTGGAAGAGAAGTATTTATTTCTATTTATTTTATAGCTTCTGCGTGAAAGTTCCACTGTGTGACATAAACATAGTTAAATCCAAACCATTAGAAATTAATAACATTTTAAACATTTGAAAATAAAATCTTTTGTAACTGGGACAAATGTTCTGTTTTAGACGGTGTTCCTATTTTTTGTTCTACAACCATCTGCATAGAAGTAAAAGAGCAAATGACATTTAGTTGAGCCTAGTTATTTCTAGTTTGGTTATTATGTTTTCCTTTTCAAATTCTACTGCACCACAGGTTCCTGAAAGTAAAAAAGCAAACATATTTTATCATTCTAGAATATCTGCAGTTATAATATTGTTTGTGTCATAGAAACTGTTTATGTCTTTTAAAGACAGCGCAGTAAAATTTTTAAAAAGCATGATTTCTGAAGTTAGAAATGCACTTGCCATTTAATCTCTTAATTCTTCAGTTTTCTCATATATAAAATTAAGGACACGGACTAGGTCCCTTCTAGCTCTAAATGCCCAATCATTCTCAAAGAGGATCAATGACATCAGATGTTTTAACTAGATTTAAGTGAGGTTGAGTTGTACAGGGTCATCAGCATCACTCTCTCCTACAAAGTCCAGAGTCGATAAATCCACATGACTATGACCCAAATGCAGAAGGAGACCTTAACTTTTTTAAGTTATGGCTTTTCCCAGGTCTTCAGTTTGCTTGAGGCAATATTCATTTAATAGTTAAAGTTTAGGTAAGAACCTAGTTTACCTTCAGAAAAGAATCCCTGATTTTATAAGTCATTCTATGAGCACCCCCAGTAAAGTAGGAAAGTTGTACAAAAAAAATTTCCACTTTGTATTTTCTGTCAGGAATCAGGATAGTCAATATCAACCTTGCTACAATGTCTTTTATTATATTTTTATAATCTGGTTCTTGTACAGAAGGCACAGTTTATGCCTGAAAACATTCTCTTTTTTTTTAGGTTTTTGCAAGGCAAATGGGGTTAAGTGACTTGCCCAAGGCCACACAGCTAGGCAATTATTAAGTGTTTGAGACCAGATTTGAACCCAGGTACTCCTGACTCCAGAGCCCGTGCTTTATCCACTGCTCCACCTAGCCGCCCCTACCTGAAAACATTCTTAATGTCTGATTGTTTTTCTTTTGTTTCCAAAGGAATCAGAGGCATTTTGAAGGGATGTCTTAACTATAATATCAATTGGATTTTGGATTTAAGTGAAACAGATTATATAAAGTTGTCAACTCCACTCCCTTCCAGAATCATTAGAAGTCCAGTGGCAAGATAGAAGTCAAAACAACTGGTGATGGACCAGGATGAGGTTGATGATCTTGGCATCTTCAATATCTAACCAAGCTTGAAGTGTCCCATAGCTCCTGCTTAAATCACCTTCCTAGCCATTGGAACAAATTGTTTTCATCCACCTATTTCTGTTGGAGGACATCTTCACATGTTTGAAGTAGATATCCCCCTAACTCAGTGAAGGGCTTGAGACAAGTCAGTTACCTTCAAATTGATGCAGCCCTTCTGCTGAGATGGTTGACCAGGGTATATCAATATATAGCCACAGATGGATGAGCAGCCCTAAGAGGCTTTGGTAATCCCTCTTACCAGAATTGCTAGTCCTCCTTGAACACCCAGTAAATCCTTTAATGCCTGTTAGAGCTTTACAGAACTTGCACTTTTCCAGCATGTCCATTTGGAACCTAGAATCATCCTCAAAACATAACAAGGTAACTTTCATAGTACAATAAATTTTCAAAGTAAGACTTTTGTGGAGGATCTTTCGTGTATTTCTAATACACCTTTTAATACAAGGACCTGTGGTTAATGGGAAGTTAATGAATTTTGCTCATTTGACAAATAATTTGTTACAGCCTTGGTATTGTAAATAATGTATTTTAATAATAAATAATTATTGGCTTATACTATTTGTTCTCCATCACAAAAATATTGTTTTTATGAGAAGTTCAATATTCTTGTAATGAAGGGTAAACTTCCATGAAGAAACTATCTTTGTTAACTCTGAGAGAGAATCTGTAAAATATATTTATAGTCCCATAATATAAACATTCACTAGTATCCTAAAAGGCTTTATTTTGGGAAGGATCAAGGAAGTGTCGTAATCAATTTGACATACTGGTCCAACACTTCTGGATCAATAGAGAATATCTACAAAAGATCATTTGAAAACTCTAGAGGAGGAAAATAACAAGTTTTTCCAAAGTGTTCAGTGTGACAAAAGTTTTTCTCTAGCCAAAGAATGGGCTTGCTTCAGCTCTCATTTGATGATGAATATGTGTCCCTATATTTTTATAAAGACAATGCTTATGACAACCTCATGCTATGTAAAAAAGAAAAAAATAATATTTAGGACTATATTATATCAAAGAATTCAATTATTTGTATCTCAATCATAAAGGAAAAACAAAGAAAATGAATTTTATCAATAGTGACATTAGAAATTTTTGTCAGACTAAAGTCTCTTTGTCTATGCTACTTACCTGACTCAAATTTTAGTTAAATATTCCAACTATTTACTATTTACATTCACCCATTTTAAATTTCAATTTCAGCTATATGAAAAACCTGTTTTTAAATGGTATTTTTGGTGTTTTGATGTTGCTGTTGTTTAAGCTAAATCTTTTGGCATATAATTCTCTACTCACATGTCCTGGGAGTCAGACCTATCCCTATAGTTTTGTAAATGAAGAGGAAAATTTCTCAAATTACAATACTGCAAATTTTAAGCCATCTAAAAGAAGGTTTTCTTGTGCTAACCAGGTGCACCTGGTGTGAATGTGTGGCTGTCCCATATTGAGAAACCATTTATTTCACAGTTAGGCTCAACACACAGAAATAAACAGCCATATGGCCAAAAAAAATCTTACTCTTTACTGCTTCATTTTATTTGTTTCAAAATAGTGCAATGCCACAAATCCAGAATATTAACAATGTTCCATCTGGAGGAATGAAAGTTTTGGAGCCCTAAACCAGCATGATAACATTCTTGCAAAACTTCAGAACTTCAATCTATGCTATACTTGGAAGGGCCTTATGTCAAACCAGCATGCCTTCTTAATGCAACACTAGTGCCTCAATTAAAACTGTGCACATGATGGGAAATATTAATACAACAAAACAACATTTAGGAAAGCAAGTTGGAAAGCAATTATATAATATCTAAGTGCTTGTTATATTTAGAACACATTGCATTTGGGAACCCACATTACAGCGTTCCTTTGCACCAGAATTTGGAAACACAGCATACACAAATTCATTGTATATGGAAGTTAGAGGGGAACTGAAAAGGCCATCTCTTTAAAGTCATATTTAAAAAATAATTTCCTATATAAAATATTTTATAGGACTGAATAACAGAATGGAAGAGAGTATAAATGAGAGCAAGGTATATTTATTAATTGCCTATATGATCAGTGAAGGGATCATAATTCCTAGAGTTTCCTCAGGACAAAAACAAGAAACTACAGAAGTATGGGAAAAGAGGAAGAAAAGAGATACTAAAACTAGGAGACTAAAAGCAGAAATCTCAAATTAAAGAAGGGAGGAAAACATGATGAAGAATGCTCAGATGGAGGAAGAGATCTATGTCTATAATTGTAACTGGAGATGTCAGAATGGATTTGAAGTGGGTCAGTTAAGGAGGTATATTGGGAGATTATCTTCTCTGAGAAGACACAGGGTAACTTCTACCATGTAATATTATTGCTGTCTAAAGATTGCCTCCCCAATGTCCTATGGTGCTTAGGGTTCAGTTTCAAAGGAAATTTTAAAGCCTCTTCTTTAATGTAATTTCCATTGATAAAATGATTAGAGTTTCTGAAGTTGAATCATTTAATAATGTCAATGACTTTGGTGGCAAGAAATTTTTTTTGAGTCTTCAGTAACTATGACTATAGCACCTACTGGAATAGTTACAAAGAGACATCTACACAGGTTTTACTTTCCAGGATTATGAAGGATCTCTAGCATTGTTAAGGATGCTGGTTTCAAGTTCTTGGACCAGTTTCATCAGAATGTCAGGCCAAGCCATCTGATCATTAATAATTCAAGGGGACTACTGATTACTCACATTCTGACAGGAAAAATCATAGTCTTAAGTTGAAGAATGAGACCCAAATATTTGGACAAAGTCCATGGGAATTTGTGTTGCTTGACTATATATATAATAGGAGTTTAAATTTTAGGGGCTTTTTCCCTTCTTTAATGGAGGCAAGGTGCAATGAGAGAAAATAAACTATTGCTAATTAAAATTTTCAAAAATAAAATTATAGACCCACTGATCTTTTCTAGCTCTCTAGAAAAAGTGATCTCACATTAACTAAATGGCATATATACTACCTTCAATGTCCCAGAAAACTTAGATTTAATCAATGTCTTTCTTTTGTTAGGTATTTAATCCAAAACATTTTAAATTTTAACTCAGATAACTTTACTAAAACTTGGACAATCATAGATAGAGTTGATGAGACTTGAAAAAGACTAACAGAAGCTGGAAGACCAAGGCCAATCAGTCCTTGAGAATTTTAATTTGCTCTATCATTTCATTAATCTTCAGTAAATCTGAAATAAAGGGGGAAATTATTATATTAGCAGTGTTTATTTGAATTACCTTAATTCAACATTTTATAGCACCATTAAATAGAAATCTTACAGTCTTGATACACGATCAAAGTTTTTCTATTTATTGTTTTTAGAGTCTGATCTACCAAAAGGACAAAATAAAGGACAGTTATGTACAGAAAAATGCTTTTTTGTGATATTGTAAAGATCAGCAATACAAATGGTTCTCTGAATATATCATGTGATAAAATGATATAGAAAAGAATTGTATTTCAGATAACTGTTTTCAGTTCTGGTTTTTTAACTTAACAATAAGTTTCTACAGTTTGTTACCAGAATAATTAAAACTAAAGTAATTTAATGTTACCAAAATTAATTTCATTTTATACCAAAAGCAATATAATGACCCTTAAATCCATGTTGTAACTTCCCTGTCATCTTTTTTGGGGTTTTTTTTTTTTGCAAGGCAATGGGATTAAGTGACTTGCCCAATTGCACAGCTAGATAATTAATAAGTTTTTTATTTTATTTTATTTTTTTAGGTTTTTGCAAGGGAAACAGGGTTAAGTGGCTTGCCCAGTGCCACACGGCTAGGTAATTATTAAGTGTCTGAGACCAGATTTGAACCCAGGTACTCCTGACTCCAGGGCCAGTGCTTTATCCATTACGCCACCTAGCTGCCCCTAAATTAATAAGTTTTTGAGGTCAGATTTGAACTCAGGTCTTCCTGACTCCAGGGCAAGTGCTCTATCCATTGGGCAAACTAGTTGTCCCACCTCCTTATCACCTTAAGGGAGCATATTTTGAACAAAAGGTTATGAGTTCAGCCACCGTTGTTCTAAGCTCTCAGTTAGGAAAATTCCTAATGCTTAGGCAATGGTTGACCTTGATCTAATATATTTGATTATTAAACATCAAATTAAGATGTGATTGTTCATGTGTGTGTTTTTGTGTGTGTGTGTGTCTCTGTGTGTGTGTGTGTGTGTGTGTGAAAGGATCTAAGAGATAAAACTAAGGAATGCATACACCTCCTCAATACTTCCTTTCTCTGTCACAGTTCAATTCTAACTTCTCTTTCTGCTACTAGTAGACCTAAGATATCAGGTCCTTGATTCCATTTTATATGATTCATTTCTTCCTCTCCTTTTGTCATCCTCAGAATCTCTATTTCTAGTTGTGAAGTAATTCTTCCCTTTTGTACAAATTATTTAGGACATTACTGAGACTCTCACACAAGTTTTCATTGATTTAAGGTTATATAGTTCCTGTTCACACTCACCATGACTTGGCAAAATAATCAGTAGAGACCTACTCTAATAAAATGTTCTAATTATTTTATTAATAAAAATACCACTTCTTTTGTTCTCAAATGTATGATACAAAGATATTACTGATTTTTGAGAAATTTGTTAAATTAAAAAAGTAATGATTTGATGTGTAAGTTGAATTTACTTATCTGTTAACATGATGTTGCCCTCTAGAATTTAAGTTCCTTGAGTATATAAGATGTCTCACTTTCGTGTTTTTATTCTCACCATCATGTCTGGCACATAATAGTCATTTAATAAACATTTCTTGATAGAATGATTGGTTGAATAAACTGCAATTGAGACAATTCATTCCAAATGCAGTACTATTTATTTAATTCTTCTCTCCTCTCTCCTCATTCTTTCCTATTAACTTTTATTTGATCTTTTGCCATAAATGCCCTCTTTGTATTTCTATAATGGCTGTTCCACAAGATGTGAGAATTAAAATAATAATTACAATAATAGCAGCAATATATAATACTTTAAAATATACAGAATTCATAATGCCATTTTATGGTAATGAAAACACCATGAAATTGATACTGAAAGTATTATCTGCTCCATTTTATAGATACAAATGTATAAGCTCAGTACAATGAATTAATTGCTCAGGTTTCCTTATTAAGTAAGAATAAGAGAATCCTAAACTTTTCTGGCTCTCATTCTATTCACAAGATCAAGTTATTGCTCATTCTTGCCTGATTTTCAAAGAAATAAGTTCATCTTCATGGACTTCTCATTTTATGTGGGTTTATTAACCTTTCTTAAACTTTTAATGTTTGATTAATGTGTATGTCAATTGTCCTCATCTTTTGACTTTTCAGTTCAAATAATTAAACTTTCTTCCAAACAATACAATCAATACAAAAAAAGTAGGAAAATTAATGAGTGAGAGACTGGGTCTAATCCTAGTTTACTTCTGTCACTTCCATCATCTCAAAATGCAGAAAGATATGCCAAGTAAAATAAAAGAATAATGACCACTGAACCTTAATGCCAGAAGTGAGACAACCACCGCAACAAAATAGTATCAGTTAGAATTCACCAAAGTGGCATAAGATTGGTAGAAGGGTGACCATATAATGACTTCTCTACAGCCAAATATGGTATATATGATGACCTACTCCAAATATGAATTGTTAGAAAACTAATGTAGAACCAACAATTTTAGGGCGACTCAAAATGTAATTTTTATCCTTAAATATAAAATCAGAAAATGCTTTTGTACATTTGTTCTTCCCATTTTATTTTTTAATTCTCATATCCCCATTTAAAATAAATATTTGTTAATATCAAGAATTTTTTGATAAAGGTAAAAGAGAAAAAAGTGGCTAAATTTAGTGCATCTAAAAGTAGTGATAGCTATTTGTAATTCAAGAAATTAAGCCATTAGGAATAAGAAACACAGTGCCTAGAACTAAAACTTGACCTTTGGGATGAAGAAGATTTATATTGGCCATAACATGTTTTACCCTATATATATTATGCCGTTACAAATGCAAAAGGGCCCTAAGGTCCCAGAGGTAATTTTCTTACAATAGGTACATTTTCTGAGTTCTAACAAGTAAAATAATTGCAGCGCCATCCTATACTTTCTCATATTTTTTCCCCTTTGAATATCATTATACTTGCGCATAGATTTTGTCTTTCATTTTCTAATCCTTTTTTGTTGTTGAACATGGCACTATGAGTTCAATTTGAATTAGGAAAATCAAGTTGTCTATTCTGTTTCATTCATCATCATCATCATCAACTGAAAACATTCTAGAATAAAGATATATTATGTATTATCTTGTTATTTTTGGTAATGATATATGTAGCAGAAAATAAATAATGGAAAAACCTAGAATTGAACTTTATAGTTAAAATAGTTTATAGTAAACATTTGCCTCAGCATAGAAATCCTTTGAGGATTGTGCAATCTTTTATCAGCAAAAATCAGAACTTAGAGTAAAACTATATTTATATTCTCCTTGGATATAGTGTGAAGGCCATAGAAGGAAAATTTCATTGTTCAGAAGATATAGATTGTTCACATAATATAAAATTATAAAAATATAAAAACTTACCTCAAATATCCTGAACATAATGAATAATTAAAACTGAACAGGGGAAACTCTCATCTTGACATTTTAAAGGAACAAGTAAATCTGATAAAACAAATTTCTCCTGAGAAAAATGGAGAGCTTTTTTGTTTTCACATATTAACCACATTCTATCCATTCTTTAAATTTGAACAAATAGAGGTGATACTATTAAGGGTCATTAAGAAAGGCAAGGCAGGTTATATATTTTCCCCTCTTTTTAACTTGGGATAATGAAAAAGCAACTATAAAGCCAAAAATTTCATTATCATTCACAGCTTCCTCCTCACCACCAGAATCAAAACAAAATAAAATAAACAGAACTATCTTGCATAATGCCATCTTACATAATTCTAGTTATGCCTTAAAGCATCAGGAGATCCTCAGTTGAGTCAACTAGAACTGGAGCAACTGCCCTGATTATGTATTTCAGGCATAGGAAGTCTACCTCTAATGAAAGAGGGTTCCCTTTTTTGCATTCATTGGCTCATTAAGAAAACCTGGGGAATTTTTTTTTTATTTTTACACTTTGGGGAATTAGTAAAAGGAAGTGTTTAACATATGATATGAACTGGGCAAAGAAGATTATCCAGTTTTAGCAATTTAATAACATTTTAACAACTAGTTTGGAGACTAATAACTAAGCTTTGTCCAAACATAAAGTAATTTTGTAAACTTTCTAATACAACAAGCAATATTTCATATAATCTTGAAAATATTTATTCAAACAGTCATATTACATTCAATCTTCTTTCTGGTGACTGTCCTTACAATGCAGAAGCTCTCCATGCTGCTCCCAAATGCAACCAAATGTTCAGCTGTATGCTGATTATGTCTCTTCACAAACCTCTTTCCAGACACAGTTATCTATTCAGGAAAGAAACACAAAAGAGTATGGAGTTGACAGGTCCCAAACATGAACTCCTCAAGTTGAGTCCCTGTCACTAGTTTCCATGAGAGGGAGTAATCATCATGATACCAAGTCCTTTCCTTCCCCCCTTTAGAGTTAAATACAGCCTTCTGGATAGTTAGAAGCTTGAAGCACAAGACAAAAACTTTTTTTTTCCTTTTTTTAACAGATGCTGTTCTCATCTACTTTGCAGTTTTCATAAAATATGATAGAACTATCAAGAAATCACTCAACACATTTCAACTTATTCTAAAATGCCTAGCTACTTCAGTATTGGCTAGCAACAGCAAAAGGTCCAAGCAGTAAGTTACCATATCTTCTAACACCAGAAAGTTTCAATGAATTTGTGTGTTCGTTCTCTTGGATGTCCACTCTAGACTCATTCAGCCTCAGTATACTTTTCTCTGGTTAAATTATCTTCAGAAAATCAACAGGAATACATTTGGCACATTTCTCCATATCTGTAATCCTCTAAGAAGGTTTTCTGAGTTCAAAAAGAGTCTGGAACATTGTTACATGAATTGTATCTTGACCTCTTAATAATACTATAAACTAAAGATAGACTACTTGGAAAATATATATATTCTCAGACTTACAGGTTTAAGGGGTGATGAAGGCTTAAGCCTTGTCTGGTGAACTTGAAGGTCATAATCATCCTCTCCTAAAATAATGGAGTTATATAAATTCATCAAACAAAAACCTTTACAAAAATTATCCCAGTTTATTGTTTATTAAGAATTCTAAATGCAGGGCCAGCTAGGTGGTGGGTAGGATAGAGCACTGGCCCTGGAGTCAGGAGTACCTGAGTTTAAATCCAGCCTCGGACACTTAATAATTACCTAGCTGTGCGGCCTTGGGCAAGCCACTTAATCCTATTTGTCTTTCAAAACCCTAAAAAAATTCTAAAAGCATGTCAAGAATAAAAAGAACTGTGGAAAAAAAAGATATTTTTAAATAAAAATCTATAGAGAATGAAGATTAAGAATGGTAAAAAAGGAATAGGAAAAACTTTGTTTTCCCACTCAGAAAGAAAATAAATCAAACAAACCTCTAATTACAAAGGAAGTCTGACATCTGATACTCTCCCAAGAGGGATTACAAACCTAAGGTTGAATGGAAGTCATCATATCAACTTTATGTGAGAATCAAACTATCCTGAGTGAAAGTCCAATGTGAAAGTGCAGAAAACTTTTCACATGTCTGCCCATATAAGAGGAAAAAATTTTCTTGAGCAACCTGAACACAGACCAAATAATTCTTTTAGCTTCCTGTCACACAGAACCCCTAAAATTTCCCCAACAAATTCCTTCCATTGAATAAAACAACACAAATGGGATTTCAACAAATTTAATTCAAAGAGAAAAGAATAGCAGATGAGCCCTAAACATGTGAGACATCAGTCCCTTACTAGGTAAGACCTCACATCTATCATGGATGAGGGATTTAAAGAGACAATGTGTGTGAGACAAGAGTGGAAAGGACTGAGTCACATGTATTCATCTTCTTCTTCTTCTTCTTCAATCTCCAGGCCTAAGGGAGACTCCACTGCTGCTGAAAAAATTCATTTGTTTGTTCACTTGAGAATATTCTGTCTTTCCATTTCCAATTGCTACTCCTTGCTATTAAACTGACAACTGTGTTCAGTCCTTGATTCTTACTGAAGCCACCCATTTTGCTGTAATCGAAACTAAGGTTATATCAAGGACACATATGGAAGACAAATGTGAAAAACTCCTAATTTGTAATTCAGCAGAATGTAGCATTATAGCCATTAGTAAAAAATTAAAACTATATGCATAATTGAATTTGAAGATGTAATTAAAGTAAATTTTCCTAAGTGGAATGCAAAAATCCCTCTAAAAATGAATAGAATTCATAAGTCATCAACAATAAAACATTCAAAAAATTATATATATAAGGGAATATGATTAAAAATATATTAGGTTAGATATCATATTTCCTGAAAAATACTTTGAAATTACTCATTTGAGAAGGAATAGACTTCTTTTTAAAAATAGCAAAGAAAAAACTTTGTAGATACAAAAGACTATCTATTCCATACTTTAGTCTCTTCAATTATATTATATCATTGGAAAAATTTTTCAATGAAATGTAATAACTAAAGAGATTGCTACTAAAAGTAGAAGAAGAAATTCAGACTCAATGATAAGTAACTGAGTGCTCAATGTTAAGGTTTTTAACACTCATACAAATGCAGACATACCCATACAACTATTGTGAACATGCTAACAGAGAAGTTTTATTCATTTTTATATAATATAAAACAAATTAGGCAAAAATATAGTCATTACGATTATCACAAAAGAGCAGAGAATCCTCCACAAAGTTCTACTTTGATGTTTCATTATGATATGGAAGTAATCATAGGTTTTCAAACATCACAACAATGAATGGAAAATTCTGGCAAATCTATCAATCTGAAGTGTCTTTAGAGCAAAGGCTCTAGGTCTGGTAGTGAGGTTTAGTGATTAGAAAGAATTGAAATGGACAATCAAGTTCTCTCTCCTTCCAGAGCAGAAACAATTAAAGTGCCTCCCATAGCATACAATTCTTTGGGGAAATATATTAGTGTCCATCAGAAATATCAAATGCCTTTAACTAAACTGCATACATATATATATATAGTTAGTATCATTATTATAATAGTAAGTGTTGGAGATTAGGCTCATTGACAAAAAATGGGGACCATGATCTCATGCTGTTAGGGTGGACTCAGGATCATATGATCCCCTTAACAAGGATAAAACAACTTTATTTTGTTCCCATCTCTGAAATATCAGTATAGCATGATTCCTCAGAATAGCCTTATGGTGAGAACCTGTGGTGGGAATTGGTAGAGCCACCCAGCAATTCCAGAGCTCTCAGTCCACAGATGGCAATGGGAATAAGGGAGACTGCAGAGGTGTCTCTGCCTGCTCTCCCTGGGAAAGGACTCTTCTATTTGCCCAAACTCAGATCCAGGTTGCAGTCTGGGCTCACACACCACCATAGGTGAGCAGGGCCCCTCCTCACAACTCCAGGGTAGAGGGGAGAGCCTGTGGTCATCCACATACCAGAGCACAGGCAAGAAAGCAGTTAGAGCCTCTCATAAGACCTTGGAAGAATTAAGGTCCCTTGGATGGTCCCCAAAACCCCCAAAGACTTGGAAGTGTGGTAAACCAGTCATAGGCTGAGGAATTGAGCAAACAACAGAAAAAATAAGAATCTGACCATAGACAATTACTCTGGTCTCCTGGAAGACAAAAATACATACTAAGAAGATGACAAAGTTGAAGTTTCCATATGGAAAACCTTCAAGAGAAATAGAAAATGGGCTCAGGCTATGGATGAGCTCAAAAAAGACTTTGAAAAGCAATTAAGGGAGTAGAGGAAAAATTAGAAGGAGAAATGAGAGTGATATAGATAAATCACGAAAACCAAATCAGCAGCTTTGGTAAAAGAAATACAAAAAATATTGAAGAAAATAATATGTTAAAAACCAGTTTAGGCCAAAATGTAAAAAGCAACACAGAAGGCAAATGAGGGAAAGAATGCCTTAAAAAGCAGAATTTGCCACCTGGAAAAGAAGATTAAAAAGCTCTCTGAAGAAAATAACCCCTTCAAACTGTGCCAAATTACATACATACATACATATATATATATATATATATATATATATATATATATATATATATATATATATATATAAAAATGTGAAATATCTTATTGGAAAAACAACTGACCATGAAAACAGATCCAGGAGCTTAGATTTCATTTTTCAAGAAACAATGCAGAGATTTCCATCCTGTCTTCCAGGTAAGATGGCAGGGAGAGAAGACAGGCACTGTGCTAAGGTCTCCTGGTCTTCCCACATATATAACATGAAACAAACCTCTTAACAGAAATTCCATCAACAAAACACAGACAAAGAAGCTAGGAGAAGAACATCTACAAACAAGGTCTGTCTTCAGGTATTGTGGTGAGCTGATAGTGGAGAGCAAAGAGCCAGCAGGGATGGTGGGGAGAGCCAGAGGAACCTAAGAGCAGCAGCACAGGCTTTGACTGTGGGAAAAGTGGTCTGGGATGCTCCAGCAGGACTGGAGGGTGAGTCCCACCGGAAAAAAGTTGCAGAGAGCAGCTGGACAACAAACTGCTAGACTCTGCTAGTCTGAAGGACTGTGGACTCCATACTTTCATTTCAGCAGAGTGCTCTTCTCAGAACAAACACAGTAACATCTCCCCCCAGTTTCAGGTGTGGGCAGCAGAGTGCCCTCAGCTGAATAAGGAGAGTCATTACCTTGCCCCAAGGTCCAGCCTACATTATTCAAGGATAAAAGTATCCAGCAGTGCCACCCACCCCCCTCCAGGCCTAGGGAGAGGGCATTCAAATCAAGGTCACAGACACTCCAGAGAAAGCATCCAGAACTCCCTACTGAATGGCCCACTTGGAGTTATTAAGCCAAGTGAGCAAAGCATCTAGGGAGCTTAACAGCAAATCTCTATGAACCAGACACTACTCCAACACAAGATTTTAGGAAAATGAAGAAAGGCCTAAGAAAAGGCGGTCCAGAGAAAGCTACCTAGAAGACAAAGACCCTAACTCAGAGAAATCTAGAACATCTGAGGAGAATATGATTTGGTCTCTAGCCCACAAAGTCTTCCTTGAAGAAATGAGGAAGGAGTTTGAAAATCAATTGAAATATTTGGGAAAAGAAATCCTAGAGAAACTTAATACCTTGCAACAAGAAAACAAATCCTTGGAAAATACAATTGGACAAATGCAAAAAGAAAATAATTCTGTCACAACCTCAATTGGACAAATGGAAAACTCTTTCAAAAATAGAATTGACCAATTGGAAAAGGAATTGCAAAAGGTAAATGAAGAAAATTCTTATCTAAAAAAATGGAGTCTGTGGGAACTAACAACTTCATGTGATAATAAGAATCTGTTAGACAAAACAAAAAAATTGAAAAACTAGAAGAAAATGTAAAATACCTCAATGGAAAAGGCACTGATCTTTGGAATACAACCCAGAGAGAGAACTTAAGAATCATTGGGCTTTCTGAATATACTGAAGAGAAAAAAGCCTGGACTTAATATTACAGGATTTAGTGATGGAAAATTGCCCTGACATCAAGGAAGCAGAAGGCAAAATAATTATTGAAAGAATACATCGATCCCTCTAGAAAGAGATCCCAAAATGAAAACAAGGAATATTGTGGTCAAATTCCAGAACTATCAGATAAAAGGAGAAAATTCTGTAAGCAGCCAGAAAGAAGCAATCTAGATAGCAAGGAACCACAAGACCTGGCTGCATCAACATTAAGGACTTGGAATGCAACATTCTAAAGAGCAAGATAATTTGGAATGCAGCCAAGAATTCACTAGCCCCCAAAACTGAGCCTTCTCTTCCAGGGGAAAATATGGACATTTAATGAAGTAGGAGACTTCCAACTTTTCCTGATGAAAAGACCAGAGCTAAAAATAAATTTTGGATTTCAAACAGGAGATACAAGAGACACATGAAAAGGTTAAAAAAGGGTAAATAAAAAACCTGCTATCCAATAAGCTAAAACTAACTATATCCCCTCCTGGGAGAAAGACTCTCATAATGCTAAAGAATTTTAACTCTATTAGACAGAATACACTTAGCTAGAAATAATGGACACTCATGAATTAACCATGACTGATAGAATGATTTAAAAAATATATCTTTAAAAGGGAGGACAGTAAAGAGACAGGAGGATGGACAAGATTGAATGAGGCAAATCACATTACATAAGGAGGTACAAAGTACCTATTGCAATAGAGGGGAAGAAGGGAAGAGGTAAGAACTGCCTGAATCTTACTCCCATCACACTTGGCTTAAAGAAAATATACACATAATCTGTCAAGTTAAGAAACTTATCTTACCTTGCAAGTATTAAAAGGGGAATGGGGAGTGGAGAAAAAGAGGAATAACAGAAGGAAGGGAAGGAAGGAAGAAGGAGCAAAGGGAAAGGGGAAAGAAATGTGAGGGGACATGGATATGAGACAGCAAACAGAAGGTGGTGGTATTTACAAACAAAATACTGGGGAATATGGATAAATTGAAAAGGGGGGAATACAAACAGAGGAAGATAGGATGAAGGGCAATAAAGAGTTAGTTATTATAACTTGGAATGTGAATGGAATGCACTCTCTCATAAAGCATAAGGGAATAGCAGAGTGGATCAAAATCAGAACTCTACAATATGCTGCTTACAAGAAACTCATTTGAAGCAGAGATATACATATAGAGTAAAGGCAAAAGGTTGGATCAAAACATATTTTGCTTCAGCTTAAGTGAAAAAAGGAAGGGTAGTAATCCTTATCTCAAACAAAGCAATTGCAAAAATAAATCTCATTAAAAGAGACAAGGAAGGAAACTATATCCTCCTAAAAGGTATCATAAACAATGAAGCAATTTCAATACTAAATATGTATGTACCAAGTGGTATAGCAGCCAATTTCTTAGAGAAGTTGAATGAGTTGCAAGAAAACATAAATGGCAAAATTCTACTGGTAGGAGGCCTCAACCTCCTGCTCTCAGATTTAGATAAATCTAACCATGTAATAAAGAAGAAGGAAGTTTAAGGAGGTAAATAGATTTTTAGAAAACCTAGGCATGATAAACCTTTGGAGAAAATTGAATAGGTATAGAAAGCAATATACTTTTTTCTGCAATACATGGCACTTACACAAAAATAGACAATGTACTAGGACATAAAAACCTAATAATCCAATGCAGAAAGGCAGAAATAGTGAATATA